>NC_060141.1:513944181-514252574 GCF_021461385.2 Schistocerca piceifrons
TTGTGTGTGCCTCAGCGTGTTGACAAGCACAGCCTGCGAGTCAGTCGATGGTGTCAGTCTCCCTTGGTTCCATGCGCTGGCACATCAGATTTCACTAGAGATCACACCAACATGAAAATGCAAAAATATTACATCAGCTTGGTAACTAAAGACAGACCTAACATTCCTTGCTGCCAATATGTAAACAAAACATTCACTAAATGCACTACTGCTTATTGTTCTGTTGTAGCTTATGGCAAAATACAGTGCACTACATTTTCCTGTCCTGAGAAAGTCTGCTAACAAAGTTTGATGAACCAGCTTTAAATAACACCTCAAGGAATACACTACAACCCCATACAAATCACTCCCATAGCAATCATGAAGAGAAGATTAGATTAATTACAGCACATACAAAGGCATTATTCTTCCCATGCTCCATGTATGAATGGAACAAATAAAGCCCTAATAACTAGTACAGTGGAGTGTGCTCTGGCAGTTCGCACTGGTTCACAGAGTTCAGATACAGATGTGGATATGAATTAGAAGGTACACTGTCTGAAAGCTTTATCTAGCACTTTGATATGTAATTATTACCAGCTCACTGCAACTAACAAGTGCAGTCCAGTATATTAAGCTCACAATAGCTACCAACTATTGTTTGCTAACTAAAATTTGCAGTTGTTTGAAGCATCACTTTTCCTGCAGGCTACAACAAATTAATCTGCCAGGAGGTCTTTGTGGTCTTTCAATTACTGGTTTGTGGTGCCTTTTCTACAAGATTATGTGTAGTTCTGGTTTTATACTTTGCTAGAGGTCTTCTTCTCTCATGTATCTACAAATAAAAACAGTTTAGCCTCAGCACAGTGAAAAACATAGCTCTGCTTTCATACTCTTCAGTAATGTCATGACGGATTGAATCTCCATAATTTCTCACTAGTCATACACTGCAGACAAGTCAGAATTATTTGCTACATGACCACAGTGTTCCACATAATTGTTTTTAAACTGCTTACAGGATTCATTCAATATGTCTTCCACCAATTCGGTTGCCTTTGAAGTCAAAATCTTGACAGTGTGTCCCACACCAACATAGTTTTACAAGGTTTGAGCACCATTTGCCAAACAAGCTTCCCACATCGAATAGCTTTTGAGCAGTTTTCAGTCCACTTTCTCAAACGTCTGTTTACCTTTGATGACTTGGACCATTTCAACATCATCTGCTTCATGTACAGCCATTACATGAAACAGTTGCATTGTCATTGAGTTACATCTGTTGTCTTAACACTTCCTTCATTTGTCACAGCACATTGGTTGTTTTGTTTGGCAACCTGTGTCTTCAGGTCCTGAATTTCAATTTTAAGTTCATCATGTTTAGATTCAATTTGATAGAAAACTCCATTCAAATATTATCAAGCTCATCACATGAGTTTTGATGAACTTTTTTAGTTTCTGGGTCAATTTTTTTAAGTTTCATGTTCATCTTTTCCCATTATTGGAGCAGTTTTTTCACTAATTTCCTGGCTAGAGTTTTGAGTTTCCTGATAGGATTTTTTTTAAACTTCTTGCACAAAATTTACCAGTTTTGTGATTCATTCCTTTTCAATATCTGCAACAGTGAATCATTACCACCAATATGATACTCTAACTCAATCACCAAATTCTCCCTCTTCATTAACAATATAACTACCGTTTTGTTTTTACCTGCCATTTTAATAATGTTCACAACAGCACTGTTCTTTATAACTGATGCCTATGCATAATTTAGAAGTTCCTTCAGGCAATTAAAAATGTTAACAAAGTTCACAGTTTCTGTCCTGTTCATTCCTTTATAGTAACGTATCCAACTCAACATGAAGTGCCACTGTCACAAATCGATTCCATTGGTTTCAGTATCTGGAGCTGCTCATCACCATATGCAGTCAAAGTGTGCTTTTTTTGGACTGTTAATGCTTTCGCACACAATACAGCCTTTATTGCATTTAAAATGATTTGATAACATTTCTGACGATTATAAGGGTCTGCTTTGTTCATTAATAAATACTGTCTATGATGAGTAAGATTTCTGGTACTATGAAATTATGTCACACAATTCAATGTAGACACTGTTTATCAACATGTCAACTTTTACACACACCAACAATTTAAAAATACATTATTGAGTGAGTGATACTGTTTGTGATTAACTTTTTAACTTAAACACAAGACTCATCACACTAGGCAGCCGCTAGTGGCTCATTGCAGTCAAGTGTGAACTAACTCTTTGTTTACTCTGCTTGTTATGCACCCTGTTGGTAATCAGTGATATTTTATTCAAATATGTAAGGGTGCTGTTCCATTATAGGCTTGGTGAGTGGAGGAAGAAAACTTTTTCTGATGAAACAGCTGAACAATCCACTGAAACCTCCCAGACATCAATATAATCCTCTTGCTTTTTTTACACAGAATTTAATAGTTTCATTATTTTTAATGGCTAGAACAACTCCTCATTTACCCTTATTGGTTATGCTTGAGTATCCAGCTAATTAATAACCAAATGCATTGAGATTTTCTGTTCCTGTGGTTATAAGATGTTCAGACAGACAACTTTCAATTTCCTCCCAGTTATTGAGAGCATATGTACTGAACTGGAAGTTTCTGTCTATTTAATTTCCTTTCATATCAACTACTTGAATTCTAATTTTAACCTACAAAACTTTATTAGTATAACTGAATGAGAATAATAATTATGAAAGAAGACAATATTTGAATGTGTGTAATTAATACAATGGTAATTTTTAATGTAATCTGATAAATAAACTACTTGGGCAGTACAGTCTTGGCAGATCTCAGAGGTACCATTAATTAAAGTAAAATACAATAAATCAAAACCATTTACAGTGTTATTGAAAGATGTTTCTTCAGCAGAAATGTGAAATTAGATCTCAATTTTGATAACCTCTCACCATTGTGGCTGAGGTGTTAAGGCATATAAACAAGACTGAAATTGTCACCAAGCTTTCAAACCATAATCCAGAAACCTAGTGCAACATTAGTCTTTATTTCTTCCACAGGACCTTCCACGTTGTACGGCTGGATGACTGTTTTAATTTGTAATTATATGTGGCTAAAGCTATCACAATATCTGAATGAATAAATGCTGTTACTTTCAATATGAAAACAAGAGAATAAAATAACTCTGCTGTGTCATGAAGTTTTTCTTTGGTTTATAGGGTGGAAGACTTCTCATCCATCTTGGTGATTCAGATGTTGAATATGATCCTAATTTCCGTTTTTATATGACAACCAAGCTCTCCAATCCTCACTACCTTCCTGAAGTGTGCATACAAGTGACAATTGTTAATTTCACTGTTACTCGTTCAGGACTAGAAGATCAGCTTTTGAGGTAAGTTTCTGCAGTAAATTTGTAAAAAGTAATAGAAAATAAGAATGCTGAACTTATACATTTTCTCTTTCTGTTCTTTGAGCGACTTCATTATAAATCACAGTAGTAAAATTATGCCAATACTTAAATATAATAATGTGTTCCAGTGATGTTGTCCGTCTGGAGAGACCTGATCTGGAGAAACAACGGAATGAGCTAATAACTAGGATTAATAATGACAAAACACAACTGCAGAATATTGAGGATAAAATATTAAGAATGTTGTTTACATCTGAGGGTAACATTCTTGATGATGAGGAGCTAATTGAAACACTTAATAAAAGCAAGGTATGTATACACAGATATCATAAGAAAAGTTCTAGTAGAATGCAAATAATTTAGGAGTAAGGTCTCACCAAATAGTAGAAGCATTGTCATTGACAGGCATTTAAAAAAAATGAAAACTTTCTAGCTTTCAGAAAAGTCCTGCGATGAACAAGAGAAAAACACACACACACACACACACACACACACACACACACACACACACACACACACACACACACACACACTTATGCAGCTATATGGTACCGGCTCAACTCATTATATGTATACCGACAGTAAACATCAAAAGAAAGCTATATATGATTTTTTAATAATAAAAACACAGACTGTGGGTGTCCTGGCATGCTCGTTTATACTGTCATGAGCAAACCATAATTAAAATTGCAGTTCCAACAATGTAATAGAAATGACAATGAGATTTTAATTTGCAGACTTTACATTACATGTTGCAATATTATGACATTATTAGCATCTATTGTGCCATCATAGGCAGTACTACCAAAATGACTAAGATCAATGTTTCATTTTGAAAGCATGCTGTCATTGAATTCCATGTGAAAGAGGGAAAATGTGCTGCTGAAATTCACCTCAGTCTTCAATGTGCCTTTGGAGATGTATGCATGGGCACCACCAGTGCTAGGAGATGGGTGAAACATTATAAAGATGGAAATATAAGTATCAAACATGAGTCTCATAGTGTTCTCGCTTGAGCGACCTCTGAGGAATCCAGCAAGGAAAGAGACAATGAGCTTATTAGAGAAGACAGTAATGTAGTAATGTCACAGTGAATAAAACTACAAACTTCAAAGAAGAATTATCACCCAACACCTTTTTCAAAAATTTTAGGAAATGAAGATGATTTTTTTGTGTGTATTGTGGCAAGCAGTGAAAGCTGGATCCATCATTATCATCCTAAAACAAAATACCATCGTATTAAATGGCACCACTTGGTTTTGGCATTGAAGAAGGAAGCAAAGACAATAATAGTGGTTGGGGAGAAAGATAATACGACTTGTATGGAGCTGAAGCAGGTAAGCTAATGCACATGTAACCGCACGAGATGCTGTAATTACAGAAATGCACATGGCTATGAAAGCATGCAGGTTAAGAAACATTGTAGCTGTTCTGAAAGATTGCTTGAAGATTAATCCCTTTCAGTTTTGGCGTGTGGCTTTGTATTTACCTTGCCTTGTCAATGATGCACAACAGTGCCAGTATGGCTGCAACAGCGATTCTCTCTTTGTGTTGACTTCTTCTCCAAAAAGATCCATTTAGAAATGCAAATTCTCATCACATCAGGAGGTGGTGATTGGGACATAGCTTGGTAGGAGATAGAATACTTGTGACTTCTGCATATTATAACTTTTAATTAACACAACACTGGGCAAGTGCAATTACATACACTCAAAAGACTGACAGACACTGAGATCTGTGGAAAAAATACAAATGAGGTACATAAAATCATTGGTCGTTTAACTTTCAGTTTTCTGTCAGCTAAGATATAATCATACCTCCCTTCAATATCTTTGACACATGAGAACGGTGCAATTTTTGTGTAGGTCATTTAAGGAACCTACGTAAGTGCCATCTGCTAGGAAAGTTTTTAGGCCATGTCTTTTGGGATGTCCAGGGTTGTATTCTGTTTGGTTTTCTTGAACCTTCACAAATCATAAATGCTGGTCATTGTACTCAGAAACTTTTCAAGCTGCACTGTGCATTGCACAATAACCACCTGGGGAAGATCATCCTGAAACAGAATAATGTGCATTGTCACTGTGGACAAGATCAGAACATTTAGGTGAAAACTCCTTCACATTGTTGAAGATGTTAGACAAGCAGTGCATCTGAAGCTAGAATGCAGTTTTATCACATGAGTATTTTCAAACTTGCAAATGATGAGAAAAATCTCTTCAAACTAATGGAGAATATGTTGAAAAGTGACAGAAAGTATTTTGAAAAGCTGATGCAATTGATTTATCTAAAAATGAAGATGAAATATTTTAAAAATTGTTGCTGATTACTTTTAGTATGGCCCACATATTAATCAGTTTCCAGTTCACAAGGTTATTATCACACACCAACTTATTTTGTCTTACGCTGATAAACACAATTTGAGAATCAAGTTATTGAAAATGAAAGTAAGGCGAAAAAGTGTGAAAGTTAAATGCGAAGTAATAATACAGCCAGTAAAAAAGAATACAATAATGTACGCACTATATTGAAGAGGCTGCAGGCTAAAAACTGTGCTATGACTAAATTGCAACTTCTAGCTGAAGAATAAAATACTCCTACATGTTATAAATACAGTTATAGAATTGTACTTGGAAAGTAACACAAAGGGCTATAGAATTACCATCACAGTAACAGATTATGGTTTTCAAGGCAAATCTCTTAGCTGGATGTCACCATACTTCGCAAACAGAAAACAAAGAGTACTTATTAATATCAATGGCAAGAAATTTCTTTCTTGCTGGAAACACACTCAATTATGTGTTCCACAAGGTTCAATGTTAGGGCCACTATTTTTTCTGTATTATATTAATGATATGCCATGCCAGGTCCAGTCTGATACTATCCTCTATGCAGATGACTCAACAGCTGTAGTCTGTTGTAATAATTAGGTAGACCTAATTCACCATATTGAACAAACACTTGGGGAAGTGGAGGCATGGGTCAAAAACAATAACTTGACCTTAAATTTTACAAAAACAGAAATTGTTCATTTCACTACAAAGTAATCTGCACAGTCTATAAGTGAAATAAGGTATATGGACAAAAAATTAGAGACTGCAGACTGTGTCAAATTCCTTGACGTATTAGTCAATAAAAACCTGTTATGGAGTTACCATGTGGACAACATACTGGGTCGACGGAATAGCCTTGTATATATTATGAATATCTTGTATAGTATTACTGATTTAGCTGTAAGAAAAACTGTATATCACACATATTTTGTTTTGTCATTAGGTATAGTATAATTTTCTGGGGGTCTGAAAAAACAAATTTAGTTAGAGCTTTTCGACTGCAAGAAAGAATCATCTGAGGAATGGTGGGAACAAAACCGAAGCCACATTGTAAACCTTTATTTATAAAACTAGATCTAATGAGCGTTAATCATATGAAAAACCCCATATTATATGGGCGTGAAATTTGTAAATAAAATATGGAGAGGTGGATGACCTGAATGTAAAAGGTACCAAAAGAGACCTGGAATAATATCTGAAAGGTAATGTTACTATAGTATAGAAGATTTCTTGAATGGCAACAATGCACTATAATTGTAATTAAAATACCTCTTTGAAGATGTTACACCATATGTATTATTAGTTTATTGTCTATTTTTAGTATTATTATATATAGTGTAAAACTGACAAGTCACCTATGTCACAATCTTTGATTGTATAAGGCATGTTATGTGATAATAAAAATGGAAATGGAAATGGAAATATTGAGAAGCTAAACATGTGACAATAAAGGGTTATGGAAAAAACTAGGTAAGTAGTTCACTTTCATTTAGCCCCTAACATGGTTCTGAAACCTCTTCCACAATGTTAACGTGGTTTTTAAACCACATCTGCAATGTTATGATATGAAATGTATATGGGAGAAGGCCATGAGAAACAGTAATTTATTTCTACTGCCTGCTGTCTGACTTCTCCACTTGTCCATTCTCTGATATTTGATTTCATGCGTAGCTGTGATATTTTCAGTCATTGTTATTTTCATCAGAAATTTTCACACTAAGTACATTTTCCCACATGTATTTCACCCCTAGTTTTATATTCTCAGGAACCTACATGTTATTGTCTTCAGTAATAATGAATAGTTATAAATCAAAAATACATATTCTGTGTTATCTCTCATAAATATAGGAGCAACTGAGGAACCTATTACTTAGCTAAAATTTGTCAAAACTCATGTCTTACTGCCATAAGCCGCTATGAAAAATCTTTATTATTGCATTGAGTTTTGATCACCACAATTTATCATCAGGCAAAAATAGTTTTTCAATTACAATATTTATGTGGCTACATCCGGATGTTATATAGAGTGTAGATGGATGTAATACAAGTATCCACACGAGGACTGTAATTGAAAACTTTTCATATAATCCTTGCAGCGTCATGTGGATACGTTATGGAGGGGCATGTGGTCATCACACTGTCCTCCTGGCCATTTTGCCAGCTTTGCAGAGCATGGAGTCATTACATCTCATTCAAGTAACTCTTCAATTGGCATCAAGAGGCTGTTTGCACCCTGTGCCAGTCCTCCCATCAGAGAAAAATGTCCTCCCATCAGAGAAAAATTCTTGTCAGTACCAGAAATCGCACTCAGGTCCAGCACATGGCAGTCATCTACGGTGGCCACTCAGCTTAAAAAAAAAAAAAAGCACCCCGTCTGCAGGCCACAAGTGTCCCATCGGGACCATCCGACTGCTGTATCATACTCAGTTGAGGATGCGGTGAGGAAGGGCGTGTGGTCAGCACACCGCTGTCCCGGTTGTTGTGATGGTTGTCTTTGACCGGAACAGCTACTATTCAGTCGAGTAGCTCCTCAATTGGCATCACGAGGCTGAGTGCACCCTGACTCAGCTTCAAAAGCAGACAAAAATGTCCCATGGATTATGATAATATGTGATAATTAAAACTGATAGAAACAATAAAACCTTCTTCTTAGTCAGTGATTGCAGTACAGTTCAGTTCTCAATACATATCTATATCTACTGAAAATGTAGTTAAAATTTAGAAATATGGTATTCAAATATTAATAATTATTATTAATATTATTTCAGGAAACTTCTGGAACCATTGCAGCCAGACTTGTTGAGGCAGAAGCAACTGAACAAAAAATTTCTGTTGCTAGAGAGAAATACAGAACTGTGGCTGCTCGTGGTTCTGTTTTATATTTTGTTGTTGCACAGTTGGCAGAAATTGATCCCATGTATCAGTACTCACTACGATATTTTAATCAGGTAACCTAAGAGGGACTCTTGCAGTATATAGAAAGTTGACTTACACGTTTTAGTTCAATTATAATCAAATAAGTCTTCAATTTTATCCTCTGTATCTTCATTAAAAGTTTGGTATTAGGTAGTTGTAATGTTTAATGACACACAAAAATACCTAAAAATTAAAGAGATATAACTTCAAGCTTTGTTACCACAACATAAGATATGTTGCAGTTTTCTTTTAACTCTTGATGTATAGACCTGATGGGCTCTCCTGGAAGATGGGTAGACTGCTACAAACATGATATTCCATATATTTTTCTCAAATAAATGTCTAAGACAATCTTATTGTCTCACCAGACATCTCGTCCATCAGAGCATTAAAATGAGAAATAACGTGAGTCTCACTAAATTACAGTGTGCACTTCAAAAAACAAAGGAGTATCGAAGGTCCTAGTTGGCACTGGGTGCCAAACTCAGCTGTAAATAGCACTATAACAACAAACACACTTCACTGTCTTGTTAGATTCCAAGTATCCATGACAACATATCTAACAGCTCCTGAAGTAGATGGCTGAGCTGGTTGCCCAAATATTGTTCAAAAAACGTAATCTGCAGCTTGTTTCAGCGCCAGAAAGCTCACTATTATTTACAACTTCCTTTTCATGTATATTATAAATGGTCTTCCAGTATTCTACACACAGGTGACCTATTTTTCCTGCCCACATTTTTACTGCTTTTCTTTCATCAGTGGCAAATTAATTTTCTGTGCATGTCATATAAATAATCAGCTTTTAAGCTTAAGTTAGTAATTTGTTTTCCTTTGTTTTTATTGTGTTACTAACTCATTAAATAGTGGTGCTGCTCAAATGAAACTATATGGTTCCAGAGACTTCTTCAAGTCTCAGACACCTATGATGTTTACATCTAGACTGAAGCAAAAGATGAAAATATGTACAAAGGCATAGACATTTGAGTCTTGTAGAGGTTCCTAGAATCACTTGTTATGTAAATAAAACTGCCTTTTCCTGCTGCCACTTACTTTATTTTTCCCAGGTGCATTTTGCCTTTTTCTTGCTCTAAGGTATCATCTGTGAGATCTATAATGATAGAGTTTTGTTATTTTTAGATTATCAAACAGTTCATGTTGCAATTTTTTTGTGTAAAAAAGTAAAGTAAAACTTGCTCAAATAGGTGCGTGTAATTTGGAAATCTGCCCATACCGTACAAGTATTTCAGTCCTGACACATTCAGTGCACTTTTACAAACTAATTTTTTGTATAAAGAGGAACAAGCTTAATGTGAAACTGGAAAGCAAATCTTAGAACATACCTAATAATTCATTGTATAATGTGGAAAAGAGCCTATACAGTACTACTGTATTACAGTTTATTGGTTATCCATGACTCTACTAGGACGTTACTTTTAACACCTCTGTTAAGCAGCACAAAACCAAGAGAAGAGGTCCATCACAGCGCGGCGCTGCGGGTGTGGACCTAGAATGGCTCTGCTCTGTGCAACTATGTGTAAGTTACACTCAATGTCGGGACAGTACATCAAAGGAACACTGTTTTATTGTGCACTGCCCTCAAAATCGCTAACAATATGACGTGAAAAGTGCAGAAAAATGGCCAAGGAAAGACTCACTGTACTGCTGTGTGGATTCATATTAGGTGAAATGGAAAAGCCACTAGTGATTGGAAAGGTGGCAAAACAGCATTGTTTCAATGACATAGACATCAGTAAGCTTTCAGTCATATGGTGAAGCAATAAAAAGGCATGGATGGTGAGTGGTTTTATGGAAGAATGGCTGGGCTCTTTCAATGCCAAAATGAAAAAAGGTAATCGCTAAGTTCACTTTTTCCTAGACAGTGCAACCTGCCACCTGAAAGTAACATTATCAAACATGAAATTGGCTTGGTCCCCTCCAGATTCAACCAGTCCCGCACAACCCATGGGTCAGGGGTTATTTACACATTCAAGTGTCATTATAGGTGATTACTGATGCAATCTCTTATTCTTAGTATTGAAGAAGCCCAAAGTGTGTTTGCTCTTGCACGTTCAGTTTCTGTCCTGGATGCAGTAAATTGGATTGGCTTTGCAGTAAAGGAAATAAAACCCAAAACTGTCACCAAGGGCTTCAACGAAGCGGGATTTGGGGTTCAAGAACAAGATGCTTCTGTGGCCATCAGAGTTCAAGAAAATGCAGCAACAATTGCTGGATTAATGAAAATGTGAAACATTTTATGTAGTGCAGATGATTACATTCAAAGTAATGACTTTCTATCAACTCACTCCACTTTCACTTCAGCCACAGATTTAATGGAAATCCACAACACTGAGGATGACAAAGAAGAAGAAAAGGAAGAAGAAGAGGAGCAAAAT
This sequence comes from Schistocerca piceifrons, assembly GCF_021461385.2. NCBI lineage: Eukaryota > Metazoa > Arthropoda > Insecta > Orthoptera > Acrididae > Schistocerca > Schistocerca piceifrons. The sequence continues at coordinate 513,955,203 of NC_060141.1, forward strand.
GATGTCCCTATAACAATTAATATGCCTGAAGAAGCCATTGCATGCATAAATGACGTTATGCAATTTGCAGTACACACAAATTCTCCCAACTTGTGGGAACTATTGTATGGTGCAAAAAATTTCCTAGGAAAAACAATTTTGAACAGGAAATTAAAACAAGTTTCCCTCCTTGCTATTTGGCAAAGAAAGTGAAATGTAAAGCAAATAAATGGGGGATTAAGAAACAAATTTAAAGTTCGAGTAAAAGTATAGAAATGCCATGCTATTTATCAATTAGATCAATTAGTGTAATAGTCCAGTGTTCTATTGTCCAATATACAGTAAATGAACATCTACTGTGCTGGAGTGAAAGTATGTAAATACAGTATATGCATAATTAAAAATTTTTACTGTAGCGTCAAACGGGGTGATTTCAGACATTTTTGTCATTGTTTTGATTGTAACTTTCGTATATATTGTTAGATTATACTGATTGTTATGGAAGTGGTAGGGTATATGTGTAACAAATAAAATGTCCCAGAACCAGAAAGTGTATGTGTAGGTATATTTATCTGAGGCAGTTAAATAAAGTGTCCAAAGTCACCCCATGGATTGGTGTGATTTTGAACACATGTGGTTTTTAAATCTCTGTCTGAAGTTACAGTATATAGAGGGTGAATTCGGACAGTTACTGCCTTTTTTTAAATTCTACATGCTTTTCATTTGATTTTGGTGACATTTTACACATTTTAAGGTAGCCCTTTGTTACAAATAAGTGATACGGAACGATGGTTTCATCATAGTTGATCGTGTTGCTAGGTGAGAGATTTTCCAGCTTTGCCTTGATATTGGAGAAAAACATCTTAACAGTCTCTTTGTTCACTTCTGCATGAGCTCGTTTAATATTTTCGCTTAAGCGAACGGAAAGATCTTCTGACTGTCATTTGAGGAATAAATGCACCCATTCTTCTCCAGGCAAATTATTACAAACTTTCTTCTCTTTTTGGCCAGATTTATTAAGGTAGCCTTTAACTAAATATCTAATACCCAATTTAATGAAGGAAAATCCCCAATGTGCAGCCCTGCAGATACTTTGCTTCAACATTTCTTCTTCTTCTTTATTTAGCACTGGCTGTCCTCCCATTTTTTCAGATGTGCTTCCTGCACTTTATTTTGTATGTTTGATTTAGGTATAACATACAAATCACATGCTTTTCTGAACGATAATTTACCACTCTGAATATCACTAATAAGTTTATCTAAAAGTTCTGGGTCATAATCACACCATATTGTAGCACCTATCCTGTTCTTATACGTTCTTGGCATTGTCTGAAATCACCCCACACAGTACACAGTTCTACAAAAACCATCATTATTTTATATCCTTGCAGGAGAAAGTCGACAAATTTGCACAGAAATTGTGTCAATGCTGTTAGCTACGGAGCACGTTGACAATTAGGGTTACAATAACTTCCCGCTCAACGCACCAATAGAAAGTTTCCACTTTACGATAATGCGTGGATTTTTAACACTGAGACTGTTCGTCGGTTATTCACCTAGGGAAACAATTGACCCAAAATAAAAGTTGTGGAAAGTGATAAATGTAATCTTGTGCTTAAAATAACTGGCGCACGGACGTTATGCAGTGGCAAAGAGCAAATAAGCCATACTGTCTGAATTCGCCCCAGTGACCAAAATCACCCTGTTTGACGGTACTTTTGTGCATGATACCTGACAAAATTTTATGTAGCCCAGTGAGTTTTGAGTAATCTGGAAACTTGTTGAATTTGGAAAATTATTTTAGTCCCAGGTGATTCCATTTTGAGCAAGTTTTACTGTAATTACTTACCATTTGCTGTGATTTGCCTTTCCTCTCATCTGGTCTGGAAGTCGCACTGCCACTTTATTAGCAACATATAGGCACAATTTTGAGTTCCGACATTTTTCACAGTGTTCACCATGTTTCTCCTTCTTTTTTATGATGTACTATTATTCTTTTGCCATTCGATATAACTATTTTTTCAGACCATTTGCTTTTAACTACGTAAATATTGTAACTTCATTACATGCTTATTTGTGGGTAATAAAGTAGTAATACGACCCCCAAACTAGATGAGAGAAGAAGCAGATCACAGCAGATTGTAAGTAATTATCTTTTTTACACAAAAATTGTGCTGTGAACAGTTTGATAATCTATAAAAAAAGAAACTGTATAATTATGATCCCACTGATGATGCCTTAGAGCAAGAAGGAAGTCAAATGTGTCTGGGAAAAAGAAATTAAGTGGCAGCAGGAAAAGACAGTTTTATTTACAAAACAAGTGTGTCTGTGCCTGGTGCGGAAGATGAACATGTGAACAAACTTATTGTCTCTATAACCGTGTAGTTTCATTTAATTAAAGCATCTGTGCCTTGGTTTCAGGCAGGATTGACTGTTTCATTTGATGCTGAAGTGCTGTTCCAATAATTTGGAGAGCCTCTGCAATGTTGTTTGAGTTTAGGGGGAATATCAAGTGGGGTAATGTGTGAATGGGAATTTCAAGTAAGGAGGGAGGTAGCTGTGCAAAGTCACTGCACCTGGGTAGTGTAGTGGTTAGTGAATCTGCCTTGGGAGGGGTGAAAAGCCATTGGAATTAATCAACAATCAACTTAACAACTCCAACAATTGTGGATTTGACAATAATGTCAGTTCTTTTTTAATGTTTCATATGTCAATCTCTTTCCACATTACATACACCCTCAAGATTAAGATGCCATTGGAACTGTCACCAGTCAAGGTAGCAACACCAAAAATTTTGTTTCAATACCAATATCCTAGCTATTAAGCCACATACGTGCTGTAGGAGTGCTAGGAGTGTCCAAAAGTTTCTTTCTCTGTTTTTCATTCTTTTCTACAAATATACTCTGCAAGCCACTGTACAGGGCATGGTGGAGGGTACCTTGTACAACTACTAGTCATTTCATTCCTTGTTCCAATCGCAAATAAAGCAAGGGAAAAATGACTATCTATATGACTCCACGTGAGCCTTAATTCCTTCATATCTTATCTTTGTTCTCCTCATGAAAAATATATGTAGGTAGCAACAGAATCATCCCCCAGTCAGCTTCAAATGCCAGTTCTCCAAATTTTCTCAATAGTGTTCCTCAAAAATAACGTCACCTTCCCTCCAGGGATTCCTGTTTAAGTTCCCAAAATATCTCTGTAACACTTGCATGTCATTCGAAGCTACAGCTAACATATGTAGCAGCCCCACCTCTGAATTGTGTCAACATCTTCCTTTAATCTGACCTGGTATGTATAACAAACACTGGAGCAGTACTCAAGAATAGGTCATATGTGATCTCATTTCTAGATGAAGCACACTTTCCCAAAATTCTCTCAATAAACCACAGTCAATCCTTCACCTTCCCTACCACAATCCTCACATGCTCATTCCCTTACATATAACCCAGGTATTTAAACAATGTGACTGTCAAGCAGGACACTTCTAATGCTGTATCTGAAAATTAGAGATATGTTTTTTCCTACTCATCCACATTAACTTGCATTTTCCTACATTTAGAGCTAGCTGCTGTTCATCACACCAAATAGAAATTTTGTCTAAGTCATCTCATATCCTCCTACAGTCACTCATCTTCAACACCTTCCTGTATGTCACAGCATGATTAAAAAACAACTGTAGATTGCTGCCCACCTTGTAAGCCAGATGATATGTGTATAGAAAATAATAGCAGTCCTCTCGCACTTCCGTGGGCCACTCCTGACGATACCTTTGTCTCTGATGAACACTCACCATCAAGGAGAACATACTGGGTCCTATTACTTAAGAAGTCTTCAGGCCGTTCACACATCTGGGAACCTATTCCAATGGTTTCCAGACATCTAGAAATATGGAACCTGCCCATTGCCCTTCATCCATAGTTCGCAGTACATCATGTGAGAAAAGGGCAAGCTGATTTCCACACAAGCAACGGCGAGCTGATCTCCACACAAGCAATGCTTTTTAAAAGCATGGTGATTTATGGACAGGAGGTTCTTGTAATCATGAAAATGTGTAATACTGGAACTGAGAATATGTTTAAGGATTCTTCAACAAACCAATTTTTGCAGGTCCATTTGTTTACCCTTCTTATGTACTGGAGTCCCCCGACTGGGATTTTGTGCTGCATAAGAGATCTGCAATAAATGCAAGCTAAGTAAGGGGTCAATACTATAAAGTACTCCTTGTAAAACCAAATTGGAATTCATCCTGGCCTGGTGATGTATTTATTTTCAACTCTTTCAGTTGTTTCTCTGCACCAGGAATGCTTATTACTATGTCATCTATATAAGAGTTTCTTCGATGGTCAAATTATGGTATATTTGTACATTTCTACTGCATAAATGATTTCTTAAATGTGAAATTTAAAATTTGTCTTTCATTTTTCTATCTTCAAATGCCACACCAGAGCTGTCAGTGAGGGACTGGATGGATGTGTAAGACCCACTTAACAATTTTATATAGGACCAGAATTTTCTTGAGTTTTGACAAAAACTGACAGTGTAGTATGAAGTATGACAGTGGCAGTTGTTGCCTGCTTCATGCATAGATCTTTCCACAGACACATGAATCTCTACTGACATTTGGCTGTCATCATTTTCACATTATCTTTTGAACAGTGAGTGCAACAGCCTTTGCTTCTCAGTATTTTCCAGATTTCATTATTAAACCAAGATGACTTTTTTCTGTCCTTAATCGATTTACTAGGCACATAGTTTTCCAAACTATGATTTACAATCTTTTTGAGCTTTGCCCATATTCCTCTGCATCCATCTTACTGGAACTAAGTGATATCATTTCACTGTCTACTCCTTCTAACAGAAGGAGAACAGCCTTCTAACAGAAGAAGAACAGCCTTCTTGACTGATTTATTAACTTTCATAACCATATTGGTATGATGCCATCGTGATCACTAATCCCTGTCTCTATGGTATGCTGTCAATAATGTCCAGCATGTATATAGCCACAAGGTCTAACATATTTCCATTGCATATTAGCTGCCAAACTAGCTTCTCAACTAGATTTCAGAAAAGGTGTTCAAAAGTGCTTTCCAAGACTGTCCGTCTGTACTCCTTGCTATGAACCCATTGACGTCCCAAACTGTACTTGCTGGGTTAAAGTCACCTTTCAACTAGTATTGCATTATGTACTACTGATTGCAGACTTTCTTTGAATGACTCTAGAACTATCACAGCAGAACCAGGTGACTGGTAAAAACAGCCAACAATTAGCTTGATGTCACCTAGTTTTGTTATAGGCAACCAGATTACTTCATGTCACACTCAACTTCAACCTCGATAGAGACAATATTTTTGTCAACTGCAGTGAACACTCCTCCTCCTATAATGTCCAGTCTGTCTTTCTGATATGTCCTATGACTTGCTAAATATCTCAGAACTTTCTACTTCGGGTTTCAGCCAGCTCTCAGTCCCAAGAATAACTTGAGCATGCAGGACTTTCCTAGACTGCAGTGAATTCGGGAACTTTGTTGTGAATACTTTGACAGTCTACTGATAAAATTTTGACAGTTGATGGGTTTTTACTCTGAACATGGTCTGACATCCCCTTCTGTATATCAGCTGGTGAGTGTTCATCAGAGTACCTCAAACCATTGCCTAGCCTAAAAAAAACCTATGTGTACTCTACAAGTACTCAGCTACTTGAGTACCTGAGTAGCTACTATCTTCATGTTGTGTACTCCTGACCTGTCAAGTGTAGTCCTACAATACAGGTCTGGAAATCTGCAGCCAAGACTGTCACAGAGTTTACAAAGCCTTTGGTTCAGACACTCCACTCAATTCCAAAAGAAAGAACACCAATCAACTCTGGCAACAATGCTGCAACTTGCATGCTCTTCTTGCCCCTGTGCACAAGGCCAACAGCCTTTACCACTTCTGGCAGCTGCTCATATGAACTGAGAAAGGCATCAGAACCCATGCAGCAGATATCACTGATGCCAATGTGAGCCACATTTGCAGACGACTGCATCGTGCACTCTTGATAGCCACAGGCAAGGCCACCTCTACATCTTGGCTGAGGTCACCTGGCGGGGTAAGAGAAGGACAGGAGGAGGCACTTGCCCCCTGGCCTCCTCCCTCTTGAATCTGAAGTACAGAGTTTTCATTCATCACAAAATTCCCATACACATCTAGAAGTGATTTCTCATGATTCTGCAAATCCTTTCATTTAGCCAGCTGCAACATACAAGATAAAAATGGCAATTTTAAAGTCTAGCGCCCCCCCTCCCCCCCCCCCCCCCCCCCCCCCCCGGCCCCTCTTGGATAAGGATACATTTCTGTTGATAATGCCCACGCCACCACCCATACCTCCAGGGTTAAAAAATGTCATCAGAACTTTAACCAATGAACATAACGAAACTGATAACTGAGTTCAATGCTAATATCAGTCTTTTTTTTTTTTTTACTATTACATTTCCTTATGAATCGCACAGACCCACTCCTCATTCCTTAAGCATGTTTTACTCCAGCATCAGTTACTTTTTCCAGATAGTAAGTCATACACATTCCAAGTTGGATAAAAATGCTCCAAGCATTCCAAAGTTATGTTATCATTTTACAGATTTCCCATCTCCACCTTCCATTCCCAGGAGTGCTGCAGATATTCTAGTCCTATGTTACTTTTCTCCAGGTGGTTCTCTGCAGAATGTGTACGATTGTTGCACATTGGTTTGAAGCAAGGGAAGAGACTCAGCCAAGCAGAAAAAAGTAAAAAATGGACCCACATGATCATGTTGGTTTTGGTGGAAAGAGCTACACCTTCTATCTTCTATCTATCTGTTCCAGCTCCTACATATGTACAAATTGAAGTCTTCCTCCATGGTTTTCTGCCTGGATTCTCAGCCTAATCTCATGAAATGCTGTATGGATTTTGATACAGTTTTTACTAATAGAAATACTGATTTCAAGGAAGGTTTATGAATGAAATTTACACGTATTTCATGAAAATTCAAACTGTGATGATCCAAAGTCTCTAGCCACTGTGAAAAATCATACCATTGCCATTTACTCTCAAATGACAGAATTCTTTGGAATTGGGTAGATCAGACAAATGCAATCTACCAGTGTTATGTGGTAGAGGTTGCTTTGTACCAGAGCTACATGACAGAGGATGGTTCATACCTCTACTGGCAAAATGTGGGGCAAAAATAAATGTTTAATGTCAGTGGTAGGCACAAAATTTCATCTGAAATTCATACCTCTACCCTCAATGTGTTGGCAAAAATGCATGTTTAAAGTTGGTGGAAGGCATAAAATGTCGTCCAATATCATACTGAATGCTTTCTCTGAAAATTATTTTGAACAATTAGTTCAGGAGCCCACATGAAGTGTAAGTGGTAGTGAAAAAATATTTGACTTCTTAGTAACAAATAATCCAGAGCACATAGGGTGCATCATGACAGATACAGGGATTAGTGACCGCAAGGTCTTTGTAACAAGACTGAATACCGTAACATTAAAATACACCAAGAATAAACACGCAATATATCCATTTCAAAAAGCAGATAAAAATTTGCTTGAGACCTTCATAAGAGACAGTCTCTATTCCTTCCAATCTGACTATGTAACCATAGACCAGATGCAGTTTACAGTCAGAGTAACAGTATCTATGACAATGCAGAGATATATGCCAAATAATTTAATAAGAGAGGGTACTGATCCACTAGGGTACACAAAACAAGTCAGAACACTGTTGCAGACTCAAAAAAAAGAATAGCAAACTATAAAAGAATGAAAAAGCTGCAAGATTGGTGTGTTTTACTGAAGCTCAAAACTTAGCATGGACATCAATGTAAGATGCTTTAATAGTTTTCACAGTGAAACTCTGTTCAAAAATCTGCCAGAAAATCCAAATAGGTTCTGGTAGTATGTAAAGTACACCAGCAGCAAGACACAAATCAATCCATACCTCCACTGTGCAATAGCAGTGGTAATGTTACTGATGACAGTGCCACTAAAGAAGATTTGACAAAAAGGCAGGAAAGCTGCACAGATCACATCAATACTCAAGAAGGAAAATAGGACTAATCAGCTGAACTACAGATACATATCACCGATGCCAAATTGCAGTAGTGATTTTGGAGCATATACTGTGTTTTAACATTACGAATTTCATCAAAAATAAAAGGTTTATTGATAAATAACTAACATGGATACAAAAAATATCTTTCTTGTCAAAACTAACTAGTTCTTGATTCACCAAAAGTAATGAGTGGTGTTGACACGGAATCTCAGATTGATTCCATATTTTTAGATTTCCAGAAGGCTTTTGACACCATTCCTCAAAAGCGACTTCTAATTACATTGCATGCCTACACAGTATTGTTTCAGTTGTGTGACTGGATTTGCGATTTCCTGTCAGAAAGGTCACACTTTGTAGTAATTGATGGAAAGCCATCATGTAAAACAGGCGTGATACGTGGCATTCCCCTGTGAAGTGTTACAGATCCTTTGCTGTTTCTCATGTATATAAATTAGTTAAGAGACAATCTGAGTGGCCCTCTTAGATTGTTTGCAGATGATGCCGTAATTTACCATCATCAAAACCAATTGCAAAATTATTTAGACATTTAGAGGAGATACCTGTGTGGTGCAAAGTACTTCAATTGACTTTAAATAATGAAAAGTGTAAAGCCATCTTCATGAGTACTAAAATGAATCTGCTAAATATCGGTTACATGATAAAGTCACACAAAACTAAAGGCTGTGAATTCAACTGAATACTTAACAATCACATTTAAAAATAACTTAAATTGAAAGTATCACATAGACAATGTTGTGGGGAAAGCGAACCATAGACTGCAATTTATTTGCAGAACACATAAAAGTTGCAATAAATCTGCTAAAGAGATTGCCTACATTATGCTTGTCCATCCTCTACTGAATTGTTGCTGCATGGTGTGGGATCCACATCAGATATGATTTATGGAGGACACTGAAAAAGTTCAAAAAGGGCAGCTCATTTTGTATTATTGCAAAATAGGAGAAAGGGCCACTTGTATGATACACAAACTGGGCTGGCAATAATTAAAACAAAGGTGTTTTTCACTGTGGCATGATATTCTCATGAAACTCAACTTTCTCCTCTGAATATGAAAATATTTTGTTTGTGCCCAAATACATATGGAGATATGATCATTGTCATAAGATAACAGAAACCAGAAAGATTTAAGTGTTCAGTTTTTCTCACATACTTTTCTAGAGTGGCACAGTAGAGAAATAGCTTGAAGGTGGTCCAGTGAACCGTCTGCCTGCCACTGAATTGTGAATTGCAGAGTAGTCATGTAGATGTGGATGTAATGTAGATGTTGGCTGACTGAGGGCACTTCATACTTCGTTGTATGGCAGACAGTGCTCCATAGTCATGTTACTTTGTAGACATTTGTGCCAATATTGCATGTCGGAGGGCAATTCTTACCAATTTTATGTGGCAGAGGGTGCTCCACACCAATTAAGTGTCGCAGAAGGTGCTTTGTACAAATTTTACATGGCAGAGGTTGCTTCATACCAATATTGTGTGGCAACAGGTGCATTCACTGATGTTGATGGTAGAGGGTGTTTCATACAAATATTGCATGGCAGAGGGTGTTTCGAAGAATTGTTGTTGCATGAGGGAGGGTGCTTCATACCAGTGTTGTATGACTAAGGGTACATTTCTACCTAAGTTATGAAGCAAAGATGCTTTGCACCAGGGTGCTCAAAGTGATGTTACATTGTGGAGACTGCTTTGTGGCAGTAGTATGTAATAGAGGGTGCTTCTTTACCAGGTTACATGACAGAGGGTGCTCAGTAAAAGTGTTGCATGGCCAACAGCATATCGTACCAGTGCTGCATTGTGGGGAATGCTTCTTATCAGTTTTAGTGTTTTGTAATGATGCTTCAAGGCAGAGAGTACTTTGTACCGATGTTCCATGGCAAAAGGGGTTCATACAAAGTTTGTGTGGCAGAGGCTGCAATGCACCATGTTGGAAGGAGGAGGGAACTCCACATTGATTAAGCATGGCAAAGGGTGTTTGACCCAGTGCGGCATGGCAGAGGAAGCTTTGTACCATTGTTGTGTGGTAGGGAGTGCTTCTTTGAACATTCTTTAGTTTCTTATGTATTGCTAAGATAAATACAAAAAATATTTCCAGACAGTAGTTGACAGCCAAAACTGGGTGCAGTACCATGGGTTCCTGGAAACCCACTTCAGTAGTAGAGAGTCAACACATCCCGCAAAACTCTCACAACACACCACACCCCGTCAAGGTTTATGCATCCCAGGACAACTGGGAATTTTTTAGGATTCAAGGAATTTTTCATTGTTAAGTTTTCAATTAAATTTTTCTGATTTTGACTGGTAAGAACTGATACTCCAACAAAGAATTTTACTTTAGACTGCTACTGTAGCAATAAAACATAAATGAGATAAAAACAACTTAAAACTTAAGTTGCATAGAAAATGCTCCAATACAAGAACAAAACACGATGTGCACACAAATGTCTGCCAACAGCAAAATGTGTCAAAGGCTTTAGGATGAAGACTATGTGCAATGTTTTGTAACAACAAACTGCTTTCAATGAGCATGACATTACATCTGTTTAGGAAATTTCTAACAGTTCACAGGAAAATAATAGGAATGGTGAATTGAGAAGCTTTATTTTCAAAGTAAATTTCCTTTCATACAAGGTGAATTACCTTATCTGTGATGATGTACAATGAGTTTTTAAATCACAGAGCATTTGACTCTCATTCAAAATTTAACAGCCTGAGGACCAGACACTTAGAAAAGTTTCAGGCCTAGAAGACCAGATATTTAAAATTTTACTTGCACATTTGTGTTTAATATATCTTAAAGGATTACATATGCAAAAAAGATTAATATTGTATGTGAAAGTATAGCATTTCTTGTAGCTGTACTCTATCTATATTAATTTAAACCATCAATGTTTCCCATTTGTATATTCACGTTACTTAACAGCAGTGTTGCTACTGGCTGGCTACATCAGTGTCTTATGCTCTAAATATCTGCTGTCAAAAAGCTCTTAACATTCAAAGGATTGATAAGTTTTACAGTTCTGAGTGAAAGTATACTTCATGAAACATGGAGGAAGTGTATTTTCAACAATGAAAATTTGTCTTTTCATCCTGGAAAAAGTGTCTTTTTCACCTGGGAAAACGTGTATTTTCACCTGAGAAAATTTGTATTTTTACCTGGAAAAAAGTGCATTTTTAGCCGCAAAATCTGGGAAAAATTGAGAACATTTTTCTTTTACAAAGTATACACCCTACTTGTGTAAGTATCCATGCAAAGTTTGGGATGTATCCATTCAAAGTTTGGGATGGGAGTGCAAGAACTGACTTGTGATGTACCACACTACACGCTCTCTGTCAAAGAGGCAAATATCACTTGGAAGATTACTAAATGCGCTTACATCTGAAAAGCATTTTATTAAACACCACTTCCTGTTGCTGTGTAATGAGGCTCACAGTTTCTTCTTTCTTCTGCTTTTTCTGTATGCCATAAAATAAGTTAACACCCTTTCTTCTCTGTACACATTAGATGTTCTTGACATAGTTACAAGCCATTTATTTTGTCCTTTTTCCTCTTTCTTCTCTTGTTATTGTTTTTTCCTTGTTTCCTGTGTCTCTGTTCTCACTCCAGTATTTTGGTCCGCTTACTTAGGCCAGCTTCAGTCAGCTACCCCCCCCCCCCCCCCCCCGCCACCACCACCACCACCACCACCACCACCACCACCACCACCTCCACCACACCTCCACCCCCAGGCTAGTATTCTTCCATGAATGGTGCCTCAAAATCTGAATAGCTTCCTGCTGTCATTGCTACACATGCACTCCCCAACTGCATCTCCAGTTCACTTCCTGAATACAAAACTGCTCTTTTCCTCCTCTGCCCAACTGTTGAGCCAGTCTTCTATGAAGTTTGCTAAAAATTCAGTTGGGTGGATCAAGTCTTTTGAATCAAATTTGTTGATTCTTCTTAACCAACCATCTTGACACCCGATGACTGCAGTTCTCCTTGGTATGCTACATGATTTTTGCCTGCAATTCCTTTCTAATACACCCCTGTATAGTTTCTTTGGTCTTGTTATTTTTCTTGTTGATTTTTTTGCTCAGTGGTTCCATTCAGGTATAGAATCCGTCACATTTCTTGACTATTTTGACTAAAGTCTTCTCAGTTTTGGTGACATGACACGGCACCTCTTATATGTCGTGTTCTGCTTTTCATTTTCTAACATAAATCTGCACTCCTTTTGATTTCCCCTCCACAGAGCTGCAACTGTTTTAGATTTGTTTTGTAGTCCTGCCTTAAAATCAGAAAATCTTTCCTTAGTTTTTATTATTAATCCCTTGTACATTCTTCCAGCTTAAAAAATACTGACTCAAAAAATTCTGTAAGTTCTTCCCTCTCCTATAGCTATTTTGGTCTCTTATTTCTCCTTCTTCCATATCATTAAACCCATTAATGCATTAATTTAGATTTATAGCCACACTTCACTACTAGTTGTTTCTTACTTTTGATGATCTTTATGTGACCTTGAGGAAGGTGCACTATAGTATGTAGGATTTTCTCACCTCTGAATCTGTTATCATCCAAAAATTCTGTATTTTACGATTCATCCCTGTGTCCTGTTTTGTTGCTGCCCTGATCCTTACTTTTCTCCATTAAATACTTCTCCTGTTTCAGCCATAATGATAATTTGCAATAGTAAAAGTTTAACAATCATTACTCAACTTGAATAAACACACAAGATATGGTCACAACACAATTATTTCTAAATCCTGAGACCAAAAATTCAACTGTTACCCCTTAAAAAATTCTACTGCAGCAGTTCTAGGCAAAAATACTGCACTGTTTCTTCTGAGACTTACTTGTTGTTATCTTGATTTGCAATGGCTGTGTAGCACCAGCATAGCATGCTATGCAGTGCTGATAACTTCTCCACAGTGTTCTTGTGATGGTTACAGCTGTTTAACATACTGAAAATTTATTTGTCTCTCAACTATCTGTACTGTCCCACACATAGTTGGCTACTTTGTTAGAGCAGAATGCAAGTCTCTTCACCATCACTTTTAATTTTAATATTATGATTTCAATTAGTTCTCCCCCATGTTACCCTTCATTGAAGATGGTCTTGATTGGTCACCAACAGACATAAGGTATTAGTGCTCAGGGGAGCAAGAGTTGAGTTGTGTTGTGGCAGAGGATGCTTTGCACCAGTTACATTACGGAGGGTGCTTAATTCCAATATTCCAATGTTACAATATGTGATCAAAAGTATCTGGACACCTGAATGAAAATGACTTACAAGTTCGTGGCGCCCTCCACCGGTAATGCTGGAATTCAGTATGGTGTTGCCCTACTCTTAGCCTTGATGACAGCTTCCACTCTCGCAGGCATATGTTCAATCAGGTGCTGGAAGGTTTCTTGGGGAATGACACCCCATTCTTCACAGAGTGCTGCACTGAGGAGAGGTATTGATGTTGATCAGTGAGGCCTGACATGAAGTCGGCATTCCAAAACATCCAAAAGGTATTCTATAGGATTCAGGTCAGTCCATTACAGGGATGTTATTGTCATGTAACCACTCTGCCACAGGCTGTGCATTATGAACAGGTGCTCAATCATGTTGAAAGATGCAATCACCATCCCCAAATTGCTCTTCAATAGTGGGAAGGAAGAAGTTGCTTAAAACATCAATATAGGCCTGGGCTGTGATAGTGCCACAGAAAACAACAAGTACTGCAAGCCTCCTCCATGAAAAACATGATCACACTATAACACCACCACATCCAAATTTTACTATTGGCTCTACACACACTGGCAGATGATGTACACTGGGCATTCGCCATACTCACACCCAGCCATCAGATAGCCACATTGTGTACCAGCATCATTTGGCATTTACCAGCATGATGTGTGGCTTACGAGCAGCCATTCGACCATGAAATCCAAGTTTTTTCACCTCCTGCCTAACTGTCATAGTACTTGCAGTGGACCCTGATGCAGTTTGGAATTCCTTTGTGGTGGTCTGGGCAGGTGTCTGCCTATTGCACATTATGACACTCTTCAACTGTTGGCGGTCTCTGTCAGGCAACAGACGAGATCAGCCTGTACCCTTTTGTACTGTATGTGTCCCTTCACGTTTCCACTCCACTATGACATTGGAAACAGTAGACCTAGGGATGTTTAGGAGGGTGGAAATCTTGTGTACAGATGTATGATGCAAGTGACACCCAATCACCTGACCACATTCGAAGTCCATGAGTTCCGTGGAGCTCCCACTATGCCTAATGACTACTGAGGTTGCTGATATGGAGTGCCTGGAGGTAGGTGGCAGCACAATGCGCCTGATATGAAAAACATATGGTGTTGGGGGTGTCCGGATACTTTTGATCACATAGTGTACACAACAGAGAGCATTCTGTACCAACGTTGCATGGCCAACAGTGCATTGTACCAATGTATCATGGCAGAGGGTGCTTGGTACAAATGTTGCATGGCAGAGGGGGCTTTGCAGATAAATTATAACTAGCAAGTGAAAAATACTTGCAGTGAAAAGTTTTCCTTTTGATCAACAATTAAATTTACAGCATCAGTTTGTGTAATTAGCCAGCCTTTAAGCTCATAGAATATATGGTTTCAGTTCAGTAATTTTCTTTAGTCCAAACTACTTCCTTGATTTCAGATATAAATCTAACGGTAACATCAGTCTTCTTGAACGACAATCAACGCTATAGTTATAACTCTGCAAGGAATTTTTGGCATATTGTGACCATGGGATAACCTAATGGAAACAGAACAATCACTCTGGTATTCATTTCTGAAACACTTCAGCAGAGTATTACTAACAGTGAACAAGTGGGTTAGGGAACAGATGTTCTCAGAGCACAAAAGCAAGTTCTATAGGCATTTTGATGTGGGTTTGCCAGTACCTCAAATGGGCTTATGTAGATATCAAACAACATTTTTAATTCAGCAGTTAACAATTTGGATTTCTCATGGGTCTAACTAAGTCTCCTGTCTTCAGCTGTGTTATTTTAACTGTAAAATTGTGTCCTTATGTCTTCATTGCTTCTTTTACAAAAGCTTCTCTTTCTTATGTAAACCTTTACATTCTTGAAATTCAATGAGTTCATCAATGACATTAGTTGGTTTTTTGTCAAATGGTATTTCGTGTGGTGAAAAATGTGTTGCAAATTGTTAATGACATCTTCAAAATTAGCTAAGTGTTTGGTCTCAGATGGGTGTTTATGACAGCAGTAAATGCTGCACCACCTAACAGTCTCTCTCATAACGAGCCAGATGTTAGGCTGATATTAACATGTGTTTTGTTCCTGTCCTCGCAATATATGCATTCCTAGATTTTAAGACAAACTGTGGTCCATTATCAGACATCATTGTTACATATGTACCTACTTCTTAAAACAGTCCTTCCCTTTTTTAAAACAGCACTTTATTTGTCACTTTCCTGACAGGGTATAATTTGATATACTTAAAAAAAATACACTGGTCAGCCAGAATATTATGACCTACTATCAATATAAACCAGTCCAGGTGATAGTAGTGTCACCTGGTGACTGACTGCTAACATGTACAATGCACGTAGTATCAGTGAGCATGCTGTCCATGCTTAGAATGGAGAAGACATGCAATCTATCTGAGTTTGACTGAGTGCAGATTGTGATGGTCTGGAGGCTTGGCATGAATATTTCAGAAATTGCACAACTTGTCTGGTGTTTGAGGAGTGGTGTGGTGAGGGGTTGGGCAGCCACCCCTCATTACAGATGTCAGATGCATAATAGGCTGGGCAGAGTGGTAAAACAGGACAGGAGGTGAACTGTCGTGGAACTAACATCAGACTTTAATGCTGTGCAAGTGTGTCTGAACACGTAATGCACCAAACACTTCTAATGAATGCTCTCAGCCGCCGTTGACCCATGTATGTGCCAATGTTAACACCAAGACATCAATTATTCAAAATGACTGTCACAATCGCATTATTTATTTTCCCACCAACCTGTTTCAACCCATGATGGGGTCATCTTCAGGGCAATTTACATCATTTGGTCGCTCACTGGAGTTGTCACCCTGCCTGTGCACAGTTGGTAACTATGCGTAGTTATCAACTATGCATAGTAACTATGCTTAGTTACCAACTGTGCACAGGCAGGGTGACAACTCCAGCAAGTGACCAAATGGTGTAAATTGCCCTGAAGATGACCCCATCGGGGGTTGAAATCGGTTGGCGGCAAAATAAATAATACAACTATGTTGTCTAAAAACAAAACAAAAAAAGACAGCAGCAACTACGACTGATATTGACATGTGACCATCAGCACTGGGTGGGTGCAGTGGCAGAGCATTGCATGGTCTGATGATGCCTGATAACTTCTTCATCAAGCCAATGGGAGGGCATGGGCATGAATCTGTCTTCTTCCAGGGGAATAGCTCCTTGACACAAGCTGGTGCAGCTCCATTTTCCTGTGGGGAAAATTGACAAGGGCATCCATGGGCCCAGTGGAGCTCATGCAAGGCACCATGATGGTCAAGGAGTATCGTACACTGGTTGCAGCCCACATATACCCCTCCATGATGGTCATGTTTCCTAATAGCAGTGGCATTTTTCAGTAAGATAATGCAACATTTCACAAGGCCAGGACTGTAACATTTCACAAGGCCAGGAGTGTGAAGGAGTGGTCCGTGGAACACAGTGGTGAGATCCAGTTGATGTTCTGGCCCTCAAACTGGCCAGATCTGAATGCCATCGAACACATCTGGGATGAGCCTGAATGTTGCGTCAGCACTCATCATCCTCCTCCTCAGAATTTACAAGAATTAGGTGATTTGTTTTTGCAGGTGTAGTGCCAACTCCCTCAAGTGACCTACCAATACCTCACAGATTTCATGGCATCATGTGTTGCTGCCATTATCCATTCCAGCTGTTATGTAGGTGGTCTTAATGTTCTGGCTGATTACTGTATGTCCACTATGACAAATATAAAGCTGCATCCCCCCTCCCCCCTCTTGTTCATAATAATGAGCCATATAAAGCGAAGATGACAAGACTCATTGGTTTCTTAGGTATTACTTTTGATATCTGACACTGACACATTCTCTTACTTACCTTCACTTCTCGGCATCTTTCACAAGTTGAGATTTGTTTCCTTACTCTTTTTGCTGTATAGTAACAGTATGCACTTTCCTTTCATTTGTTTAAACATTTCTGAGCACCAAGGTATCCATAACTTTCTTGAATATACATAATAAATGAGCTCCTTCCCAGGCTGCGAGGACCCAAAGGCTGCCTTCCAGACACCGTATTATCCTCCACCTTGTGGCATCATGTGGGTGCGGTACAAAGGAGCATGTGGTCATCACACCACTCTCGTGGCCATTTTGCAGATTTTCAAGATAGTGGAGCCTCCACTACTTGGTCAAGTAGCTCCTCAATTGGCATCACAAGGTTAAGTGCAGTGTATCAGTCCACCCAACAAGGATAAATCCTTGGCAGTACTGGGAATCAAATGCGGGTCCTCCACATAGTAGTCATCTGTCATGACTACTCAGCTATAGGGGTGGACAGTAAACATAATAAGTTCGTCAGTATATTGTCCTGGCCAACACAATCTCCAGTGGCCTACATCTAAATTCATTCTTCTATATAATACACCTTTCTGTACTTTGTAATGTTTGTCAGCTTTCTCACAGCCCTTTTTACCAAAGACACTTTTCTCTAGTTTTCAATTATAACAATGATTCTGGTTTCTACAAATGTCATTAAAGAAGGTATTTTGTAACCCTTTTCAGATACATAATCCTGAACTCCTTGTCTTCCTCCCCCTCCTTGATATTATTTTTAGCCGTCTAGATGGTAATCAAGACAGTGTATCTGCAACTAGATTCTCAGATCCCTTAATATACTTAATTTCATAGTCGAACTGTTCTAAAAATGAAGCCCTACTTGTCAGCTTTCTGTGATAAATCTTGCTTTCTTTCAAATATTTTAAGGCCTTGTATTCTGAGGACACAATAGTTTTATGTCCTGAGAAGTAGTTTCTTAATTTGGTAAAAACTGAATGTGCAGGTAGCAATTCCTTCTCAGCTGCAGTGTGAGTTCTTTCTCATTTTCAGAGCATCCTACTCTTGAAACCAATTGTTTCATGTGTATCTTCTCATTAACAGTCTTTATTTGTAACAAATGTGCACCATGTCCATAATTACTAGCATTGATGATATATAAAATGGTAGGGGGAAATCTGGTCTACACAGCAAGTTACAGTTACTCAAAGCACTTTTTATACCATCAAAACCTTCCTTGAATACCTTGTCCCCAATCCAAACAGAATTCTTTTTCAATCAATTACACAAATGTAGTGCATTCATATTTTGTTTGCCGAGGCACATCTTACAATATCCACAAGTTCCAAAGAAGGATTTCAATTATTTCTCATTTTTGGGCATTGGAAACTCAGCAAGGCTCTAATTTTGTCAGGGTCTGGTAATACATCTTTGTCAGTAATGCAGTCTCCCAAGATTTTCAGTTTATTAAGCACAAATTTACATTTTTCTGATTTTAACGTCATCCCTCCGATCTCAGTTTGTACAACACTTCTTTTAGTAATGAGTAACGTTGATTCAAACTCTAACTGCAAAGCAAAATGTCATCCACATATATAGTTAATTTAGAAGATATATGGGGAGAGCCATAAATGCTGTAGGAGACTTGCTTATGATTAATAGCAGTTCATTTCAAATGAGTACAATACTGCACGACTACACAGCACAGTGTTCTAGACCAAACTGTCTCCTGTCTTAGTCTTGCAGATGTCACACGCCATGACTGAGGCTCCTTGGTCAGTGATGTAGCTGGCTTTGGCATCCCCAAAGGGGTCTGCTCCCCCTCCCCCACCACCTCCATAGTGCACCAGTGGCAGTCAGGGGTGGCTGAACCTAGATTGATTTGGAGCTGGTGGTGTCAGTGGGCATATCCGTGGTATTGGTTTGCTGCTGAGGTCAAGAATGGAGTCAGTGTCATCACATGGCTTAACAACTGACAGGGGTTCTGTATTGGTGTGGCAATGGTAAGTATGCCATCAAGTGACAGACCAGGAAGTCAACATGGATAGGAAGTCAATGAGTGATATGGGTGAGTAGTAAGTGGTTGGAGTGGGATGCTTGTCTGGAAGGTCACCACATGCATCAATAATTAGGTTCTTGTTGACAAGTTGAATGTTGAAGTCCTCAGGCTGAAAGTCACAAACATCACTGGAGATGATTGCTAGTTCATGGAGGAATCTAATGGTTGTGCTTGCATCACTGTTATGCTGTTCATCCTTGATAAGTTGGTGTGTGTCAGCATTCCTGTTATTTGTATTGGTGGGATGCCAGAGTATCCTTGCTGGCTTAAGTCTATGGAGGGAGTCACTTTACCTTTGAGGAGAGTATCAGAGATCTGTGGTCCACATCTGACACCTCAGAATGGTCCAGAATACGAGGGTGTAAGGTCAGACAAACATGTTCATCACTTTGTGAACAAATGTTTTCAGTACAGTATATGCCGTTCGGGTGATATTTGTGGAGTATGAATGAGTTGTTTCACTTACTGCACTAAAGCTGGTAGGTGATTTAAGGCAGAGGATAGTTGCTGGTAAAACAAAATCTGCTGGGAGCATGAGTGTTTCATATACAGTATTTCTGCAAGGGAATCCTGTAAATCATCTTTAAATGCCATGCAGACACAAAGCAACATCCATGGTAATGCTTCCATCCAGCTATTTGACTGTCACATGAGTGCCATCTTGGGAAGAGAACAGTTTCAGCATTCTACTCAACTGTTACTTTGTAGCTGGTATGCCGTTGTCTGATTTGGTGGGCTACAGCACAGGTGCAGAGTCTGTCAAAGAGGGCACACTCAAATTGTTGTCACTGCTCAGTACTGATTGGACAAGCAATAGATTCTAGTGTGATATCCCAAAGCAAGACATGCTTAGTGACTGACAATATATATCTAAAGCCCTCTGATCCTATGAGGGTACCAACACGGTCCAAGTGCATGTACCAGAATTGCGGTGTACAGTACATAAAAGTGACCAATTGACAGTTGTGCATGATGTCCAACCTTGCTGGGATGACATAGCACACAAGTCTGCACCCAGGCACAACAGTCCCATTCAACATTTGTCCATATGAACCACTTGATCACAAACCGCACTGTGAATTGGAAACCTGGTTGGGCCAGGTTATGAATTTGATCAAAGATCGAGCAGTATAGGGACTTTGGAATGAGGGGTCTCACTATGGTTTGAAGTATCCTATATTTAATTTTATGTCACACTAAACAGCACGTTATTAGCTAATAGGCAATAAAGAGAGCAAATTTTCTGAAGAGTTCTTGTTCTCCTGGTTACAGATAATCCCATCCAGTATTAACTGTGAGTGTTTTTTTTTTTTTTAAAGAAAAAAAATAATAAATAAAATAAGAGAGAGAGCCAGGATGTCAAACTGGCTGACTGGGAGCAGGGAGAGGCACCACAGGACATTTTAATTTCCACTGTCCTAAATATAGTTGATGGCATCCATTACAAAATATACATATTTGAAATCAACAGAGTGAAATACAGTGACGTGCGATAGAAGAATGCTTTGTGAAGAGGAGTGCCACTGCAATTTGGCACACTTAAGATCAAATAACATATCTTACATTTCCTCAAAGACACATGTTTTATGTGTCAGACTATTCAGAAAGATGTGCACTACAAGATGAACGTTTTTTGAAAAGTTGATTTAATTTTTGGCGTTGTACCTCAAACGCCCGGTTCGGAAATATCGTAGAGCCGGGACTGATACACAGAACAGTCTGAGTTGTGGTGGGGAAGTGGGTGTCTCTATGTCACCCATGTTTACATTTAGTGATTTTGCTGCTTCCTCTGTGTTTATTGCTCTTACGTCAAATGAAAACAAAATAGATTTCTGTGGCAGGGAGCTATCAAGTCAATTCGGCTTTTATTAATCTTTTCCCCTGATGCAGTCAATTTATTTGAAACAAAGTGTTTAATTCCACACTATTGGCTAGTTTCATCTGTTTGCTGCATTTCAAGTTCACATTTTCATCCTGTAACACATATGGCATTATGCCATAATAAAGAACCAAAAATGTTTTGTATTATCACGAAATGTGGGAGAGAGTGTCACAGAAATGATACAGGATTTGGCTGGACATCATTCAAAGAAAGGCGTTTTTCGGTGCAACCTAATCTTCTCATGAAATTCCAATCAGCAACTTTCTCCTCCGAATGCGAAAATATTTTGTTGACACCGACCTACATAGGGAGCAACGATCACCATGATAAAATAATGGAAATCGGAGCTCGTACGGAAAGATATAGGTGTTCATTCTTGCTGCTTGCTATACGAGATTGGAATAATAGAGAATTGTGAAGGTGGTTCAATGAACCCTCTGCCAGGCACTTGAATGTTATTTGTGGAGTATCCATGCAGATGTAGATGTAGATGAGATAACACAGTACTGGCACTCCAAGAAAATTTATATCCAAATCTGGACATACAAATGTGCACTTTAAGCCAAATTATGCATTTTAGTATGGTTCACATAATTTTGATGCTCTTTGGTATCTTTTTTCTTTTATGACATAATATAAGATATTTTAATGGTTTACATGTATGAACATGTGGGCTTCCCGTGTCATCGTAGCTGCACAAGCGTGGTGATACCTGTACCTGGTGCTCTCTGGCAACTGCTGAAATGAACCTATTTCTAACAGGTCGCAGGAAAATATTGCGAATGGTGGTCTGAAAAGCGTTACTTTCAAAGTAAATTTCCTTTTACGCAAGATGAATTATGTATGAGAACGTATGATGAATTTCTTAAATCACAGAGTGTTTGATTCTCATTTATAAATCAACTCTTTGAGGATGACCAGTAGAAGAATTTTGAACCCAGATGATCAGGCATTTATGTCATTATTAAAAATTTTACTGTCGCAGTTACGTGATGTATCTTAAAGTGAAAAAGCGCAAAAAAGGTCAACATGATATGTGAAAACCTAGATTCTCTTGCAGCTTATTAATCTTAAAGACCAATATTATATGTGAAAACTGCATTTCGTGTAGCAACACTATATATATTAATTCAAACCATTAACTTTTCCTATTTGTGTTGTTGTGCTACTGAACAGTGATCTTGCTACTGGCTGACTACATCACATGTCCTATGCTCTGAATATTCACCATCATCGGCTGGCGAGATCGTGACATGAGCTATGACCGCCTTAAAAAAGTGCATCACATTCTCGATTTCAGTGCTTTGGAAAGTAACATGCAGTGTTTTGTGGAATTCGAATTTGTACTTTTGTAATACAAAAATATGGAGTGTACATGTTGCTGCATATCACAGATCTTTCCGAAACATGTGTTTTTCCCCCTAAGTTTTGTTTTGTGAAGTGCAGGGAAATTCTACACCAGTGTATAAAATCATAACGATTCAACTGATTGATAGGTTTTACAGTTCCAAGAGAAGGTATAATGTCATTTAACACGCACTAAACACGGAAAAAGTGTATTTTTACCCAGGGTAAAATGTATCTTTAACCAGGAGAAATTGTATTTTTCATCAGGAAATGCAGGAAAAATCCGGGAATTTTTTTCCTTGTCCACGTATACACCCTATGGGTGGTAGGGTACAGCTGTCATGTATATGCATGACTGCAAGCTTCTTGTACTGCTCAAGCATGGGCACAAGATCTCTCTAAGTGTTGTGAATATGTATATGCAGGTTTTCATTCTCTTTGCTAAGAATCTCTGATTCCTCATAAGTGCCAAGGTAATGTTGATGTGTCATCGTGACATCTCAGTAATCATCATGCATTCTTGAATGATAGGTGAGTATTCATCATAGACATTGTTAGCTGTTCCAGCAGAAACTGATGGGGTGTGTGCTAGGGGAGGTGTTACTGGGCCAAAAAGTCCTGTCATGAGATGTTAGGTAGCATAGTGTATGAAAGCCAGTTCTGATGATGAGAGAGAAAAATGTCAGAGGAAGTTGACCCAACACCAGTTCACTTACACTGGTAGTGGGAAATGTCCATGAGGGGAGTGAACATTTTTGCTGAGATGTAACATATAATCAACCTTTCAATGTACTAAGATCAGGGAGTCATTGGCAACTCGGAGTTGTTTTGGTGGTGTGTCCTTAAAATTTGTGAACATGTGATTGGGCACTGTACTAACATCAGAACCAGTGTCCACGAGCAAGAAAATATGTACAAGAGTTGTTATCAAGGATAAAAAGCCTACTGTGACAGCTCATCCATTGCTGAAGATGCACATCTGACATGTGTGCAAAGACGAATTATTGTCTGTGTGCAAGCCAATGTGCCCACAGTGATCCACTCTTGGTGTTTGGGAGCCTGCAGGGAGGCCAGCAGTAATATGCAGTGTTGCCAACTTGACTATTGGCTGGTTGATTCGGGGAGGGGACTAAACTGCGAGGTCATCAGTCCCATCATATCATGGAATGATGGGGAAAGAAGTCGGCTGTGTGCTTTAAAGGAACCATTCTGGCATTTACCTAAAGCGATTTAGGAAAATCTGGAAAACCTGAATCAGGATGGCTGCACACGGGTTTGAATCGTTGTCCTCCCAAATGCGAGTCCAGTGTGCTAACCACTGCGTCACCTTGCTCGGTAGCAAGACTGTGTTGTAGTGACAGTGGGGTTGGGCGTCATAATATTGCGGGCTGCAAAAGTGGTGCCACATGCAGCCTGCCAGGCTGTGTCCTAAATCACAGCAGTTACGTCACTATTGAGTCTTCCAGGCTCCATTCAGAGCAACATGGTGTGTGCTGTGGCTTGATGCACCCTGACGTACTGTGATGGTACAGTGTTGTTGAAGTTCGTACAGTGTCGATGTTGTAGTGTAGTGAACAATCTACCTGCTAGGCTGAGTTTTCTGTTTAAGGGTTCACCTCCTTGCACAATGAAAGCTAGTTTCAGCTGCAGAGGAAGTTTTGCAATCTAGACTCCAGAGAAAATTGTCCAGCATGAGGTTTGTATCTAGTAAAGTTCATGGCTGGTGCCATAACTGTGATGGAGTATTGTCATCTAACTGTGTCTGGGTGACTGACTTTATGCTGGTTGTTTGTTTCTACTTTTTAGTCTTTGTGCATAATAAGAAGTTCGAGCTGTAAATACAACGGATTTGTTATTTTCATGATATCCTTAAAAAACTTTTTACAACATGAATTTTGCTCATTTCATCTGGTATGCCAGTGGACTTGTCATTTTAATATTGGATGTGCTGTCACACTATTTGCCCTATCGATTTAATATGCAACAAAGAGAAATGTAACTTTTGCTCATCAGAGCACAGAATGTAAAACTAAGTAATTTATGGTATGCTGCTAGTTTGTTTCTACTTTTTACTCATTTGGCTTAATGCTGTTATGATTGTAAGTTATTAGAATCAAATGTAATTTTTGTGCAATGTGTGTAAAAAACTGTTTTTTGTGTTTATATGAAAGTAAGACACTTCTTTTCTCTGTTAGTCGAGTGAATATGAACTACGTACTACTGTTGACATGATTTACTTAGAGGGCAGTCTTCTTGTAAACTGGCAGGTTAATTTATTCTTGAAGTGGGAGCTGCTACGCGTTTTGGTTTTGAGTTGTGGTAAAGACATGTAACTTAGTAGGTACTGGACATAAATTTTGGGTAATGCATAACTGTATAACTACAGAGCATTTAACTCATGAAACTGTGGAGTGTTCTGCAGGTTACAATGCGTCATGACATAACACACAATATTTGGCGTAATCCAACCCTCCGGACACCAATGAGTGGTCTTAGCAAACGATCCTTTGACGTTGTAGGATTGTTTAAACCTATATTAAGCTAATGAAGGAAAAAAATGGTATTGTTTAACTTTGTCTGCACCACTGTCAGTGGCCTCTGTGGTTTTACTTGGTAACCACAGGTTTCTCTGCACACCAGTTCTCCAATGTCTGTCCTATGTGGTCTATTTACTGTTGGTGTGATTCAACTGTTGTTGAGTCACCATCACACCATCAACAAATAAAAGAAAACACACAATGTAAGGTGAATCTACAACCATTTATTTCAATTGTAAAACAAGTTATGGACCTATCTTCCACCTGCAGCATGCTGTAAGTTCATATCTAACTGTTCGTTGGACATGTCCTGTTCCAGTTGTTGTTTTGGAGTTCAGGCCAGGCATTACAGTAAGGCAGATTTAACTGTTGCATATATTTTATGTGTCAGGGATTTGAGGAGGGGGGCCAAGGATAATGTTGCTAATGATATTGGCATTTTGAGTCTTGTAACAGATCAGTGTAGAAAATCTGGAGTCATCATCCAGAATTCCTGGCAATGCATACACACTTTCCACTGCTGTAAACTAAAAGATCAATTGATCCTGGCAGAATGGGGGCCATTTATGTTGGCTGAAAGTCCATCCATGATGGTCTGGAAGATGCGTAAAACAGTATGATAACACAAGTGTCCTGCAACACTCATGGTGTGGATGCTGAACATGTATTGGTGTCTGGTAGATGAGAAGACCGGTGGCTTACATCATCTGGAGTGGCTGCATTTGTGGCAGGAGATCACAGCACAACTGGTGCAGTTGACACGATAGGCCTGGCATCGATTGAAATGTTTGAACATTGAGTAGTGAGTTCCAGGAGCAACATGTGTTGTGCTGGATTTTGTTTAAGGTGGGGATTGTGGTATACAACCTTCTTTTAAGGAGGTCTTCATTTCTAGGCTGTTTCCTGTACTGAACTATAAAGACTATGTAACATCAATAACATTAAAGAAGGATGTTACCACTTGAATCAACATTTGACTGAAATGCTGAACATAGTGCTGCATTTATTTCACAGTGTACATGCCTAGTTAGCTTGTTAGTTACATTCCATTGATCTCTCTCACAGTAGCCATTATGATGTGGAACATGTCCAGTGCTAAGAAGTGTGCACATGATTGAAGTTGAAGCTTAAAATTTTTATTACCTAACCCATTCCCTTAAATGGCACAAAATGCATATATTATACCTGTATATTTATTTATTCCTATTCAAGAGTTCATCTATGGTATAGAAGGAGTTGTCAAGGAAATATGATTTCAATTTATTTTTAAAACTGTTGCTGCTGTGTGTCAGACATTTTATTTAATCTGGTAATTTATTAGAACGTTTTACAGCAGCATATGTTGCCTCTTTCTGTGCCAAAGATATGTTAATTAGAGGATAGTGTAAGTCTTTCTTCTTCTGGTATTATAATCATGAATGTCACCATTGTTTTTAAACTGGTCCATGTTCTTGATAACACATTTCATTACTGAGTAAATGTACTGTGAGGCTGTTGTAAGAATTCCTAACCTTTTAAAGAGATGCCTACAAGATGTACGACTATGAGCCCCACACATTATTGTAACCATACTGCTGTTATTTATTAATAAAACTGAAACTATAACAATAGTTAAATAACATACAGGAAACATCATCTTTCATTGAAAATATCTGGTGACATAACATTTAGCTAAGTTTATGTATGACACAGTCAAGTAACTTGTCATTTGTTTGTGATTAAATAAAACAAAAAAGGTCAAGTAATCACAATTTTTCATTGAAGAGCTATGACTAAATAATCTTTGAGGACTAAAACGTTATTTTCACTGTGGACAAGTGTAAGTAACTGTTGCAAACTAATGATATACAATGGACAATATCATGACTGTCTATTGTTTTTCATGTTGAAAGATGTGAAGCAACCTGCTTGAAAGGAGATGAGACTATTCATTGGCACTGAGGTAGTTGTAGCTATGACTCAATGTTTATCAAGAAGCAGCAACTGATCTTAAAGCTGATCTGGCAGCAGCACAAGTAGAATTATAGCAGCTGAGAGCTGCAGTTGTCAGCAGTAAGGTTAATATGACTGTGGACAAAAGTGTGCAGCCAACCATGCAGTTCAGGGAAATTCTGAAAAGACAGAAAAGAAAGTGTGAGTTAAGGCCATTGGTTGCCACAGACTTGGATACAATATAATGTAGTCATGGAAGGTAATTATCTGAAACTAGTATACTCACTGGCTAAATAGTTAGTAACAGGTAACTCTGTTTTTAACTAAGTGCAGAGCTCAGTGTTATCACCTGCGATTTAGAATCTCTTAGGAAAATCATAGGTAAACATAATCATGTAGTTATTACTGGAAGTGTCAAAAACAGTCAGACCATAATAACATTTTACACTCTTGAGGATGGAATCAGGCACATTGCTGGGAATGTTTCTCACACAAATGGGAAGAAATGCCATTCTTTTAAAGTTACAACAAGCTCTGGAGGAAGAGTTCTGCTGAAGGCATAAAGGCAGAGCTTCAGATGATGGTCAACACAGGGGTAGCACTGCACATAAGTGTGATTTATGCCCCACCCCATTACTTTTAGTGCTTCATTTCCTTATCTATAAGGGGTGATCAAAAAGTTTATGTTTGAGGGTGTTTCTGCAGCATATATGCACATAGGGTGACTCCAGTACATAAGCACCAACATCTAGGCAAGAGATTTGCATGTCATTCGTGTCTTTCCGACATGCATGCAGTAAATGCAGAAATATGAACTATGGCAACATTATTACCAAATGCATCCAAACAGGATCAACATGCTATTCTTTTCTCGGCTGCTAAAGGACAAACACAGATAAACATCCATCAAAGAATGAAGAATGTGTATGCAGCAGCATGTCTGTTGAAAAACACCATTGTCTAATGATGTTGCAAGTTCTGTACTGATCATGATTCGACACAAGATCAATCTCATTCATTACAGACAACAACAAGTGAGTGGTTGATGATGCAATTAGGACAGTCCAGCACATAACCATTTGTGCACTAGCAAAAGATCACACCCCCAGCTTTGATAGCTGCAACACATTATCTGGCAGGATTTAGGCTACCATAAAGTCTGCAGCCAGTGGATATTCAGGGTGGTGAATGCTGAACAAAAAGCAAACCAGATGTGGTTGTTTGGCTGTGACACCTCATGCATTTCAGTGTTGAAGGCAATACTGTCCTCTAGTGAACTATTGCAGACAGTGAAATCTGGTGTCATCATTGGGAACCGGTGTCGAAAACCTCAATGGTGCAATGGTGTCATCCATTGTTCCCTCATCCCAAGAAGTTCTAGAGCCAGCCATCTACTGGAAAGGTGATGCCACTGTTCTTTGATTACCATGGCCCATTGCATATCGATTCCAAGGAATCTGGTGTCTGAGGAACAGTGCTGTACAGTGCTGGAGAAATTACAGCCTGCAATTAAGGTGAAACATCTGGGAAAACTGCAAGAAGTGGTGCTGCTGATTCTTAATAACACATTCATATATTGCAAATCTTATAATGCAGAAGTTACACTATCTCAAGTGGGAGGTATCCAAGCACCTGCATGTGGTCATGGTCTCATCCCATGCAATTATCATGCCTTTGGTCTCTTAAAACAGGCCTTGAAAGGTCAATGATTCCTATCAGATGAGGATGTGCAGATTCCTATCAGATGAGGATGTGCAGCAGGCAATTATAGATTTCTTCACACTGAAGGTAATGGTGTTTTACCAAAGAGGTACCTCCAACCTGGTGTGCCAGTGCTATGATTGCCTCATTGTTCATGTCACCTTTGAATCATTGGCATACCGATTCTGGGCTGCATGGCCTTTGAACAGAAACGTTTTGATCACCCCCTACAGTTCCTTCAGCACCACTTGATTTAATCTGAGTACACTCCATTACCTTTATTTTACTTTTGTTGATATTTTAGCTCACAAACTCTTTTAAGATACTACCTACCTATAGTTCATTCAGCATCACTTGATTTAATTTGAGTACATTCAGTTACCATTGTTTTACTTTTGTTGATGTTTATCTTATAACCTCTTTTAAGATACTATCTATTCCATACAATAGATGTTCAAAGTCTTCTGCTGGCCCTGACATAATTGCAGTGTCATCAGCAAACCATAAAATATTTGTTTCTTATGCCTGAAAATGAATTCTCATTCCAAATTTCTCACTGGTTTCCTTTCCAAAGCAATCTTGTTTCAGTACAAGTTGTAGATAACATTACACACCCTGTATTTTATCCCTGCTACTGTTAGAACTCCGCAGAATATATTGCAGCCAACATTGTCAGAACAACAAATTATATTAATTTGTTGTAATACAGAATTTCTGATTGATAATGCTACCCTACAAAGCTAAAGAGAAGTAGTTTACCTCTAGTGATAGATATAGCTGCTTTCAAAAGTAGCTTGATATTTCATATGAAATGGAAAGACCAGAACCAAGACAAGTGTTACTTCTGAAGAAACTACACAAACACATGAAATATGGTATTGTTCACAATGAGGCTTATAGCAACTATTTCAGATCATTCTTTATGTTGATCCCATTCACAAAATATAATTGCACTGAAGTCATATCGACGCGCAGGTCGCCGACGTGGCGTCAACTCGAAAGACCTGCACCAGGCGAACGGTCTACTTAACTGACTACATATTTCCCATAAACTAAAATTCCAGCCAATCTTTTGCCATCCATGTACAGTGCATTTGTTTATATTTTAATGTATTAAATAAAATTTCTGTAAGAGAGACAGATATCATCTGTGACTAAGTTTAAATTGCTCACAGCTTCCAAATGCTTTATGGCCTGTTCTGTCTAGAAATCAGCTCAATATATCTGTTTTGCAGGTCTTCAACACAGTGATTGAAACAAGTGAAAAATCAGATATACTGGATGTCAGATTAATGACACTTCTTGCTGCAATTACACTTGCAGTGTATACAAATGTTTCACGTGGTTTATTTGAACGACACAAGTTGGTGTTCAGTTTTCTGCTATGTATAAATATATTAAAACATGCTGGTGAGATAACAGAAGCTCAGTGGGGATTTCTTTTAAGAGGACCAATGTCTGCAAAAAAGGTACTAAACAATTTCTTATTTTAAAAACTTATTATAGTATTTGGTAATCTGAATAGCATGTTGAACACATTGTTTATCAAAGTACCTTGTCCTACAATATGTGCCATTATCAAGTAATTTTATGTTGGACATAAAACTATTGTTTTGCAGCTCATAATTCTAAGCTCTACAGAAGCTCAGGCCTATCACTATATGAGGTGTCATATCATTGAAAATACCATCACCAGTTAAAGAGCTTAAACCTGAAGTGGAGAGGAATGGAGAGCCAGGCTGAAATTTTCCAAGTGCATTGTGAGAAATGTGGAAGCAGGTACAGAAAGCCAGTACTAAGGCCCTTGAACATCAGAAGAGAATGGGACAGCTCAATGCTAGACTACCACAGTAATGTATAGGGCAATGAGAGATGTTAACAAGCTCTTAATCCCAAAGGTAAAAAGGAAGAAATTAGTCACCCAGTATCTAGGTCCATATCAAGTAACTGAGATGACCCCACTGATGAAGATTAATCTACAGCTGCTGATACATACAATGGTTGTACCTGTCAGACATATATGTCTTTTTCAGTGTGAGCTGGGTTCACTACCTCCATTTTCACTGCCAGTCTAAAGAAAGGAGGGATGGGATTATAAGAGGCAGAAAAGACTGGCTGTGCCTCTGTAAAATGTAAGCACTATATGCCTTAAGGCAATGGAAGTGATAGTGTATTAAGAATTTTGGTATTTGATTAGGTGTTTGTGGTGTAATGTACCACAATAAAGCAAATTATGGAGTTTGTTGTCGTATTTTGCTTGAAACATTGGTTTCAAAACTATGACGCATGGGTAAAGTTCCTTTTTGAGATAGGTTAATGATTATTTTTTGGGGGGATAACATGTATGATGTTTACTTGAATTGATTTGACATGTTAGTGTAGTAATTTGGGGGTTGTTGTGTTTTTCAAAGCATGTCAGATGATGGGAATAGTTTTTCACTTTTGCTGTATGGGAAGTGCAGATTATTGTAATGCATTTCCATACTTGCATTAAGAGGAATGAACAGTTCTGAAA
Source organism: Schistocerca piceifrons (assembly GCF_021461385.2). Taxonomy (NCBI): domain Eukaryota; kingdom Metazoa; phylum Arthropoda; class Insecta; order Orthoptera; family Acrididae; genus Schistocerca; species Schistocerca piceifrons. The sequence continues at coordinate 513,986,296 of NC_060141.1, forward strand.
AGGGCAATCACAGAGGCTGGAAAGGAAAACATAGGTACAAAGATGGTAACCCAATGAAACCATGGGTTATGGGAAAAATACTTCAGTTGATCGATGAAAGAAAGAAGTGCAAAAATGTTTAAGGACTCTCAGGAATGCAGAAATACAAGTCACTTCAGATTGAAATAAATTGGAAATATAGGGAAGCTATGGCAAAATGGCAGAGTGAAAAACTTGAAGCAATCGAAAAAGAAATGATTGTCAGAAGAACTGACTCAGCATACAGAAGAAAGGTAATTCCACTGTTAAATGCAGAGGAGAGGGTGGATGGGTGGAAAGAGTACATTGAAGACCTGTATGAGGGGGGAGACTTGTCTGGTTAAGTAATAGAAGAAGCAACAGGAGTCAGTATAGAAGATACAGGGGATCCAGCATTAGAATCGAATTTTAAAGCGCTTTGGAACACTTAAAATAAAATATGGCAGCAGAGATAGACAACATTCTATCAGAACGTCTAAAATCATTGGGTGGAAGTGAACATGACTATTCATGTTCATGTGTAGAATGTATGAGTCTGGCGACACACCATGTGATTTCCAGAAAAACATCGTCCACACAATTCTGAAGACTGCAAGAGCCAACAAGTGTGAGAATTATCACACAACCAGCTTATCAGCTCATGCGTCCAATTTAGTAACAAGAATAATATACAGAAGGATGGAAAATAAATTAAAGATGTGTTAGATGATGATCAATTTGGCTTCAGGAAAGGTAAAGGCACCAGAGAGACAGTTCTGACATTATGGTTGATAATGGAACCAAGACCAAAGAAAAATCAAGACACGTTCATAGGATTTGCCAACCTGGAAAAAGCCTTTGGCAATGTAAAATGGTGAAAGGTGTTCGAAAATCTAAGAGAAATAGGGATAAGCTGTGGGGAAAGATGGATAATATATAACATGTACAAGAGCCAGGAGGGAGTAATGAGAGTGGGAGCTAAAGAATGAAGTGCTCAGATTAAAGAGGGTCTAAGACTGGAATGCAGTTTTTAGCCCCTACTGTTCAATCTATGTATTGGAGAAGCAATGAGGGGAATCAAAGAAAGGTTCAGGAGTGGAATAAAAATTCGACGTGAAAGGAAATCAATTATATGATTCGCTGATGACATTGTTATCCTCAATGGAAGTGAATAATTACAGGATGTGTTGAACAGTCTAATAAGTAAAGAATATGGATTGAGAGAAAATTGAAGAAAGATGAAGTAATGAGAAGTAGCAGAAATGAAAACAGTGAGAAACTTAACATCAGGATTGCTGATTATGAAGTAGATGAAGTTAACCAATTCTGCTACCTAGGCATCAAAATAACCCAAGACAGACAGAGCACAGAGGACATAAAAAGCTGACTAGCACTGGAAAAAGGGCGTTCCTGGACACGAGAAGTCTACTAGTATGAAATATAGACCTTACTTTGAGGAAGAAATTTGTAAGATTGTACGTTTGGAGCACAGTGTTGTATGGCATGTTATTCGGCACATGTGTGTTACTTTGCTGGCCAAACTCTGATGTCTGTGGGTTATTCAGTTGTCTGTTACCATTTTGTGTTTGCCAAGCAATCAGCCGATTATTGCCAGTAGCTTGTGTCTCTACATATTGTAGAGACCAGCCATATGTTACTCGTTCATTGTAGTTGTTAAATCTTTGCCCATTTCTTGTATATCCACCTTTGTCTTTATGACTTTCTCCATTGCCATTCTGATTACCATTAGTACAGATCTGTGTGGGCTATGGTTGCCATCTGTGTTTTACTACTAATCCGTTGTTTGCTTGTTGGTCTGCAAATTTCTGTGTCTCTATCGGCGTATTAACAGGCTCGGGTTGCACTGGTCTCTCTTCGTATATTACATCTATTGAGTCCAGTATTGACAGAAAGTATTCGGTGTCATGTTCCGGGGTGGTAATGAGTTTTTTTCCTATGTGGGCAGGAAGATGGCTCTTTAAAATTTTCAGCATGTCTACTTGAGATACCAGGTTCATGCGGTATCTGGTTTTATTCAAATATTTTTCAAGATATCCCCTTAAGCTTCCATACTTGCTATTGAACAGAGCTGGGTTGAATACTTCACGTCTGAGCCTCTCTTGTACAGCCTCAGACCAATACTTATCCAGAAATCCTCTCGCAAAATGTTCATAATAGAGGCAACTTTCTGCAACGTTTCTTCTGCTAGAACATCACCCTAATTGTATCCAACAACAAATCTAATTTTCTGGGCTTCAGTCCAGATACAAGGTAAAACATTTCAAAATGCTGGGATAAAGACCACAGGGTATGTTCTTTTCCATTCAGAAGTAAATGCCAGGAATTGTCAATGCCTAAGTGATACCTCATCTGCAAGTAATGTTGACAAACACAGTGACAGGCACATTTATGTTCACTTGTGGGGTAGCGTAATGCAACTGCGCTTGCTCGACAGGTGTAACTGCTGGCAAGTGTTGCATTGTGCAACCTTTGCTATTTTCTTTCGATCGACTATCCCAATATTGTGGGTAACCAGTGAAAGCATAGGTTTGCTTTCTGTCATATGTTGTTTTGGAATGTCAGTTGTTTTGGTAACACTGCCTCGTAACCTTTCCTCTGCTTCATTTAAACCCGAGTCTATTTCAGGTAGAAGTTGATTTTCTTCCTCCTTTAGAATGTCTTCTACCGTGTCTATACAAATTTTGCTTTCTGACACTACCTTTTCAGCAAGGGTGCTGCCCTTATCCAGCATCCCGAGTTCAGCTTCTTCAGTTACGTCCTTTACATCTGCACATAACTTATCTGTCTGTTTTTTGGCAAATTCTGACTCTTAACTTAACTGTTCTACAATTTGACTCAACTTGTGTATTTCTGTAGGTAGATTTTTGCATATGTCTTGCAGCTCGCTGATTGCATTCATCACATTTTTTTACTGGCGCATCCACTTGGGTTTGCATCTCCTGAATTTTAGAATATGCTTCAGTGAGGTTTTGCAACCCACCTGCAAGTTGTTCCTGTTTACAATCTATGGATGTTATCTTTTCTGTTAACGTATTTATACTGTGGGACATGTCGGTAATTATTTCTTGTTGTACTTGTTTACTGATCTCTGTCAACTTCCTAGATAGTTCATCAGATAACTCAGTGCATATAGTTTTGCTCACCTCACTGAACTGTTGACTAATACTATTCTTGAAATAATTAAATGTCTGATTTTGCTGTTCAAACTGTTGTCCCATATTTTCCTGTTATCTTCTGAGCTGCTGTGTTACACCCTTAAGCTGTTGTGTTATTAGTTGCATGAATTGTGTCAAATTGTGGGTGTCACTGGTATTTACATTGCTTTTTTGAACTGTTTCCTGTTCTTGGATTTGCAATGTCATGAGCAAATAATCAAAGGAATTTTCATAGTCGCGCGCATCAGTTTCACAATTTGAAAAAATGTGTCCTGGTTGGCCTGAGAAATGTTCTCACCAAGCTTCATAAAAGCAGCATCATGATTAGTTATATTATGAGTGTCATCATTTTGTAACAGTGGGACGCCAACCTAGTTGTTTTGGTAGCCATTGACCAGTTCACGAGTTGGCTCATTACTTTCAAATGTTGCCAAGCTCAGAGTTCCACCATCTTGGCGTATTGCATTTTGTAATGAGTTTTCAACAATGGGCGTTTCCCTTGACTCCATTGTGAACAGTATTTAACAAGTGTCCGTACTTTTCAATTAAAGCAGTTTTATATGCATATTCATTAATGAACCTGATTATTTGCTGATACAGTCTTAAAGAATTTGAATGAATTATTTTGCACTTTAATGCTTACTTTACACAAATTTTTGTCTTTCCTATAGAAATGCACTTTCTGTACAGCATATTAATTGGAAGGAAAATAGATTATCTACTGCGAGAGAGATGGCGCCAAGCGCGGCCATAGAAGCATACAGCATAGCAGCTTCCTGCCTTAACCACTGAAATCCTCATTCCCAGTGCATCTCGTTTGGAGGCAATATTTAATTTTAATTTTCTCCTTCAAATTGTTAATAGTTCCAATCTCACAGACTTGTAACAAATGCAACAAAGGCCTCATTAGTTTCTTGTAATGATAAAATGGATCATTTATCTCAAAAAAATTTTATCTCAACAATTGAAAGGTCTGATCATATTCCACTCGGCACCATCCTTTGAATGGTCGCCATTGAATAGTGGTGGGGGGAATAAAATGTAATATATAATGGAAACTGATTAATAATAGCTGCTTAAATAATTAAAAGAAGAAAATTTTGAAAGAATAATTGAAAAAACTAGAAGGTACACATATCCTGTGCGAACTTTAACTGGAATTAATATCAACAGACCCTCAATATTCAATACATATATTCAGCATTTAAATTTACATACTTCTTTTTCTTGTTACTGCCATTCTGCATAGAGCTTGGTATGACAATACTGGTTCCAGATTGCCCATCCATCTGCTCACGCAAATTAGTCTCATCTGCTTTGATCCTCTTGATGCAGTATTCTCGGTGTGTCACGGGATGATGAACAGATGGGTATGGTCGTCTGAGCGTACAAATAAACTTTGCTATCTCACTAACTTTCTGTAACACTTTTTAATGTACAATTGGAATACACATTTTTTAATAATATCAACTTGGTGGAACTCAGCATATGTCCACCTGCTACCACTTACAGAGACAAACAAATGAATATAAAGAAATTTAAAAAAATTGAAGAGCATATCTCTACTTGTGTTGTTTGTGACCCTATAGTATCGATGGTAGAATTTGACTTATTATAAAGAAAAGAACAAGGGAGAAAAGAGAAAAATAATAATAATAATAATAATAATATGATACATTACAATTGTCCCCCACTGTGCACTGATGTCACATGGAGTTGCTCAGTGTCTGAGCTTATTTCTCTTTTATGGGTTGATAACTCTGGCCGGTACGGTACGTGCATAGTCTTTATTTTTCAGCCATTGGATTTATCCTACATGGCTAATGATTTATACAGGCATGTCAATTCCCTTAACACATACATACGTAAGTTTTCCTTCATAACAAAGTGCTTGCTGTAACCACACAGTCTCATTAATGTCCATCAGTATCTGCCAGTGTTTAGCCTATGAAGTATGCACACGCAGCTCAACGTCCATTACCATCCCTGCTCGCTTTCACATGTTTAATACAAAGTCAGAGTTCCTGTGTCGTGCGTTCACATAGTCTTCACCGCACACATTCATGAAGCTCATGTTCATTGGATGCGGTGACAACTGGCTTTCATTTCAGCAGCCTGAGGAATGTATTTCACCTCGTTGCTCACACTTATTCACCAAGCGAGGTGGCACAGTGGTTAGCACACTGGACTCGCATTCGGGAGGACGATGGTTCAATCCCATCTCCGGCCATCCTGATTTAGGTTTTCCGTGATTTCCCTAAATCGTTTCAGGCAAATGCCGGGATGGTTCCTTTGAAAGAGCACAGCCAATTTCCTCCCCAATCCTTCCCTAACCCGAGCTTGCGCTCCGTCTCTAATGACCTCGTTGTCGACGGGACGTTAAACACTAACCACCACCACCATCACACTTATTCAGTGAGGACACCAGCCATACATCTGACATCTGCCAACAAGGTAAGCTTCTTGCCACTTCTATGACATTGCCGAGCACAGAAAATTCATGTTTTTATGACTTGTCGAACTCAAAAATTCATGTTACATGAAGTATTGTCAGTTTTAGTTCATCACACACACACACACACACACACACACACACACACATATCTCAAATGCACACTTAACACTTTGCAGGCAGGTTTCATATGTTTTTGAGCTTTGTTTTTGAGCATCTTTCAAACCATTGCATTACACAACATTTCAGTAGTGTCCTTTCCGCATACTACACACATAACAGAAAAAATACAAATACAAATACAAAAATAAACTTATCCTATTCATTTGCTGACATGCCATTATCATTGCTTATATACATTACAGTCTGATTGTCATTTTGTTTAATACATTTTGTTAAACTATAATTTCGCTACAATATTAATTCCCACTGTATGAGTAAACGTTTTGCTCTCATTTGATTCTATATTCTGTACATAACATTCATACAACAGATTCGTTTCTCCATTCTGGCATAAATTGACATATATTTCATTCCAATTCACAGTGACTTCTTGTCAGGGCACATTTATCAATTTCAAAGAATTAAAGAAGTAAACAATAGTTGCTACAACAGATTCTACATGCTTTTTAAATAACTATGTACGGCATTCTCAGGAAGGATCTACACACTACAGGGTTGAGAAAATTTCACAGAAAGGCATTTATGTGCCCAGTTACGTCTTGGTACTAGACTTAATTGTGACCCCAGAACAAAATAGTCTGTTGTTTATAAAGATAACACAAACCTGGTAATACCAATCACATCAAATACTTATTCAGTGTTTAAAGTGCACCTCAATATTTACTCGTTCATTGTATAAAGGATAACAATTTCATATGCTAAGGTATACAGAGTTGTATCATCAAAACTATATGTTATGTACAATGAGAATAGTGCTTATGTAAGTAGCAAATGTGTATAAACTGATTAATAACTGCTGCTTGAATAATTGGAATACATTGACTGGAAAGAAAAGTTGTAAGAAACTGAAAGGTAATTTACAAATCTGTACACAATCCTGGGTGACTTTAACTGGTAGTAATACCAACAGACCTGCAGCACCAATACATGCGAGGCCAATATACATAATTTGCACTACATACTACTTCAAATTAATTCCATTGTGCATAGCCTTAATTACAACAATTCCAATGCAGGATCATTCCTCCGCTGCTCATGCAAATTCGTCTTGTCTGCTCCAAACCTCCTGATGCAGGATCTCAGTGGTGGGCGAAATGACGAGCAGACAGGGATGCACATCTCACATATGCAAATTAATTTCTAATAACTTGTTATAATACTTTTAAGGTACGGTTGAGCTACACATTTTTAACAATACTGGTACAACAGATCCAAACATACATCAGGATGCTACCACTTATAGAAACAAACAAGTGATGATGCAGGAATTAATAAATTGAAGAGCGTATTTCTTCTTTTGTTTCATGCAGATGTATCAAAACATTATCCTTGCCACGAAACAACTCATTAATTTACCTCTGCATTGTGTATATCCCATTCAGTTTACATATAGCTTACAGTATAAAAAGAAAAGAACGAAAAAATCATATGTTTCAACACAAGTTGTCCAAGTAAAGATTATTCAGTATTAAGACTTCATCTGTTACCTAAGACAATCTCTATCAGGTAGCTAGGAAAACTAAAGATTATCACTCTGTCATCATTATATTTCTTGCAACAGGTAATATACATCATACAGAACTACCGTAGATACGAGCAGTATGACCTGTGGCATAAGTACAGTATGAGGAACAAAAGTAAGCTCGAATAACTCCATTGTAACTATTAAAGAACAACAAAGTACTTATTAAGTATATTAACTAAGCTCTTCAGAGTCTTACCAAAGTGTATCTTATTGAACAAACTTCTTACATTTTGATGGAAAAGTCCAACTGTGTTATGACTGTTAATCTCTATACTGTCCAAACAGCCTTTCTTATCGCTTGATTTTTTGTTGCAACTGTCTCTATAAACCAACAGTTCAAAAGAAAAATCAAAGATATTCTATCAGAACTAAGTCATTATGAAGTTATGGTTGTAATACATTTATATTGTACCTATAGTGTTTGAATGTAATACTTCAGTGAACAGTAACATAATGTACGCTTTACTTTAATGTTGAAAATATTTATATTAGTAATACATTAAGATATTTAATGACATAATGATTAATAAATTGTGATACAAGTATGTGTATGCTGTAAACTGTATCAACACATAATACTTCCGATGACTTCTGATGTCTGTACAATAATAATAAAACTAAATTCAATTAAAAATCAGTTCAGTTCAATATGTCCATGATGTAGACGTAATCAGATTATAGGGAAAGACAGAGATCGATATACATGTGACAAATAACTGAGGACAGTGGAGGTATATGTTACTTTCATAAGCATTTTCTAAAAAAAAATATTTTTACACTAGAAGACATCACCACCTCTAATTATCTGTGGACATCCTCAGATGCACTTCTAAATTTGGTAGGAACCTGATACAATATGTAAATGGAACTGCTGGGGCATCCAATACTTTTTATTCTGTGTTGACTGTAAGTGACACACTCAAATATATTGTTTATAATAAACAGACATTATGAAGATAAATAAGCTCCTCAAGCTGGGTTCTGGAAAAAACCATTACATCTTAAATAGATTCAGAAGTGTGCCTAACGAATGGAGCCCTACATAAAATACCAGAGGTTACAATTAAAGCGCAGCTACTCACAAAAGTCCAGTGTGACCTGCAATCAGTAATTACTGTATGACAGCGAAACTTGGTAGATATTCTAATGTCTTAATGTGGAACTGATTTATGCTGGAAAAAAATAAGTTCCAGTTTTGGCCAACAGGTGAATGCAAAAAATATGTATAGAAATAATTCTGTATGTAATGGAAGAGGAACAGGACATGGGCAGAATAGGTCAGGCAAACGCAAAAAGTCTGATGTTGATTTTATTATTAACTGCCTCACACATAATTTGGTCAATATGAACACTAGAGACATCGACAAGATGCTGCATACCTAAAATGTACGGATTCAGGGGGAATTGGCCACTGTCTGTAAACAGCTGGAAGCTGTGCTGTGTTGGCCATGGTTGACAGGCTCCAGGCTGTTGCCCTTGGCCGTGGTGACATTGGGACACCTGAGGCAAGTGCTTTGGCATCTCTGGAACCTGTAGCATTGCCTGGGATCTCTGATGCCACTGCACCCTCAGATTCGGACATCCCTGCCAGTCGACACTTGCCTGATGGTGATTGGCAAACCGTGATGGGGTCGTGAATCCCTGGGCAGAAGGCAAAAGTTGGTGCTGGCCACAAGGCTATACCCTTACACCTCCGTAACAGGTTTGAGGTAGCAACGGTGACCTTGCCTGTTGCGGCAGTGGCCAGTCTTCCTGAGAGGTCCAGACAAGTGCAAAGGGTGGGATAGCTTGTCATTGGGAGCTCCAGTGTTAGGTGGATGATGGAACCCCTTAGGGATATGGCAGCTAAGGACAGGAAGAAAGCCAATGTGCACTCCGTGTGCATACCGGGGGGGAGTGATCCAAGATGTGGAAAGGGTCCTTCTGGATGCCATGAAGGGTACAGGGTGCAGCCAACTGCAGGTGGTCGCTGTTGTCAGCACTAATGACCTGTGTTGCTATGGATCGGAAGAGATTATCTGCGGTTTCAGGCAGCTATCTGAGTTGGTGAAGACTGCCAGTTTTGCTAACAAGATGAAGGCAGGACTCACCATCTGCAGCATCGTTGACAGGACCGATTGCAGACCTTTGGTACAGAGCTGAGTGGAGGGTCTGAATCACAGGCTCAGATGGTTCTGCGGCCGTGTAGGCTGCAGATTCCTCGACTTGCGCCATAGGGTGGTGGGGTTTCGGGTTCTGCTAAATAGGTCAGGTGTCCACTACGCACAGGAGGTGGCTACGTGCATAGCAGGGACTGTGTGGTGTGGACTGGGCAGTTTTTTAGGCTAGATATTAGGTTAGACAGTCTCGGGAAAGATCAAAAAGGGCCCTAGTCTCAAAGGGTACAGGGCAAAGAAATGACGAGAATTGACCAGGCAACAGTCAGTATTGTAGTTGTACATTGTCAAAGCTGTGTTGGAAAAGTACCAGAGCTTCAAGTGCTGATAGAAAGCACTGAAGCTGAAATTTTTATAGGAACAGAAAGCCAGAGATAAATTCTGCCGAAGTTTTTACAGAGGCACAAACCGTGTTCACAAAGGATAGATTAAATAAAGTAAGTGGTGGTGTGTTTGTGTCTGTTGATAGTAGTTTATCTTGTAGTGAAGTTGAAATACATAGTTCCTGTGAATTACTATGGGTAGAGGTTATACTCAACAGCCATACCAAAATAATAAATAATCCGCTTCTTCTACCGAAACCCCCCGCCCCTCCCAACTCAGATGATATAATAGCTGAACGATTCAAAGAAAACTTGAATGTCATTACAAATAAGTACCCCACTCATACAGTTATAATTGATGGAGACTTCAATCTACCCTCGATTTGTTGGTGAAAATACGTGTTCAAAGCCGGTGGAAGACAGAAAACATCTTCCAAAATTGTACTAAATGCTTTCTCTGAGAATTACTTTGAACAATTAGTTCATGAGCCCACACAAATTGTAAATGGTTGCAAAATCAAACTTGACCTCTTGGCCACAAATAATCCTGATCTAATAGAGAGAGTCATGATGGATACAGGGATTAGAGAACACAAGGTCATTGTAGCAAGGCCCAAAACTATATCAACCAAAACCACTAAAAATAAACGCAAAGTATATCTACTTAAAACAGCAGGTAAAAATTCACTTGATGCCTTCCTAAGAGAGAGTCTCCATTCCTTCCAAGCTAATTATGTAAGTGTAGACCAGATATGGCTCAAATTCAAAGATGCAGCATCAACAGCAATAGATAGATTCATACCACATAAGTTAGTAAGAATGGGACTGATCCACCATGGTACACAAAACACACCAGAACACTGTTGCAGAAGCAACAAAAAAAGCATGCCAAATTCAGAAGAACACAAAATCCCCAAGACTGGCTAAGTTTCAGAGAAGTTCAAAATTTAGTGCAGATGTCAATGCGAGATGCTTTTAATAGTTTCCACAATGAAACATTGTCCTAAAACATGGTAGAAAACCCAAAGAGATTCTGGTCATATGTGAAGTACACCAGTGGCAAGAAACAGTCAATTTTTTCACTGCCAAATAGCGATGGAAATGTTACCGATGATGGTGCCACTAAAGCGGAGTTACTAAATGCAGTTTTCTGTAATTCCTTCATGAAAGAAGACAAAGTAAATATTTCAGAATTTGAAACCAGAATGCTGTTAGCATGAGTGACATAAAAGTAGATATCTTAGGTGTTGCGAAATGACTCAAATCACTTAAGAACGGTAAGTCTTCCGGTCTAGATGGTATACCAGTCAAACACAATAGTGCCTTTCTTAGCAATCATACACAACTGTTCACTTGATGAAAGGTCTGTTCCTAAAGACTGGAAAGTAGCACAGTTCACACCAATATTCAAGAAAGGAAATAGGAGTAACCCATTGAATTTCAGATCCAAATCACTGACCTCAATTTGCTGTAGGATTTTGGAGCATATACTGTACTCAAACATTATGAATCACCTTGAAGAAAGTGACTTATTGACACATAAGCAACACGGATTCAGAAAATATCATTCTTGTGAAACACAGCTAGCTCTTTATTCCCATGAAGTAATGAGTGCTGTTGACAAGAGATCTCAGATCGATTCCATATTCCTAGATTTCCAGAAGGCTTTTGACATCATTCCTCAGAAGCAACTATTAATCAAATTAAGTGCATATGGAGTATCGTGTTAGTTGTGTGACTGGATTTGTGATTTCCTCTCAGAGAGGTCACAGTTCATAGTGATAGATGGTAAATTATCAAGTAGAACAGAAGCGATATCTGAAATTCCACAAGGTAGTGTCATAGACCCTCTGCTGTTCCTGATTTACAGAAATGATCTAGGTAATAATCTGAGCAGCCCCCTTAGATTGTTTGCAAATGACACTGTAATTTACCATCTAGTAAAATCATCAGATGATCAATTCCAATTACAAAATGATCTAGAGAGAATTTCTATATGGTGCAAAAAGTGGCAATTGGCACTAAACAAAGAAAAGTGCGAGGTCATCCACATGGGATCTAAAAGAAATCTGATAAATTTTGGGTATGCAATAAATTGCACAAATCTAAGGGCTGTCAGTTCATCTAAATGCCTTGAAATTACAATTACAAGCAACTTAAATTGAAAAGACCATGTAGGTAATATTGTCAGGAAGGCGAAACAAAGACCGCACTTTGTTGGCAGAACGCTTAGAAGATGTGACAAACCCACTGAAGAGACAGCCTACATTACACTTGACCGTCCTCTGCTGGAATAATACTGCGTGGTATGGAATTCTTACCAGGTAGGATTTACAGAGGACATCAAAAAAGTGCAAAGAATGGCAGCTCATTTTGTGTTGTTGTGCAATAGGAGTGAGAGTGTCACTGATACGATACGCGATTTTGGGTGGCAGTCACTGAAACAAAGGTGGTTTTCTTTGCGGCGAGATCTATTTATGAAATTTAAATCACCAACTTTCTCTTCCGAATGCGAAAATATTTTTTGACACCCACCTACGTAGGAAGAAAAGATCATCATAATAAAATAACAGAAAGATTAAGGTGTTCCTTTTTCCTACGTGCCATTCAAGAGTGGAATGGTAGAGAAGTAGTATGAAAATGGTTCGATGAACCCTCTGCCAGGCACTCAAGTGTGAATTGCGGAGTAACCATGTAGATGTAGATGTACAAAACGACATGATCAACTGTCCGCAGCAATTCCACTGGAATCTAAGGAATGTGTTCCTATATATTGGCCTTCAGATCAGGTAGGGACCAGACGGGTCCCTGTTAATGTGCTCTTTTAGATATTCCCAGAGTCAAAAGTCATCATATCAGATGATCTTGCACATCATGCATCTAGAAAACCTCTAGAGATAACACACTCATGGAAGGTTGCATAAGACAGAACTTTCACTGGGCAAGCAACATGAGGTGTTGTCCATCTTGCAAAAGAACTGTGGTTTCCACACAGTTGCGCTCTCCCAAATCAGGAATCACACGCTGTACAAGGAGGTCTTGATAATGTGCAGATGCCATGGTACAACTGACAGGCCTCCTGGATGTATTCTCTTCAAAGAAGAATTGACCAATAATAAGGATGCTTTTGATTCAACACCACAGTCATATCTCGTGAGTGCAGTGGATCTTCCTGCACAACACATGGTTTAACAGAACCCTGAATTCGGCAGATCTGTGTATTCACTGCACTCTGTAGTTTAAAATGTGCCTCATCACTCCATAGAATATTGCCCAGCCACATGTCATCAACTTTGACCCATGTCAGAAATTGAAGAGCAAATTCAGAATGTTGGTGCAAATCATGATGTCACAGTTGCTGCACCGTCCGGATTTTCTGCAGGTACCAAAGTGATATAGACTGCAAAACTTTCCATACCGCTGACCATGGGATGACAATTCTAGTAACCCTGCATGAGCACTATCACTACCTGGCAAATATGCTGCATGGTTAGTTACAGCAACAGCAACCTTGTCAATAACTTCCACTCAGATAGGACACCTTCCTCTTCCAGGTGACATGCCCAGCTCACTCATGTTTTTGGATTTCATTTTCATAATCTTTATACCATTTAATGATATTTTTCTTTTCTCCAGAACCTTCAGTCAGTGATGCTCTTCACATAAAACTGTTCACATAAAACTGTTTCACTAATAGTGCGTGGTCTCTCTTCTGATAGCCATACTATTCAGTTGCATTATGGCTTGTCAAATGACAGTGTGGATCTCATATCATCAAGCAAACAGTGTTCAGTGCCAAATATGCACCTGGTGGCCATAATTGGAATAATTTTTTCCCAGCATAAATCATTTCCACATTAACATGTTAGTATAGCTACAAAATTTCACTGCCATACAATAATTACAGTCTACACTGGACCTCTGTAAGTAGCGGCTTTTTAATTATAGCCTTACAGTAGCTTCCTAACAAAGGGCTAACAACAAATCCAACCCTACATAAAATAACACCCACTGTCAGTCTTAGCATACTACTTACAAAGGTTACTTCCCCTCATATTCACAACAGCAGAGCCCTCTCATCTGATCTACAAGTTACCTGCACCTCTTTTATAACCTACCCTAACAAATCTCCCCTTCCTCTCTGAGGAAAAACCTAATAGTTCCAAAATCTAAGAACCATTTTTCTTTTTTTGCTTCTAAATATGTCTATTGCCAATACCAGAATTTTTCCTCCTGATGGTAAGTTCTGGACAGCAATTTTATCTGTTATAATATGAAGAAACATATAATCCGAATTTCTGGAGGGAAAAATACGTAAAATTAGGGAAAGGCAACCACTTACCTATACAAAACTTCTACATGGCATACAGAAGTGCGCAATAGAGCTTTAGAGCTCTTCTCTTTTCCTAGTAAGAGTACACACATTCACACGCACAACCACATAGACACCCAAACATACATGGGGATCCCTTCTGACATATCAGTGTTTAGAAAATTGTCTTCTTTCTTTCATAATAAGTTTTTGCTTCCATTCCTAACTCTCATTTTTTCATTTTCATTTTGTTTCTAAATTGTAAATTTTTAGGACCTCCCAAAGAAGCCTGATATCCCGACTCTCTCAGATGCTATGTGGATGGCTGTCAACTTCTTGGATGATGCATTTCCTAGTTTCAAGGGCATCACAAATGATGCGCTAAAAGCCATACCAGTAATGATTGGAACTTTTAAACAGGTATTACCCTCTTTGTGCACAGAATTTTGCACATTTATCCTTCTCCCTTTTTTTTTTCTTTAGACTTTAGACTCAAAAAAATATATTTTATCTGTGAGGCTAATGTGTTTTCAAAAGTTAGAAAATAATAGCTAAGAAGTATGACAATTTTGTGTTTTGACTGCTAATTAACAGCATGTGCGTAATGTCACATAATTTCCCTATATGTCACAAAATTGGAATTTCACACTGATGAAAACACATTGCCTAGCACATTGGAAAAATTCACATACTGAAGCAACTGCACAGTGAGAACACAATAATGCTGAACTTTACAGAAAGCACTATCCTAATCTGTTCATAACTGATTCAGTATACTTTTTATGTAATAGGCATACCTAAAGATAAGCTGTTTTGGACACAGCTGGCCGTGGTGACCAAGCGGTTCTAGGCACTTAAGTCCGGACCGTGCGGCTGCTACGGTCGCAGGTTCGATAGGTTAGTTAGGTTTAAGTAGTTCTAAGTTTAGGGGACTGATGATCTCAGATGTTAAGTCCCATAGTGCTAAGAGCCATTCGAACCATTTGTAGATGACACAAGACTGGAATGCTGCATATCAGGCCAAATCAGAAAAATGCACTATTTACCACACTACATAAAAATTATAATTAAATGTGCCAAATTTGATCTCTGTATATAAAAGGCAATGTCCTGACTGACTCACCATCACCCAGCCCAAACTGCTAAGGATAGAAACTTGAAATTTGGAGAAGGCGTGAATCTTATATCGTAGGCATCATTTAAGAAGGGATTTTAATTTTTCACTCTAAGGGTTGAAATAGGGGCTGAAGGTTTTTTTTAATGTCACAATTATAGCAATTGTGAAGCTAGACCTATGAAAATTGGTACTTGTTTTCTCAGTCAGAAATAAAGAAATAAGTGTTTCAGCAATTTAAACCTGTGGAGGTGAAACAGTGGATGAAAGCTTTTTTTGGGAACTATATTGTTATTTAAGAACTACTGAAGTGTATTTAAAGCTATATCTATGGACATTGGTATCTGACTTCTCGGTTGCAAATAAAAAAATCTGTTTTTCAGTGGTTTTGGAAATTGAAACCCCAACGAGGCGAAACAGGGAATGAGATTTTCTATGAAAATATTTTATTTTGAAAGCACTTTTAAAGCTAAATCTATGACATTTTAAAGCTGACTTCTCAGTTAGAAATTAAAAAATATTTATTTCACTGTTTTTGGACATTTTACCCCTATGAGGTGATATAGGGGATGAGAAGCTTTTTGAAAGGGGATTGTGAAACTAGAACTACAAAAACTGGTATTGGATTTTTCAGCCAGAAACTAAAAAATAAGGTGTTTCAGCATTTTTGAAAATTCATCCACTGGGGGGCCAAAATAGTGGGTGAAAGTTATTGAAAATAAATAATTACTACAGAACTACTAAAGGATTTTTAAGGCTACATCTATGGCAAGTTGTATTGGACTTCTCAGGCAGAAAAAAAAGAAGTTTTTCAGTGTCTCAGGAGATTCAGACCCTGAGGGAGTGCAATAGGGGATGAACATTTTTAAGAAAATATTTCATTGCATTAAAAAAAATGAAACTAAATTTATGATAATTGGTATTTCACTTCTTTGTTTGATATAAGGAATTACTTGTTAGGGGTTGAAAGTTGCTATGGAAACGTCACCACAAGAAATGCAAAAAGGAATGAGTACAATAACTTTGGTCTCCAACTACCAGAATTGTTTTTTTGTCAGAAGTACATTTGAAAATGATATTGCTTATATGACCTTAATTTGTGTGAAAATCTTAGATGATGTTGCAATTTGTGAACATAAAAATTCAAATAAATAAAAATAAAAAAATCCGTGAAGGCCACACAGAGTATGCCAGCAAAGCAGTGGGCACTAAGCTAGTAAATTCATATTTTGAATGTAAAGAAATGACGCTTGATTATTCAATAGTCATGCTGCAGACCCAAGCTTTTCAATGAAAGTTACTTCATGTATGAGTTAGTGAAATTCAAAAGTCAGTTAATTCATGTAAATTCATAAGTCAGTTGATTCGTGCATTAATTAGTTTCAGTGTAGTATTTCAGTGATTCTTGGAAAATGATCATGGATTAGGAACAGAATTTTATCCCAGGTAACAGTGCAGTATGAAAATGACAATACTCCTTCAAACTCCAGTTATAAAATCATTATGTTAAAATCAGACAAATTATTCATTTCCGGGATGCCATATGACAGTTCTGAAGATGATGCAGAAGTTATTTATGGATGGCATCAAATGGCTAAAAATCGCAATACTGCCCACTGTCTTGTTAACAAAGCCATCGGCATAGAGACCTGTAGCAGGGCTTGCACATGCATTTTGTGTTCTTTACAAAGCAGACTGGTAAAAACTCTACATGTAAAAATTCAGTACAATTTGTCTTTACAGGTACCAAGCAAATTACAAATAAAATTTAAATATTGTTCTGGAAATGAAAAATTTAATCTACAAAAAATATTTAAAATGTGATTACATATATATTATACATATAGAAAATATGAATGATGGTGGGACAGATGACTGATCCACCCTACAAGAGGTGTTCAGAAAGTTCCCCCACCCATCTCAATGCATTTGTCAATGCATTGGAGGGTGTGTTGTGTTGCCCATCATGTCTGTGGGCTTTAATATGGGCAACAGCATTGGTGATGTGAGTGAAGAGGGCTTCATATGAATCCAACTTTGTAGTGTACATATCACCCTTTAACCAGCCCCATCAACAGAAGTCTAATGGGTCAGGGCGGGCAATCTGTCAGGCCAGTTAATGGGTCCACAATGGCCAACACACAGTGGAGAAAATGTATTTTCAGATACTGGGATAATTGTCTGCTACAGTGAACTGGTGATTCATCATGTTGCAGGTACATTTGACATTATTGCTTTAATTTCATTTCTTCCAAAAGTGCAGGTAGTTCTTCTATCAGGAAATATGTGTATCCTGTGGCTGTCATACTTTTTGGCAGGAACATAGGCCCTATCGTCCAGTCATCAATCATACCATACCAGATGTTCAATGAGAACCTAACTTTGAATCGTGTTTCCCTAGTGTCATGTGAGTTTTCTGTTGTTCATGAAAGAGAACTGTGGATTTTCATGATACCATTGCATGTAAATTCAGCCTCATCTGCAAATAAAGTGTATTGCATGATGTCTCTATGTACATCCAACCATTTATAAAATTATTGTCTACTTACTGAGTCACCTGGATACAGATGTTACTTGGGCTGTACATGGAATGTGCCTTTGAATGTATTACACACCACACTTTCATTTGTGGAATATCAAGCTGACAGCTAATGTGCCATTTGCTTGTGGTGGGACTCCAGGGTATCGTTGCGATACTGTCTTCCCCTCCCTCAGCTGATGGGATGGCCCCACATTCTGAAGTTACGTGTACACTGGGTACTGTTCTGAATTCATGTAATGTTTGAAAAACCATGGAAAATATCCCAGAACAGGGGGTTCATTGATCAGGAAAGTGTCTCTGGTAGTCTTTCACATCCACACAGGCACTCCCATTTCAGTACCCAGACACAAAAAACTTGTCTGCCTATTTTACATTGGCAAATGTATGAGACATGTTTGTATTCATGGACACAATAGACTCGCTCAGTTAAACAACACTGAAACATGGCACACATGGCCTCATGACTGCTACCTGATCCAAACCATAACTGCGCACTGGACACACTTGCAGCTGTTGCCTTGGTGCACCATCACAGTTCTGCCATTTGTTGGAGAAGCCCCAGGTGTCGTGATGGATGGATCATTCATCTGTACCACTTTTATTCTATTGTCCACAGTGCCTACATAGCATTTCAGTAAGTAATAGCCACACTTGTCTTCATACTCTTTCATACGTGTGTATAGTCTTCAATTTGCTCCTGTTTTGTAATAATCAATGTAGAATTATCTCACAAATTGTGTGACATTCCTCCTGAATCATCCTGTATATTGTGCAAGAAGACAGAGACAGGATTATCTCCAACAAATAATTAAGAACAATGGATATAATTATTGCTCTGAGAGGAAGAGATTGTTACAACAGAGGATGAGGGCAAGGTGGAATTTATAATAGAGTGGAAGAATATAAATTAACAAGCTTTGGCATGTCATTGTCACTAGCAATGTAAAATAATCTTAATGTAAAGGTAGTAGCATTTAGTTTTGTACAAGAACTTGAATGTTATTCTTCCACTTTCATTTTTAAGAATATAAAGCATTCAGTTTCACTCTCTGATCACCTTATGATAACAAAATTTCATTTCAACAAGAGTTTCATGTGAGAAAAATATTTGTATTGTGCTTTGTTCCAGTTATGAGTCAATTTGTTTTCTATAAGCCATAGACTGATGTTATAATCTACCCTAGTTCCTATATCACTTACATTACATCCTTTGCCTCATACAGTGACCTTTGTTTCTTCTGCACATAGAAAATTTTTTGACTATCTTGCCATGTACAGGGCAACTCATAAGAAAAACAAGAGATGCAGAATAAAATCCTGTGCTACCCCTCATTTTACATTACCACAGTCAGAAGTGAACAATTAACAGTTTCTTTTGTAACTGCTGAAAGCTAAACCTTCCTTTCAATTAGTTTCCGTTGAATCTCTGTATGATGCTTCATTCATTCTGCTCATCATGATTCCATGAGTCTTTACAAATTCTGCTTCATTCCAGACATCTTAATGTTTCCAAGCGGCTTCTTTTCCAAACTGTGCTTAAATGTTACTAACTTTGACTAATATTTTCAGTGCTTTAAATTCAAGCCCATACCTCCTTTCTTTGCTAATAGACATTTTGCTTAGATTCTAAGACAACATCTTTATTGACTTTTGTGGTGATTCATTGCTCTATAACTCTCTAGCCACAGTTGTGTAGTATCATCCGTTCAACATTGGTTCTCACTGATGGCAGGCATTTCAGTAAAATACTATGACTATCCTGGATACTATTTATGTTAACAGAAAAATTAGGAAATAAATTTTGACAGGCTACTGTTGCAAAATAATTAGCAGAAAGACAATCTACAGATTTGCTTGTTTTTTGGTGTAAGATGCTCATTTTGTCAGGATGTTTACTTCCAGCTGTGAAGGGCTAGGCCAATTTCAAAAAGTTCTAATATTTACAATTTTATTTTTCCTTGAAAAATGTTACTGACAATTTTGTGTCATATCAGCCAACCCCTTCTTTTAGTCAATTTTTACTACAAATTTCTTGTCTCCTCAATTCCGTTCAGTACCGCCTCATTACTTACATGATCTATCCCTTTAATCTTCAGCATTCTTCTGTAGCACCACGTTTCAAAAGCTTCTATTCCCTTCTTGTCTAAACTGATTACTGTCCAAGTTTCACTTCTATACATGGCTACAATCCATATAAATACTTTCAAAAAAGACTTCCTAACATTTAAATCTATATCCGATATTAACAAATTTCTCTTCCTCTGAAAAGCTTTTCTATCTCTCACCAGTCTGCATTTTATATCCTCTCTGCTTTGGCCATTATCAGTTATGTTGCTACCCAAATAGCAAAACTCATTTACTACTTTCAGTGTCTCATTTTGTTGCCTAATATTTCTCAGATTTGCCTTATTTAGTTTGACTACATTCCATAATTCTTGTTTTGCTTTTGTTTATGTTCACTTATATCCTCCCTTCAAGACACTGTCCATTCCATTCAGCTGCTCTTCCAAGTCCTTTGCTGTCTCTGACAGAATTACAATGTCATCGGTAAATCTGAAAGTTTTTATATTTTCTCCCTGAACGTTAATTCTTACTCCAATTTTTTTTTTGTTTCTTTTACTGCTTGCTCAGTGCACAGATTGAATAACATTGAGGCTATGCTACAGCCCCGTCTCACTTCCTTCTCAACCACTGCTTCACATTAATCCCCCTGACTCCTACAACTGCCATCTGGTTTCTGTACAAGTTATAAATAACATTTTTCTCCATGTATTTTTTTACCTGTTACCTTCAAAAATTCAAAGATTGTAGTCCAGTGACCATTGTCAGAAGCTTTCTCTAGATCTACAAATGCTATAAACATAAGTTTGCCTTTCTTCAGTCTATCTTCTAGGATAAGTCATAGGGTCAGTATTGCCTTGTGTGTTTCTAAATTCCTCCAGAACCCAAACTGATGTTCCCTGATGTTGATGTCTACCTGTTTTTCCCTACCTCTGTAAATAATTCATGTCAATATTTTGTGACCATGATTTGTTTATATGATGGTTCCATAGTTCTGATGCCTGTCAGCACCTGCCTTCTTTGGAATTAGTCTTATTACATTCTTCTGGGAGTATTGTGCCTGTCTTGTTTATCTTCCACACCATGTGGAATAATTTTTTCCATGGTTGACTTTCCCAAGCATCTCAATAATTTTGAAGTATTATCAATTCCAGGGGCCTTGTTCTGAATTAGGTCTTTCGGTGTACTGTTACATTTGACACATCTCACCACTTTGTATCTCCTCCCTCATCTTCACCTACTTCCTCTTCTTTTTCTATAACACTGTACTTACATTCAGTTACCTTATCTAGGCCCTATTTATATTCCTCCCACCTTTCAGATTTCCCTTCTTTGCTTCCCATCAGATCTCTTTCCCTCAAAGTCCTGTATGGGTAGCTTCTTTCTTTTCCCTAATTATACATTCTCTTACAGCCTTGCATTTGTCCTCTTGCCATCCTTACTTGACCATTTTGCACATTCTGTCTCTCTCATTCTTTATACATTTGTATTCTCCTTTGCCTGCTTCATTTGCTGCATTTTTATATTTTTCCCCTTTTGTCAATTAAATTTGATATCGATGGATTCTTACTAGATCTTGACTCCTTACCAATGGGCACTCCTGCTTCCTCCCCTATTTCATCTCTCATAACTACCCTTTTATGTCATCTAGTGTATTCCTTTCCTCTGAATCAGTCCCAATTTTGCCTGCCTTATGGTGCTTCCAGAACTTTCAACATCTGGTTCCCCCAATTTATCCAGGCCCATCTCCTTTATTTCCTACTTTTTTACCTAAAAATGAAGAAAAAGAGAGCACACACACTGCACACATGGGGACCGCCAGCGCAGGTTGCCACCTGCTAGGGTCCAGTGGCCACTATGACAGACCTGTAGGGGAAAATGACTGCACTGAGCTGCGTCTGAACATGCCCAGATGTCGGCTGTTGCTGTTACTACCCATCCTGTAGACATCATCCACACATGTTTGAAAATATTTCAATTATTCATGTTTTTCAACTATTTATGCATCTTCTCCCTCACATTTCCGAATAAACAGAAGTATACTGATATAAATGTGGTTTTGAAATCTCTGTGTTGGCGTTATATAGTGTACTTGGAAACTATCAGTATCCCTAGGTCTCTTCCATGTATACGACCTTCTTTCTTAGTGAGGATTAAATTATGCTCTGTGCAAAATTCTACCAGCTGTCTCCCTCTATCATTCCTTTTCCCCAGTTTATGTTTTCCTACTATATTTCCTTCTCTTCATTTCCTTATTAATGAATCTCAGCCTCACACCATAAAAAATTTTCATCTCCCTCATCCAACTGAATAATTTAATTTACAGTATCATACATTTTCAGACTTTTCAGGAAATGATGAGTAAGATGACATATAAACTTTTACTACTGTGGTAGGTTTAGTTTCATGAGTATCTTGGCTATGATAATGTGTTCACAAAGTTGTTTATAGTAGATAGTCCGATTCCTGTTTTCTTATTCATTACTAGCCCTACTGTTGCATTACCTGTGTTTGATTTTGTGTTGATAAACTAGTACTCACCTGACCAGAAGTTTTGTTCTTCCTGCCACTGCAATTCACTAATTCTGATTATATCTAACATCTAGCTATCCATTTTCCTTTTTATATTCTCTAACCTTGAGTATTCCTCACCCGGAAATCCAAATTTGGAATGCCTCCAGAATATTTTACCAAAGAGAATGTCATCTCAGTAAGTGACACAACCATCTGCAGTATCAGCACAAAAAGGCTATGTCATGCAATGTGGCAAGGCTGGATCAGACCACCATCCAGACAGTTGGCCCTGCAACTACTGATAAGGCTACTGCTCTTCTTCAGGAGCCAGAGGTTAGTGTGGCCTCTCCACAGGTACCCCTGGATAATGGTTGCGTCTACAGTATGGCTATCTTTGTCATTAAGGCATGCAAGCCACCCCACTTCAGCAGGGCCCATAGCTAAGGGTGGTGGTAAACTAACATAATC
The DNA here is from genome assembly GCF_021461385.2 of Schistocerca piceifrons. Classification (NCBI taxonomy): domain Eukaryota; kingdom Metazoa; phylum Arthropoda; class Insecta; order Orthoptera; family Acrididae; genus Schistocerca; species Schistocerca piceifrons. Next base: position 514,009,119 of record NC_060141.1, read on the forward strand.
TTATTATTAGGAAGTCTGTTTTTCTCTATTTCACGACAGCTGTTCACATCCAGTAACCAGTTATCACATGTAATCTGTTTCTCCTTTTACAATCAACTCAGGAATGTTGCTTCATTTGGAACTTCTTCCTATGGATCTGCATTAGGTCATGATCAGTAAATCTCCAACAAAATTTCAGGATTAATTATAGAACCTAATTTTAGTCATCACATAAAACTGAGGAATGACCAAAGTCAATTTCTTTCCATGTTTATTAAATCAATATGCCTGCTCTGTGACAAAGACAGGAATACAAATGAGCCAAAAGACAATCTAGTGGTAATTCTGCAGGCCTGTGTAGACAAAAACACAAATACAGGAACATAAATGATCCAAAGGACAATCTAGTGACAATTATGCATGCTTATATAGCCAATAACAGACAAACATTGAAAAATTTTAGTGACTCTTGGTGAAATACATCTCTGGCTCATATATATATTGATTTGAGACTTCATTCAGCAGAAGGATAGCAAGATAATTGTTTCCTATTTCACTAGGATCTGGCATATGAGGAAATTACACAGTGGTGAATTTTGCTGAACATTCATTATTGTATGAGTGTAGCTGCAGACAACATTGAGCCATCAGATATATGGTATATGATCCACCAGTGTTCATGTTACTGAAGCAGACCATTTACATCTTTATTTGTTTTTACTGCTTGTGCTCTGTTTCTTTCAACTACCATTTTTTTTATATTTACAGGTAATAAATCTTACCAATGATTCAGCAGCACCCATTGTCGAAAGCTGGGATCAAACTCTTAGCATGTTTGAGAAGCTAATGCTTCTAAAAGCACTGAAAGAAGAAAAGGTAATTTTTGGCATACATGCTTTCAAACTTGTGTTTGTAAATTTTGCTTTGCAGTCAACTAATATTGAATATTATTGTTGCAGCTTGTTTTTGCTATTACTGCCTTTGTGAGAGAAAAGCAAGGCCAAAGTTTTATTGAAAGTCCGCAAGTCAGTTTACATGTTCTGTAAGTAATAACTAATGTTAACCAAGACAAAAAGTACAAGAAAGCCTAAGATTTAGTTACTAAAGGCCAGAAATCTTCTTTTGTGTTTTGGCAGAGGTATGGGATGGATGGTTAAAAAATGTTTAATATTTGCAACAGTAAATTACCACTTACCTTCAACAGCAAATAAATGAAAAAGAGATATAAAAATTCTGCACACATATTGTGCTAAAATGACAGCAGTTATGGCAAATAGAAGCTACAAAACACACAGTGGCTACTTTCATATACAAAAATGTCATTGTTTCTTTTCTAATCCAAAAACACTGTAATTTATTGGTTGAACATTACAGACACATGGAAAACAAGGTGCAATACAATTAGTATTACATAAATGGCAAGCAGAGCCTTGTGTTCTGGCCAATATAGACATTAGTTCCAACATGGGATGCAGGCAGCAAGCTGCGCACACAACTGCTACTGTCTTAGTTGCCCTGGTGGTCTCTAGTGGCTGAATCTAGCATGAACTTCACTCACAAACAATGAAGCAGCACACACACTGAGTTGATATTTAGAGCAGTCTCTTTATTTAGTTCTTGCTTCTTAAATACAGCAGTGCCAAAACACATGGTGGCTGTTTACTATAGAAAAATATAAGCAATAAATGCTGATACATTTTTGGGATTTCTGTTGGGTTGTATCCCAAAGAGACACATTCATTTCTGAAAGAATCGGTATATTTCATACAGATGTCCATATTACAAACAAATCATACAGTGAACTGAACAAGCATGATGGTGTGGGCCATTCGGTTACAGAGTCAAAGAACTGGCAACGGGCGAGATATGTCGTTCGTACGTGTCGGTGCCACACAGCCCCCACCCCCGGCAGTGTGGAGCATGGTTTTAGCACAGTGGAAGGGGAGCATGTCCGGCGGTGATGGAGATGGCAGTGATGTGATGGGGATATCCTTCTCCAGAGGCAGGGACCAAGATAGGAGGTCAGCGTGGAACTCCTGTTGGCGGTGAGGCATCGGCATGCACATGAGGATGGAGCAGTGTGGGCTAGCAGCATTCGAACTGTAACCCTCCCTAGGGGGGTTACCGTAGCTCGGAGGAGCATGTGGTCGACCTGCTTGGGAGCAGGCGGGAGCCAGCAACCGACTGACAGACTGGGTCCTCGGTTGGGTAGGGCGAGTTGTCTTGCAGCAGGATGAAGACTGGTTGTTGCCGATGAGGATGCTGACGTCCTCCACACTTTCGGGTGGGACATCAGTTTGCAGAACCACTAGAAGGGGTAGGGGGGAGGAGGTAAAGTGAGAAGGCGAGAACCCAAGGAATGGCATTGATGGTGATGCAGACACATGTTCGGGTGAGGGCTGCAGTGGCAGCTCTGAGGGGTTATAGCTTGAGCACAAGTCCTCAGTGCGGGGAGGCTGCATAACATCGTTGTGCATGAAAGGCACTGGGTCAAGGTCTGCTGGTTTCACACAGTGGAGAGAAACAGTGAGTGGTGAACCTTTAACCCAGATGTCCATTGTGTTAGCGGTGCAGTTTATGACCTCATGAGCCTGAATATGGTGGGGCAAGTGGGGGCTGGACAGTCATCATGAAGAAAAACGAACTTGCATGAAAGGAGATCGGATGGCACGTAGGAGTGGGGGCAGTATGGCTAGATGGAGGGGGGGGGGGGGGGGGGGGCTCAGGGAAATGTTTGCAAAATGCATTTGGATTCAGCTTAGGATGTTGGGAAGAGGGGCGGGATTGTTGGGGAAGGTAGGTTATAACAGCTCCCCAGGGAGGACAGGCTTTTCACCATAGATGAACTCATTCCTGATGCCCTCAATATCTGGTTAGTACGATGACCATAGGCTGAAGAATACCTATGAGAGGGCCTGGATCCCCTGACACCACAGTGCTGTCTTCAAAGTTCAACACCACCGTTCTACCAGTCTGTTTGCTTGGGGGGTGGTAGGCAGTTGTGTGACATTTGTTGATACCACACAGCTGGCAGAGTTCAGCGAAGAGTGCTGATTGAAACTGCCAGCCCTGGTTGATGGTCACAATAGTGGGGCAGCTGAATTGGTAAATCTGCCACATTTTTGGTTGTTGCCCACACTGAACAGCGGAGGGGGGTGGGGATGAGGAGTCTGAAGGTGCCAGTTAAGGAGTCACACCAGACTTCCTGTCAGACGCTGGCAAATTTTGCTTTGGTGAAAACAGCAAAGTGGAGGTGATGTTGATAAGTTGCTGTGTATCCTTGTCCTGGTTCTGTATGGACGCAAGGTTGGAAAGATCAACAACCATTGAGATGGTGCTAATGCGGGAAAGAAAATCTGCAACAATGTTGGCAGTTTGATATGGCAGATGTCATAGAGAACTGAGAGCTGCAATCAAAATGCCAAAATTGACCGGGGTAGGGGTCGAGAGGTGTGGGTTGGTGGGTTGCGTATGGCATCTACTACTGGTGTAAGGTTAGTCAGGATGTGGAAAGGTAGGCCCTTGACGTCAGGGCGGAAATGTTTACCACCTCATAAACTGCTAAAAGTTCGCGGATGAAGACAGTATTTATTTTTGTTGGTGCATGATAGTTTCTTTGAAAAGAACTGAAGTGACATGACAACACTGTTGTGTTGTTGTAGGACTGTGCCTACCGAGGAGTCACTGCCATTCGAGGTGATGAAGAATTCAGCATCCGAGATTAGATGAGCGAGGGTGATGGCTCATTCGAGAGAGTCTTTCAGGTGATGGAAGGCTGCATGCATTGGTTCCATCCACGGAATGGAGCACATCCCTGAAGTTTGCTTGCTGGTGAGGACATTAGTGGTGGTGGCCTGGGTGGCGGCTGCTGCAGGCAAATGACAACGGTAGTAGTTTATCATTCGCAGGAACCGACAGAGTTCTTTGTATGTGGTAGGGAGTGGCATGGATGAAATTGAGTGTGCCTTCAATCTGCATCATCGCCAGATACGGTAGGTACCAACAGTGAGGGTACGTTGAGAGAGATGGCGGCCGATCGTCCTCTATGTGTTCAAGTTTGTACACCAGAGTGGTTGGTGCAAGCACAATATGCAGTGGCTTGGTGGGCAGGCAGGGAGTGCACATGCTGAGTGCCAGGTGGCATAGCATTCTGGGGACGGAGCGCAGCCTGCCCCTTCCTACAGCCAGGAGAGCTACTGGAGCAGGAGTGCCAACCTGTTGCATGAGCTGCTGCTGTCGGCGCTAGTGTGTGAGTGAAAAGACCTGGTCAGCCATCTGTGGACACGAGCCGATGGATTCCAGGGCATGGGGGAAGAGATGAACCTGGAGATCTGTAGACTGTTTTGATAACCACACCAACCATAGGGTTTCGTCTGGCATCATCTGCCTGCTGATCAGGAGGTGTAGCCAGCGCCAAAGCAGGGATGGGGTGCAGTCACCGAGATGTTCCTGAGATGGTCAGCTGACTTCCCTTGCTGGTTAGCTTGTTGCTGCAACCTCATTTTCTCTTCTTCTCTGAAGTATATCTGCTAGGAACAAGAATTTCTCAAGACTTTTTCTACTTATAAAAATAAGCAGACATATGCAGTTTCTTTTTCTTCACAATGTCCAAAGGTTAAAAAAAGAGTTCATACCATATACAAATAAGAAAAGGTTGGCTTAAAACCCAAGCCCATTCTCATTCTGAATCTGAATACATGTCTTATCTTTTCCCACTCTAAAACAAGCATTAATTAACAATATCTCAACTGTTCTTTTTTTTCCCCACTGCAACCATCAAAGTTATAAAACAGCACAGAATACACAAACACTCCTTGTTCTTTCACTATGGCTTCCCTTGTTCTTTCACTATGGCTTCCATGGCATGACCGGCAAACACTTGTCAGTGCTGTTCGACCGCCACGTCTATAGTTGTCTCAGGATAAACTTCAAACCTACACACACAGACGGGTGATGTGCAATAAATACTCTCTCTCTCTCACTTATATTTAAAATATCGTGTGTTTGAGACAGACAGCCGGGATGGCCGAGCGGTTCTAGGCACTACAGTCTGGAACCGCGCGACCTCTACGGTCGCAGGTTCGAATCCTGCCTGGGGCATGGATGTGTGTGGTGTCCTTAGGTTAGTTAGGTTTAAGTAGCTCTAAGTTCTAGGGGACTGATGACCTCAGAATTTAAGTCCCATAGTGCTCAGAGCCATTTGAACCATTTGTTCAAGACGATAGAAGGCTGAGTGGTTCTAGAATTTATGCGGAAATTCTCAAAACACTATATATCCCCCCCTCAGATTGAACATGTGATATTTTATACATAATCATTATGCACATTAATATCCTACATAATAACAATTCACATTTTAAAAGTATTCATCTATTATGTGGGTTTATATACTTTTTTTTTCTTCACCCATAAATCTTTGTACTCTATAGAGCAAGCTTCCGCTTCTTGTCTTTCTACTGATTCCTAACTCTACCTTGTTTTTTAGAACATAAGCATTTATTTATAATTTCATTCCACATTATAATTGCTTAGGAATTGTGAGGATTCTTTCTTTAACTCCAATTGCAAACTTCAGGTGCTCATGTCACTTGAGTACTTTATTCTTTATTCTAATTCTTTGTACTATTTCTTTAGTACGTAATAGTCTCATTTTTTATAGACTGTAGTTTGTAGAAACTCTGGGCAAAATAAAAGTGTTACCTCTTGACACCCATAAACTTACCTCAAACGTGATAATGCTAGTGTTACATAGAATACAAACGTACCAGAATAATCCTATAAAACATGTGACTTCTGTCACGATACTGTCCCCTCCTGCTAGGATCAGTACCTATACCTTACTTGTGGGTTGACCGTATGAGTGCACTTCCTTTTTCTGTTCTGGCAGGTACACCCCTTTATACAACATCCCTATTTTTTAGACCACAGGTCGTCCTATTTCCATGTAGCTACCTTTGCCCTTTATATTCAGTAAATGTCCAGTATGCCCCCTTATTCTGCCTTGAGTAGGCCTCACAGTTCATTACCCTAGTATACGTTCATATGTATACTATATTTTTAAATTTTTTTTTTTTTTTTTTTTTTTTTTTTTTTTTTTTTTTTTTTTTTTTTTTTTTTTTTTCCCACGCGATCAGGCCCAGAGGACCGTGCGCCACCACAGTTAGAGCTCTCCATCCGTCTCTGTCTTCTGCTATCTGTCTCCAGTTTTCCGTGACTCCCAGCTGCAACAGGTCTTCTCTCACTCCATCAATCCACCTCTTTCTAGGTCTTCCCACTGGTCTGCTGCCTGACGGGATCCAGTCCATTGTGGTTTTGGGCCATCTTGTTGCCTCCATTCTAACAACATGTCCAGCCCATTGCAGTCTTTTGCTTCTCATCACTCCCACAATGTTAGGCGCCTTGTACAGCTCTTCTAATTCAGTGTTATGGCGTCTTCTCCATTCTCCAGTAGTCTGATCTCTGACTGGTCCAAATCAAATATTTTCCTGAGGACTTTCCTTTCAAATGTTAGCAGTCGCTGAAGGTCTTGTTTTCGATTGCTCCAGGTTTGAGAACCATAAAGTACTAATGGCATTATTAATGTCTTATACAAGCGTAGCTTTAGTTGTTGCAAGACACTTCTACATTTTAATATAGGGTCTAGAGAGTGATAGTATCTGTTTCCCGCCTGTAGTTGTGCTTTTATCTCTGCTTCAGTTGATGTTATTTCTGTAAAAAATGATCCAAGGTATTTGAACTCTTTCACATGTTTGTACCTAGTGTTGTTCACAATTAAATCTTGAGAGTTCTGGATCTTTCTTCCTATGGTCATATACTCTGTCTTTTCGGAGCTAATTTGTAGACCGATCCTAGCTGCCAACAACTCCAAGGTCTGGATACTTCTCTTCAGATCTTCTTGTGTGCATGCTAATAGTGCAATTTCGTCTGCATAGGCCAGATATGTAATGTGTTCATTACCAATTTGAATGCCCTTGATGTTTTCTTTGTTGAAATCCCGCATTACCTTCTCAAGTGCCAGATTGAAGAGGACAGGTGATAGCCCATCTCCTTGGCGTAATCCTTGAGAAGTTCAGCAGGAATACCGTCCTCACCTGAACTTTTACCATTCTTAAGGTTTTTAATCTGGTTCCTTATCTCTTCAATGGTGGGTGGAGGATATTCTGGGTGTACTGTTACTGGTTCATCAAACTCAAGTAGTTTGGTTGGTTCATCAGAGTTTAGTAATTCTCTGAAGTATTCCATCCATCTTCTTCCAATTTTTTGATCTTCTGTTAACATTCTTCCATTGGCATCTTTTATGAATCTGTGTTGATGGTATGTCCCTCCTTTAAAACTTTTCACTTTTCTATAAAGTTCTTTATACCTATTTCCATGAATGTCTTGTTCAGCTTCCTCCATGATACTTTTAACATATTTTCTCTTTGCTTTCCTCAATGTGGCTTGGGTCTGCCGTCGTGTTTCTTCAAACTTTGATTTTTCTTCTTCTTGCATATTGCTTTGTATCCACAGTAGTTTGGCCCGTTGTCTCTCCCTGATAGCTCCCTCACACTCCTCATTGAACCACACTCTTTTTCCCCTAGTTCGCTTTGGGATTACTTCTTGGGCTGTTTCTTTAATGGTCTCTGCAATTGCCTTCCAGTTCTGATCTACCACAGTACCTCCTTCCTCTTCATTCAAAGCCTCAAAACGGTTTGTTAGTGCTATCTTGAAAGTTCTTCTTATATTATCTTCAGTCAGACTCTCATGGTCATATCGAGTGACTCTTTGCATTCTTTTGTGCTTCCGGGCTCTCCATATTGTTTTCATCCTTCCTCTGACAAGGAAGTGGTCTGATCCACATTCCGCACCTCTTGCCGTTCTAACATTTTGTATCCACTTCTTTATTCTCTTCTCTACAATTAGGTGGTCAATTTGGTTCACTGTTTTCCCATCTGGAGACACCCAGGTTCCTTTATATATTCTCTTCCTGTCGTAATCAGTACTACTTATAAACAAGCCTTTTGCAGTCGCAAAGCTAACCAGCCTACTGCCGTTATCACTGCTCACATCATGTAAACTGTGCTTTCCGATGGTCCCCATGAAGGCTGCTTCTTTCCCTATTTTCGCATTAAAATCTCCAAGGATAATTTTGTAATGTTCACTTGGTACATTGTCTAAAACCGTTTCTAATTCCTCGTAGAAAATATCTTTTTTGATGTCATCGCTTTCTTCGGTTGGGGCATGACAATTTATATATGTGAGTTTGTGTTTTCCCGTGTCTATGGTTAGGAGTGAGGTTCTGGGGTTGATTGATTTAAAATCTATGAGAGTGGTACAGAGTGATTTCTTCACTGCAAAACCAGTTCCTAGTGAGTGGTTTGTTTCTGAGGCTCCATGGAATATGACATAGTTTTCCATTTCTGTAGCTCCGGTTTCTGTCCACCTTGTTTCTTGCAGGGCCAATAGATCAATTTGATACTTATCTGCCTCCCTTACTACACATTTTGCTGCCACAGGTTGGTATAGGCTTCTGACATTCCAGGTCCCTAGTTGTATTTCCTTCCGTAGTCCTTGTTCTTGCTTAGATCGTTTTACAGAGATCAGTCCTATCCGAGGCTCTTCTGTGATGCTAGTACCTGTGATTATTTTTTCCAGGACGGGTTGGTAGCCCGTCGCCAACCCCCAACCTGGAGGACCAGGATTTTTCATTCGGGGTTTTCTCCCGTAGAAAGACTGGCTTCTCCACGCCTATAGAGGTCTTTCTGTACATATACCAGGGAATGACAGGAAAAGGAAATGGTGAGGACAGGTTTGGGATAGGAAATGGGAGCGATAGATCGTTGTGGGACACACTTTGTCTGGCTCCTCCCCTTTGGCCTGTCCGGCATGGGTGACCCTGCTGGTAGCTACGGTACCGCCGGCATAGTCCTCCGGATCCAGAGCACGCAAACCTCCTCGCGCGCACGGACAGTGCTACGTTAAGGCGGTGTCCCCTGAGGAGGTCATATGTATACTATAATATTTTTTTAAATTACTTAATCAAATGCCCACTAAAGTCTGCTCATCAGCTTCTGTACCTGTAATAGATATCATGTCTGGATGTTCTATTCAGTAGATAATATGTTTACTTAGGCTATATGAGTCCCTCTATCCTACAATTCTTTGGCTTATGTTCTCTTTCATACTTATACCTTCTTCTTAGGTTTGCTTGATATAAAGTCATCATAGTTCCTATAGTTTACAGGAAAACAAAGATGATGTGACTTACCAAACAAAAGCGCTGGCAGGTCGAAAGACACACAAACAAATACAAACATACACACAAAATTCAAGCTTTCGCAACAAACTGTTGCCTCATCAGAAAAGAGGGAAGGAGAGGGAAAGACGAAAGGATGTGGGTTTTAAGGGAGAGGGTAAGGAGTCATTCCAATCCCGGGAGGGGAAAGACTTACCTTAGGGGGAAAAAAGGACGGGTATACACTCGCACACACACACATATACAGACACAAGCAGACATATTTAAAGACAAAGAGTTTGGGCAGAGATGTCAGTCGAGGCGGAAGTGCAGAGGCATCTCTGCCCAAACTCTTTGTCTTTAAATATGTCTGCTTGTGTCTGTATATGTGTGGATGGATATGTGTGTGTGTGCGAGTGTATAGAACCATCGTAATAAAAAAAAGATGTGTGCATATTTCCTGATATACACATATCTTTCCCCCTACAACACTTGGCAGTTCTCACAGCTTTCTAATCTGTTACCTCATTGTTTGTGTATCCATCTCTTTTTGTATGTATGTGTTTGTGTAGTCTGATTCTTCAGCCTTATCAAAAAATAAGATGTGGTTATAGAAACTGTGGAAAGCAGGTAGGACTTCTGCAATAGAAGTATGTGAATATGGAAAGAGGGAAAAAATAGATAGGTCCTCAAATGAGAAGTATGAAAGTAAATAAATAGAAATGATTGCTAAGATCGAGGAAGAGATAGAAGATAGCCCCAAAGACAGGAAACCCTTTCCATTCCCCTTCCCCAGGATCCCTACCTCGCAGGTACTTGAGAGGGATGCTGGAGGAGGTTTGGTGTTAAATCGTCTCCTACATAATGGACATTCCCACCTTCACCCTTGAGGTCCGCAAAGGAAATCTTAGCAACCCTATGGAATTGACAAGTGATGAAGGGTCAGACACACTTGTTCGCGACAGTTGTTGAAAGGTGTGGTGTGTGTTTTGTGTTAGTCATAATTTATACATTCTCGTAAACCATGCTGTTATCCACAATACCCATCCCTTTCAAACTGATACAAACCCTCCCATCTATATCACCTCTCATAAAAGGTATAAAATATTTTGTACTAAGTAGAAAATTATATGCTATAGTATCATTATTTAATTAGTCATCCAATATTATGTGTTCTGCTAATGTAATATTCACTTTTGTTCATTAAGACAAACATGCATTAGGAAATATAAATCTGAACTCTGGCCCGAGTATGGTGGTACATCTGTCAAAGAATAATGCAGTTGTCCTAAGGCCAGTTCAGTGAGTACGGAAACCTCGTGTAGAGCGAAAAAGTCTGAGAACAGTATTCTCATGACCGAGGGAGATAAGAATTGACCAGGCACCTAATATATCCTGTCCCAAGGCTGTGCCAAATGACTGAGATCGGAGACAACATGTGTACAAATTTCCGCCTCATGCTGCAGCCGAGCAAAGTCAGGACATCTAACTGACTTCTCTTGCTCTCTCTATTACAGTATGTAATCTCTGCTTTACAGCATTGAACTTAACATTACATAAATTTTCAAATGATCCCAATTTTTCATTGATTTCAGTTTCTACTGTTTTACATTTTTCCTCAATATGAAATTCTAACCTTTTTGCTAAATCTTGGTTTTGATCATTCTGTTTCTGACTAAAGTCAGTGAATAGTTGATTTACATGAAGGTTTAAAGAACTCGTTTATTCTTTCTTTAAATCTAAATTCAATTTTTCAGCTTTACTATTTAGTGTGTCGAATTCAGTCTTTAGTAAACATATATTTGTTGCCTGACTATTCAAGGTTTCACTCTGGTCATTTAGAACTTCATTTTGAGCATTTAAACTATAATGTACCAAACCTATTTCTTTCCTTGGAGTTTCATTCTAGCATTTAATCTAGAATTTAAAGTTTCATTTAATTGTAAACTCTGGGCTTCTAGTTTATCATTTAGTTCCTTTCTTAAAGCCGCTGAATCTGCACTCTGTGCATCTAATTTAGCGTTTTGATCTTTGATTAGGTTTACTAACTCAGACCAGTTCAGCATTTCTCTACTGACTTTCATAGCCATAGCTGGTTCTTGAGTTTTTTCCATTTGTCCTAAATTATCCATATTCTTATTAGTTTCAGACCTAGTAATCATAAAAAAAAGTTCAACTCTGACATGTGTACAAATTTCCGCCTCATGCTGCAGCCGAGAAAAGTCAGGAGATCTAACTGACTGGGACAAAAAAAATCTCTTACCAGGAGCAATTTTGGATGATGTAATCACAAATTCTCACTGGTATGGTTTTTCCAGTACCTCTAAGTGTGGGATGGTAGAATAGTTTGGGTGAATTTGACACTGGAAGATTATTACTGAAGAAACACCAACAACAACTTGGGACTTGATGGTACAGTAATGTTGTTCACTTAACAGTTCTTACTCATTTGTACTAAAACAATACAGTTCTGTTTTACGCTCACCCAGTGTAGAGTTTAGGCTGCGTCAGCGAGCGGATGTGTAACAATCACCGGTGAACAGCAACTGGTGCCAGCAGCATCAGATGCTGATTTCTACATCTGCTTACCCACGATGTGCAAGAGCTGTATACTCCCTACACCAGATCTTCTCAGTCAAATTCTTCTCAGCATATCTCTTCTTAGTCTAATACGTTGATCTCTTCTCTCCATTCTTTTAACGTTATTACTTTCTTACATCTTCCCTTTTTTGCATTTACTAATTTTCACCGTTTGAATTTTTAGCCAGAATCCAATTCCATGAATTGATTCTTTTACCTTGTTATGCTCGTTTGCTATGGCAACACATAATATCTTCTTATCTAGTTTTCGTCTCAAAATTCCTGTTTTCTTCTGTCCTTTCACACAGGTTGCCACGTTCTAACACTTTGAATGACTTAAAGTGGCAAAAAATGAGTGCAAAATCGCACTTCTTTAATGATACAACTTACTTGAGATGGTCAGCTGACTTCCCTTGCTGGTTAGCTTGCTGCTGCAACCTCCTTTTCTCTTCTTCTCGGAAGTATATCTACTAGGAACAGGAATTTCTCAAGACTCTTTCTACTTATAAAAATAAGTAGTCATATGCAGTTTCTTTTGCTTCACTTCATGATGTATATTTGAACATCAAACTTTTACAAAACTTCTTTCCCACATAAACAAACACTATCAAGTAAGTCTCTTCGCGTGTCCAAAGGTTAAAAACAGAGTTCATTTACACATAAGAAAAGGTTGGCTTAAAACCCAAGTTCATCCCCATTCTGAATCTGAATACACGTCTTATCTTTTCCAAGTCCAAAACAAGCATTAATTAACAACATCTCAACTGTTCTTTTCTTTTCCCATTACAATTGTCAAAGTTATAAAACAGCACAGAATATATAAACACTCCTTGTTCTTTCACTATGGCTTCCATGGTGCGACCGGCAAACACTTGTCAGTGCCGTTCGACCGTTACATCTATAGTTGTCTCACAATAAACTTCAAACCAGCACACACAGATGGGTGATTCACGTAAATACTCTCTCTCACACACTTATATTTAAAATATCATGTGTTCGAGACGGTAGAAGGCCGAGTGGTTCTAGAATTTAAATGGAAATTCTCGAAACACTATAACATTGTTCACATCAGGTGGGGGCCCGTAAAATGCACTGAGGGGATGAACGGTCACTGGGGGTGGAAACTGGCCTGGAAATGTTCGTGATATACACTTGGCATTGTCCACTTTGTGAATCGATGAAGCAGTAAAGCACTCAGGCACTGCAGGAGCATGATCGGTACACATGGTCTGCATCTGATACATATTTTGTGCACAAAATGCAGAATCCACATCAGCATGATGAAATGCAGGAACCTTGCTCTCCTTTATCATTTTCAAAATGCGCTTGTTGATGCATTCTTAAAAAAAAATAGTATTCAGAAATATTGAAAAGACTAGCACAGTGATATAATTCATGTTAGTGATGGACTGAAACATTTTGCAAAAGCTTCCGAAAAATGATCTAAACTTGAAAGGCAATGCAGTCACAACTGTATATCTGTGTATTGATGTGTAAACACTGCCAACTGTATCTCCATAGTCTCTTTAATAATGTTTTATTGTTTTTATACTGTGTGCACAGTGGATAATGCTCAGAAATAAGAGATTTTGTGGGCTGCAAAGGCAAGATTAGTATTGGTGTGCTTCCACACTGCATGTAATCTGACCTATATAAAACATACCACATTCCCAAGGTATTTTATATTCTTCAGCCTTCTTCATTCATGAAAGAAAGTCTGCAGTCTTAGGTGGTGCACAGAAAACTCCTTTAACTTAAAATTTTCAGAAGACCTTGCCTACATTGAACAAGACTAACTAATGGAAGAAAGTTGTAGATTTTGTCAAGAGACTATCTTCCTTGTCCAATATCTGGTTTTTACATTAATTACCAGCACACTGTTGATCTTCCAGGCAAAGTATCCATTTTTTCTGGAAAAAAAACAACTCTAACAATCATAAACTGTATGTGCCGTATGTGCAAGTGCCTTAAGCGTACCCTTGATATGTGACAGGTGACGGGAACTGGAAGACCATAAATACAAATCCAACAATGGAAACTCCCAGTTGGAATATCAATAATATAAGGGAAAGCTAGACTGCTACTCACTGTAAAGATGACATGTTGAGTTGCAGACAGGCACAGTGAAAAGATAGTTACGCATGTACCTTCCATCTGAAGCATCCTTCAGAAAAGGAAACACACACATTCATTCACACACACCTGACCTCCATCACTGACAGCTCGGACCTGAATGCAACTGTCACATAGAACTGAAGCAGCAATCTGGAGGGGGTAGCAAAGGGGAGGCAGTAACAGGGTAAAGGTGGGGCAGAGAGACAAATGCTGGCTTGTAGTGTGTGAAGGGACAAGATTACCAACAGGTGCAGCATTGGGCAGCAGTAGGGCATGGAGATGGAGGTAGGGGGTGGGGGCAAGAAAGGAGAGGAGTGGAGAAGGGGAAAGACGTGTGGGTCATTGGCAGAGGGCAGCACACAAAAAAAATGTGAGTGGGCAAGAATAGGGAGAAGTGATTTGACAGAGGAGGCAGAAACTGTTTGGTGGAGGGTTTGGGGACAGTAGGTTACCATGGGTTGAGGTCAAGACAATTTTGCTAGCAGAGAACGTGTTGCAAGAATAATTCCCTTCTTCACAGTTCAGCTGGTGGTGGAGGGGAGGATCCAGGTGGTCCAGGTTGTGAAGCAGCCATTGAAATTGCATATGTTGTGTTCAGCTCCATGTTGTGCACAGGGTGATATACTTTGCCCATGGCCACAGCTTGGCAGTGGCCATTCATCCTGGTGGACAGCTAGTTGGTTAACATACCAATAGGAGAAGCTTTGCAATGATAGCAGCAGAGCTGGTATATGACATGCCTGCTTTCACCTGTGATGGGGAGGATAAGCCTGTGACAGAGCTAGAATGGAAGTGTTGGGTAGTTGGATTGGGCAGGTCTTGCACCTGGATCTTCCATAGGGATATGATTCCTGTGGCAAGGTGTTGGGATTGTGAGTGGCATTGGGATGGACTAGGACATTGTGGAGGTTGGGTGGGTGATGAAACACCACTTTAGGAGGGGTGGGAAGGATCTTGAGTAAGATATCCCTCATTTCAGGCATGATGATAGATAATCAAAGCTCTGACAAAGGATGTGGTTCATTTGCTTCAGTGCAGGGTGTTACAGGGTGATGAAATGGGCACTCCATTGTAGATGGTTCTTGGGTATGTTGGGATGATTTGGGATTGTGGGAAAATGGCATGGGAGATCTGTTTGTGGACTAGGTGTAGGGGATAGTGCCTGTCTGTGAAGGTTTTGGTGAGAACCTCAGCATACTGGACAAAGGAGTTCTTGTCACTGCAGATGCGCTATCCCCTGGTAGCCAGGCTGTATGGGACAGATTTGTTGGTGTGGATGGATAGCAGCTGTCGAAATGCAGGTATTGTTGGTGTCTGGTGGGTTTGATAAGGACAGAGGTGTGGATGGAGCCATCACTGATGAGGTGTTCAATTTACAAGAAGGTAGTATACTAGGTAGAGGAGGACCAGGTGGAATGGATAAGAGAGAAGGTGTTGAGGTTGTGTAGGGTTGAGGATTGGGTGTTTGGCCCTGACTCCAGGTCATGAAGATATCATCAATGAACCTGAACCAGGCTAGGGGTTTGGCATCTTGGGAGGTCTCCTATAGATAGCCCACAAACAGGTTGGCATATGAGGATACCATGCATGCCACAGGTTTGTTTGTATACCTTCCCTTCAAAAGAGAAGTGGTTGTGAGTTATCACAAGTTAGTAAGGTGAATGAGGAATGAGGTAGTGGCTTTCGAGTCTGAAGGTCATTGGGAAATGTAATGTTTAATAGTGGTAAGACCATTGGCATGAGGGATGTTGAGGGAAGTGGTGTCAACAGTGACAAGTAGGGATCCAAGAGGTAAAACGGTGGAAATGGTGGGGAGTCGGTGAAGGAAGTGGTTGGTATCTTTGACATGGTACGCTAGATTACGGGCAATTAGTTGAAGGTGTTGGTCAGTGAGGGCTGAAATTTATTCAGTGGGAGCACAACAGCCAGATAGAAATGGGCCACCAGGATTGTTGGGTTCTGGGATTTTGGGGAGCATGTAGGGAGTGGGTGTGCAGGGTATCATAGAGGTGAGGAAGGAAATTAATTCAGGGGAGAGGTTCTAGTATCGGCAGAGGCCTTCAGCCAGGTAGTCACTGCAGTTTGTAACGACAGTGATGAAACATTTCTCTACAGGTACGATGATTAGGTCAGGATTAGTTTTGAGGTTGTGTGCAGCTGTCCTTTCTTCTGCTGTAAGTTTGGTGTTCTGTGGAATGGATCTGGGGAAGGATGGTGAGGCCAACTTGGACGTAAGGAATACCTGAAAAGTGACCAAGGGATTGTTAGGTGGAAGGTAGGGGGTGGAGGCAGCATCACCATTAAATGGTGGTATGAACAGCGAGAGGGTTGGAGGCATCTGCGGCAAAGAAAAATTTCTATTGTAGGGATCAGCAGACGGAGAGTAGGTCTTTGACAAGTCCATCATGGTTAAATTTGGGTGTAGGGCTAAAGGTGAGGCCTTTGGATAGGACTGAAACTTCTGTGGGACCCTGTTTTTGGTGGAAATGTTAACAAGAGTGTTACAGGGATATTTTGGCTCTGGATTTTGTGAAGCAATGGTAGGAATTTTTGGAGGATGTTGCAAGCTAGGCAGGATCTGGATGCTGTGGAACGCTTAATGAGGGGGAACACTGAGTATAGGATAGGGATGGATAGTTGTACCCCGAAACAGAGTAGGATGTCAGGAGGTTGGATAACTCATGGAGGTGGTGTCTAGAGAGCCTCTCCAGGTGCTGGAGAGAAAGGGATTCGATTTCAGAGCTGTGATGTATGTGGCAGAGATCCTACAGTAGCAGTATCTTGTGGAGGGAGCAGAGGTGGTTCTGGTATGTCAGTCCCATGGAGATGTGTTTTTGTTGTACCAAGGACTGGTGGTATCTAAAAAGGTGAAGGTCATTGTGAAAGGAGGGGATGGGATCCAGAGAAAGGAATAGTTAGATCATTCTGGGGAGGAGCGGCGCGGGAAGCATTTAAGAAACCGGATGTGGAACCGGCACAAATCATAAAAATACACAAAACTGCTTGAAACTATGTAAAAATAGGCACAATACATTAGAAATGTAGAGAAAAGTGGGAGAAAAGATGCGTATGAGGTAAGGGAGTATGAGTGTGTTGGGCCCATGTAGATGAGGAAAATAAAATGTGAACATATGCAAGGATGAGGGAGGAAGTGGGATCAATAGGAATAAACATAATTATAACTATCAGTGAGGGAAAAATCTGGGGCATCAACTGCTTCATTGACAATCTGCACAGTGCTGTACCCATGTGTTGAGTGTTGACAAGATCACTGATACAGTATGGCTCAGAAGTATGAGCTGTTTGGAAGGCAATCAATAAACATGTAGAATGGAAGCAGCAATCTGGAGGGGGCGGGGAAGGGTAAGGGATAGCAGGGCATGGGTGGGGGGAGAGAAGAGCACTGTCCGATGGAGTGTGGAGGGACTAAACTGCCAAGAGGTATAGCATTGGGAGGCAATGGGACAGCAGGGTTTTGGGGCAGGGACGGGGGAATGGAGAGTGAAAAAGTAGAGGAGCAGGGGAGGGGAAAGATGGATGAGTGCATTGGTAGAGGGCAGCACACAAAGAGGTTGAGAGGATGGGAATAGGGCTGCTTCACAACATGGGCTGCCTGGATCCTCCCCTCCATCACCAGATTTACTGAACTGTGCACATGAAAATTATCCTTACAACACATTCTCCACTGCCAAAATTATCCTGGCCTCAACCTATGGCAACCTACTGTCCCCACACCCTCCACCCAAGAGTTCTCTGCTTCTCCTGTCCTATCACCTCCTCCGTATACTCTTCCCCTCACCCTCTTTGTGTTCTGTCCTATGCCAATTTACTCACCCATCCTTCCACTTCCCCGCTACTCTCCTTTTTGATGCACCATTAATTTTACAGTACCATGTCTATTCATTTGATTATTCTCTCAAATGTGGTTGATATAGCTGTCAATCTGGAAGTGGTTTTGAATGTACATATCCAACAACCCCTGGCTGGAATTTACTTATGCTGGCAGCTAAAGAGAAGACAAGTGATTGACTCAAATATTTTTAACATGTATAAATTACAAAGTAATCAGTTTACAGATCAGTATACAGTACAACTTATTTCAAATAATAATTACAGAGTTACAACAAAAACCATGCTTTTGTGAAGTACTTATTTTAAGGGTGAGTTTCTTTAATAAGTCTTTATTTTTCAGCTACAAGGATACCTCAAATGTTGTGCCTCTCATATTTGTTTTGAGCACTGGATCTGACCCTTTTGGAGCATTTCAAAGGTTTGCTACAGAGAAAGGATTCAGAGACAGAATACTGTCTATTTCATTGGGGCAAGGTCAAGGTCCAGTTGCTGAAAAACTTATTGGTACTGGCACAGCAAACGGAGACTGGGTCTTTTTGCAGGTAAGGCCAATTTGTGAGTTTCTTTGATGTGTCAATTACAGATTCTTATCTAAAAAAAATGAAGATTAATCAGTTACTGACTTAAGTTTATGAAAGTATATTTACATGTAAATGAAAATCAAAATGTTATATGCCTTATGGTAAAAAGCTATTGTTACTGACAGAATTATTTTTTTTTTTTCAATATTACAATTGCAGAATTAGTCTTTTGTACTGACATTATAAGTTGCATTTAATTTTTCCAAACAGTGATCATCACAAATGGAGCAATACTCCTACAGAATACATCTAAAGAAAAAAAGAGAAACACAGAGAAAAAAATTAATTTTTAATTTGTAAATTCCATGTATCATGGTATAAAATTCTTAGGGGTTGTTTTACTCATCATAGCTGGTAATCCATCACAGCAAAAGTCCTGGAACAGTAACTGTAGGTTTTTACCATAAAGTAAAAATAAAATTTAATCAAGTATAGTGTTTCGTTTGATATTTATTACATGCTTCCTGTCCAAAATCACACAAAATCCTGACCTCTCCTGCCAACATGGCTCTAACTATTTATACTTTCTTAACAATCCTGAACAATCCTCAGCATTGTTTAAAATGAATATTTGATTAATTAACAATTAAAATGGACACAAAAAATTGAAAATACATATCTGATTGTATATTTACTCTAAATCAGCTAGTACACTGTGATATTAGTACATGTCTGTTATTTTATTCAAGAATAAATTCTCAAATAAGAAATTACAATAATACATTTACATTTTTTATCGATTACTGGAGGCTCCCTTCATGGGAATTGTTCCCTTCATTTACAGAGCTTCTACACTTTGAACTGAAAGAGATTAAACAGTTATTTTCTCAGTTATAATTTTTTCTGGACGAGTTACATATTTTGCTTACATGTGCGATCCTGAATTAGACTGGAAACTGTTTGTTTTAAGTGGGTCTTAATGAGCTGTTACATTTCAATGGTTGTGACTTCACACTATGATGTGGATGAGTGAGTTTTGTAATTATAGTATACTTTCATCTTGGAAATTGGTAATCTATTACATGATTGTCTTAAACTACTTTGCTCTATGAGTAACAATGTTCAAATCTCTCTCTCTCTCTCTCTGTCTCACTCATCAAACACACACCCAGGTGCAGGCTCTGACATCACATAAATGAATCATTTGACAGTTATGCAGACTTCGTTTGACTGCTGTGATATCGTCAGCATTGTCATGGTGCAGTCCGTACTCAATGGTGCACCTCACAACTTCAAGTCTGTATACCAAATTGCAGAAAAAATGCAGGGCCCTGCAGGTCCTGCAACTCCCTGCAAACACTGTTCCAACTTGAAGACACAGTACTCAGGCATATCACATCACATGCAGGAACAAATTACAAAACCCTTGAAAGAGTTTCCTATTCTTAACTATTTAACTAATAAGTGTTTGCAACTACCACATTCCTGATGCATAGGCTACATAGAGATGGGTTATACATCACTCTATTATACCGGGAGATCAAAAAGTCAGTATAAATTTGAAAACTTAATAAACCACGGAATAATGTAGATAGAGAGATAAAAATTGACACACATGCCTGGAATGACATGGGGTTTTATTAGAACCAAATATATAAAAAAAAAAACAAAAAAAACAAAAAGTTCACAAAATGTCTGACAGATGACACTGGACAGCAAAATGTCAGTGACTGTGCATGACAATCATGTGTAAACAGAGCTGTAATGAGAGAGAGAATGAGATGCGCTAGCAGTCGCAGCATGTTGACGTTACCTGAAAAGGCACTTTTAGTGACGCTGTATTATAAGAATGGGGAATTTGCTAGTTCAGCATTATGATCCTATCACCGTAAGAATGGGATTCGAACTGGTGAAGGTCCGATTCTTCAGTTTCTCCCGGCGTATTTGTTGCTCGAACAGTCCAGGGGTATACTGCCAGTTCATAGTGTCCAACGGGCACAATATTTCAGCGATCAGACATTTCGCCATCGTCAGGTGGGCTGACGAACTGAACTCCTGAGGGCGGGCAGCTGATTTAAATCCCCTGGTGAATAGTGAAACCACATAAAAGCTCACTAGGATATCAGTGTCTTTCAGTCTGAAGTTGTCGAGACATTTCACGAAATCCACAGAATTATGGATATGGTGAGGGGATTTACCTTCATAGGGGCTAAGTAATTCAGCCAGGTATTTTGCCAGCAAGTAAGTAGGTACCCTAATGTTGCTGACAATCGGGCACATAGGTACTCCCTCTTTGTGGGCCTTCGGGAGTCCATAAAGTCTTGGTGGTACAGGTCCTTGAGGTGACAATTTCTTGGCATCCCCCTCTGGTAGATCCGTGTCCTTGAGTGGAACCCTGGTCTTGTTCTCCACCTTCTTCGTGGGGTGAGCATTGATCTTCCTATAGGAGTCGTCATCTAGCAGCGCTCATCTTCTCAATGTAGTCCTTATGGGAAAGAACAACGGTGGCATTGCCTTTGTCAGCAGGTAAGATAACAAATCTCTACTGGTAATGTTAGTCTTCGTAGGTTTAGTTCTGGTCAGAGCCCAGCAGGTTTCCCGCGAGGGGTGAGGGCATTTAAATTCTGATGCCCACATCTTCGCGACCGCTGGCGCACGGGCGCGGACAGTGAAGAGAGGGGCTCGCGGGGTGAGGGGATTTAAGTCAGCCGCCCGTCCTCAGGAGCTCAGTTCGTCAGCGCACCTGACGATGGCGACATGTCTGATCACCGAAATATTGTGCCATTGGACACTATGAACTGGGAAATATACCTGTGGACTGTTCAAGCAACAAATACGCTGGGAGAAACTGAAGAATCACATCATATACCCTTACAGGGAGGAGATGTATCGCAGCATGAAGAAACTCGACAAGCTGTGCCACTGAAGATGCTGTTTTCTGAGTGATTCTCCATTCCTGAAGAGATGTCATACCGAGCAGATTGTGCCGAACTTTGCTTAGGTCATGCATCACATTGATTCTGCAGCAGCCAAGAGAATTAAGAGATGGGTCAGCCTTGCCTTGGTACGTGAGAGGGTGCACTTTACTCACCGCAGCTTTGAATACAACTCGTGGAACTATTTAAACTTCATCTTAAACTGGCCAATCAGTTTAATTCGTGGACCTGGGACTGGGTGGATGGTGTTACCTGGACAACAGCCGATTCTGCACATAAAAAGGCCACTCGATGTCAGATTTCAAAATTCTCATGTCTCTCGGATAAACCATCACTGGAGGCACCATGCAAGATGATCTTCAATCTCATTGACATGGAGCTGTCTCATGTGGCGGTTTTAGTTCTGGAGAAGGGACTCAACTTTGCTCCCACCCCTAGGTTCATGCTGGTCGTGGACATCATCAGTGCAGTGGAACAGGTTACAGCGCGATTACCACCTGAAGCAGCAGAAGAAGTGCATCGGGAAACCTGCCGGGCTATTACCAGAACTAAACCTATGAAGACTAACATTACCAGTAGAGAGAGGGTGGCCATTCAGGACCTAAGAGAGTGCTCTGAGATTGTTATCTTACGCGCTGACAAAGGCAATGTCACTGTTGTTCTTTTCCGTAAGGACAACATTGAGAAGATGCAGCACGTGCTAGATGACGACTCCTATAGGAAGATCAACGCTGACCCCACGAAGAAGATGGAGAACAAGACCAGGGCTCTACTCAAGGACACAGATCTACCAGAGGGGGATGCCAAGAAATTGTCACCTCGAGGACCTGTACCACCAAGACTTTATAGACTCCCTGAGGTTCACAAAGAGGGGGTACCTATGCGCCCGATTGTCAGCAACATTAGGGCACCTACTTACTTGCTGGCAAAATATCTGACTGAATTACTTAGCCCCTATGTAGGTAAATGCCCTTACCATATACGTAATTCCGTGGATTTCGTGAAACGTCTAGACAACTTCAGACTGAAAGACACTGATATCCTAGTGAGCTTCGACATGGTTTCACTATTCACCAGGGTGCCTCTACGAGAGTCAGTCGAGCTTATTGGGCAGAAATTTGATGAGGAGACCACCGAACTCTTTAGGCATGTCTTCACCTCAATGTATTTTCTGTTTAATGGGGAATACTGTGAGCAAACGGATGGAGTCGCAATGGGCAGCCCACTCTCACTGGTGGTCACGAATTTGTACATGGAGTACTTCGAGGAGGAAGCCTTGGCATCATCCAATTGGAAACCTACTTGTTTCTTCCATTATGTCGATGACACGTTCATCATCTGGCCCCATGGTAGGGACAAGCTCCTGGATTTCCATACACACCTAAACTCCATACATCTAAACATCAAATTCACTATGGAGACCGAAGTAGAAGGAAGATTACCATTCCTGGATGTCATGGTCAAGAGAAGAGCTGATGGTAACCTGAGCCACAGTGTGTACAGGAAGAAAATGCATACTGGCCTGTACCTGCATGCAGATAGCTGCCACCACCCTTCTGAGAGGAATGGAGTACTAAAAACACTAGTACACCGGGCACGCAGCATCTCAGATGCAAGCAGTATATTGCTCCCTCCTACGTATATCTTGCGAAGAGACCATGAGGATAAAATCAGAGAGATTAGAACCCACACAGAAGCATACCGACAATCCTTCTTTCCACAAACAATACGAGACTGGAATAGAAAGGAGAACCAATAGAGGTAATCAGGGTACCCTCCGCCACACACCGTCAGGTGGCTTGCGGAGTATGGATGTAGATGTAGATGTAGAATCTGCCCCAGGAATTGGAACACCTCAAAACCGTGTTCCTAAAAATGGGTACTCGGAATGGCAGATTAGATGCACTCCCCATCCCACCACCACAGCACAACCTGTGGAGGCAGATGAAGTCATGGAAGAAGAGGTAGCCACTGCCTTTATTCCGTACAATGGCGCACTATCGGGGAAAATCGGTCGTATATTAACGAAACACTGAGTTAAAACCGTCTTTTGCCCGCTCAATAAAACATGGTCATTACTGGGAAGTTTGAGAGATGACCTCGGTTTGAGGAAGGCCGTCATATACTAAATTCTCTGTGAGCATGGGAAGTCTTACATCGGACAAACAGTACGCACCATCATAGATCATTGCCGAGAACATCAAAGGCACACTCAACTGGAATATCCAAATAAGTCGGCAGTAGCAGAGCACTGTTTGTCCGAGAAACATGAGATGGATTATGAACGTACCAAGATCCTGGCTCAGACCTCGAAATATTGGGACAACGTTATAAGGCAGGCTATCGAAATTCGCACCAGGGAAGATCTTATCAACCGAGATTGCGACTGCAATCTCAGCTAGACTTGGGACCCGGCATTGAATGTAATTAAGAAGACTCTCAGCAAGAAGTGCAAACTGGCGACCAGGGTGGATGTAGCAAGCACATCAACGCTACGACAGATTCCGACACCCACGTCTTCGAGACCACTGGAGCACGGGCGCGGACGGCGAAGAGATCGGTCTGCGGGGGTGAGGGATTTAAATCGGCCGCCCGCTCTCAGGAGCTCAGATCGTCACCGCACCTGACAATGGCGACATGTTTGATTGCCAATATATTGTGCCCGTTGGACACTATGAACCGGCAGTATACCCGTCGACTGTTCGGGGGTAAAGGTCTGTTGACAAATGCAGCTGTGGTGAGTATGATTTCGAAGCTCAAAGCCATGGGTTGTTTAGACGATAGACCCCATAGTGGCCGACTGAGCACGAGGCGTAATGCTGCTGAGACAGTTCAGGAAGAAGTGGAGACTGTAGCAGATTCATCTATACACGGGGAAGTCAGCGCTCGTGCAGTCGCACGTCACACCGGCATTCCATACACTACTGTTTGGTTGGCACATAGGTGTACTCTCCGATGCTATCCATACAAAATTCATCGGCATCATGAACTGTTACCTGGCGATTTAGTGAAGTGGAGGGCATTTACAGTGTGGGCATTTCAAAAGATGGCGGAAGATGACGATTGGTTGAGTAACGTGTTGTGGACCGACGAAGCTCATTTCATGCTCCGAGGGTCTGTCAACGCCCACAACTGTAGAATTTGGGCTACCGAAAATCCTAGAACTGTCGTGGAAAACCATTGCATGACGAGAAAGTCACGGAATGGGTTGGATTTACCACATCTACTGTTATCGGGTCTTTTTTCTTTGAGGAAATGCATGATTCTGGTTTTGTAACTGCTACCACTACCATGATGGGTGAGAGGTACGCCGATATGTTACAGAATCGCATCATCCACAGCCTGGCTGATAAACACCTGCTGGACCGCACAATGTGTATGCAGGATGGTGGTCCACCCCATATTGCTAGACACGTGAAACATCTCATGGTGATGATCGTGTGCTCAGCCGCCACTTTCGTTATGCTTGACCTCCCAGGTCCCCAGACCTCAGTCCGTGCAATTATTGGCTTTGGTGTTACCTGAAGTCGCAAGTGTATCGTGATCAACCGACATCTCTAGGGATGCTGAAAGACAACATCCGACGCAAATGCCTCACCATAACTCCGGACGTGCTTTACAGTGCTGTTCACAACATTATTCCTCAACTACAGCTATTGTTGAGGAATGATGGTGGACATATTGAGCATTTCCTTTAAAGAACATCATCGTTGCTTTGTCTTACTTTGCTATGCTAATTATTGCTATTCTGATCAGATGAAGCGCCATCCGTCGGACATTTTTTGAACTTTTGTATTTTTTTGGTTCTAGTAAAACCCCGTGTCATTCCAAGCATGTGTGTCAATTTGTACCTCTCTATCTACATTAGTCCATGATTTATTCAGTTTTCAAATTTATACTGACTTTTTGGTCACCCAGTACATCACTCTACCAGAGTGATAAATTCCACCACACAGTACAAAAAGCAGAAAAAGCCACAAAACTCATTTTATATGACAATGGTAAATCCGAAATGATTTTCAAGTACCATTTGCAGCCTTTGTATGGATATACAGCAGGTGATATTTATGAACTGAAAACTGTGCTGATTGTAGGTGGATATGCAGCAAGTGATATTTATGAACTGAAAACTATGCTGATTGTAGGTGGATTCCTGCCTGTGGAGATGAAGGCTTTGGTGTAGCCTTGAAGATATTGACATATGATTTACCTAATGTCTCCATCAAACTGTGATTCATGGTATAACCCATTACAATTTGTTTTATAGCAAACAGTTTTCCAACTAAAATCTATGCCAGCATATTGATGATACTGTTAAAAGTTTCATGTGTTCATGCACATTAGTTTGTTTCACATGTTTTCATAACACCTTTTTAAAATGCTTAGAAACAGTTTTTGCATATCCTTTAACATCTAGCTTTTGTGAATTAGTACACTTTCCCTGTCACTGCCAAAATTTATTTAATGATTGGCTGACAAACACTGCATTGCCTGCGTATTCATTTTGAAAATGGTTCATTTCCATTTATTTGTGAAAACACCTTTGAAATTATGAAACAGTCATACATAAAAATTTGCATAATATATAACTGTATAAGTACAATATCAAAATTTTTTGCAAACGTCTCTGTGGTAATGCCTCTTCGTAGCCCTATGGAGATCTAAGTTTCCACCTACATCTGTTTTCTCTTTGCAGTAGAAAGCTGTCAAAAGCAATGCCAGGTGTTATGAATTTCCTTAAGTTGTCTTTATGGTGGGAGTGTCTTAGTAGCAAAGAATAAATGTATTAAAACTTCATTCATGATGTGACATTTTCTCATGCATCCCAGCATTGAGTTACATCAACGTACATAACGTGATAACTTATACCTATGGCTGACATTCCATCCATTGGTTATATCACGAACATGAATTACTTAAGTTTTAAAATGTCATAAAAATTTTCATTAACTGGGTTCTATTACTATAGTTTGTTTGTTAGTTTCAACTTATCTTCATTCACATCACATGTACAAATTAATTACATATCAATATAATGGAAGGAAACATTCCACGTGGGAAAAAATATATATAAAAACAAAGATGAGGTGACTTACCGAACAAAAGCGCTGGCAGGTCGATAGACACACAAACAAACACAAACACACACACAAAATTCAAGCTTTCGCAACAAACTGTTGCCTCATCAGGAAAGAGGGAAGGAGAGGGGAAGACGAAAGGAAGTGGGTTTTAAGGGAGAGGGTAAGGAGTCATTCCAATCCCGGGAGCGGAAAGACTTACCTTAGGGGGAAAAAAGGACTCCGAAACCTCTGTCCTATCCAAAGGCCTCACCTTCAGCCCCACTCCCAGATTCAACCAAACAGCCCTCGTCAAAGATTTACTGTCCTACACCCGTACTCTCTGCTGGAAGTATCACTTTGCCACGAAGAAAAATGATCCTAATCCTACTCCTAATGATCCGACTCCTCAAGACACCATCCAAATTGAACCCTGCCTGGAACAGTTCCGTCCTCCGTCACAGCGGGACCCACCTCCTCTTCCTCAAAATCACCCTCTCCAAACCTTCCAGGAATTTCTGACTTCCAGCCTTGCATCTCAATCCTTCTTAAAAAACCTTAATCCTACACCCAACATCACCACTGCTGAAGCCCAGGCTATCCGTGATCTGAAGGCTGACCGATCCATCGTCATTCTTCCGGCGGACAAGGGTTCCACGACCGTGGTACTTGATCGTCGGGAGTATGTGGCTGAGGGACTGCGTCAGCTTTCAGACAACACCACATACAAAGTTTGCCAAGGTAACCCCATTCCCGATGTCCAGGCGGAGCTTCAAGGAATTCTCAGAACCTTAGGCCCCCTGCAAAACCTTTCACCTGACTCCATCAACCTCCTGACCCCACCGACACCCCGCACCCCTACCTTCTACCTTCTTCCTAAAATCCACAAACCCAATCATCCCGGCCGCCCCATTGTAGCTGGTTACCAAGCCCCCACAGAACGTATCTCCGCCTACGTAGATCAACACCTTCAACCCATTACATGCAGTCTCCCATCCTTCATCAAGGACACCAACCACTTCCTTGAACGCCTGGAATCCTTACCCAATCTGTTACCCCCGGAAACCATCCTTGTAACCATTGATGCCACGTCCTTATACACTAATATTCCGCACGTCCAGGGCCTCGCTGCGATGGAGCATTTCCTTTCACGCCGATCACCTGCCACCCTACCTAAAACCTCTTTCCTCATCACCTTAGCCAGCTTCATCCTGACCCACAACTTCTTCACTTTTGAGGGCCAGACATACCAACAATTAAAGGGAACAGCCATGGGCACCAGGATGGCCCCCTCGTACGCCAACCTATTCATGGGTCGCTTAGAGGAAGCCTTCTTGGTTACCCAAGTCTGCCAACCCAAAGTTTGGTACAGATTTATTGATGACATCTTCATGATCTGGACTCACAGTGAAGAAGAACTCCAGAATTTCCTCTCCAACCTCAACTCCTTTGGTTCCATCAGTTTCACCTGGTCCTACTCCAAATCCCATGCCACTTTCCTTGACGTTGACCTCCACCTGTCCAATGGCCAACTTCACACGTCCGTCCACATCAAACCCACCAACAAGCAACAGTACCTCCATTATGACAGCTGCCACCCATTCCACATCAAACGGTCCCTTCCCTACAGCCTGGGTCTTCGTGGCAAACGAATCTGCTCCAGTCCGGAATCCCTGAATCATTACACCAACAACCTGAAAACAGCTTTCGCATCCCGCAACTACCCTCCCGACCTGGTACAGAAGCAAATAACCAGAGCCACTTCCTCGTCCCCTCAAACCCAGAATCCCCCACAGAAGAACCACAAAAGTGCCCCACTTGTGACAGGATACTTTCCGGGACTGGACCAGACTCTGAATGTGGCTCTCCAGCAGGGATACGACTTCCTCAAATCCTGCCCTGAAATGAGATCCATCCTTCATGAAATCCTCCCCACTCCGCCAAGAGTGTCTTTCCGCCGTCCACCTAACCTTCGTAACCTGTTAGTTCATCCCTATGAAATCCCCAAACCACCTTCCCTACCCTCTGGCTCCTATCCTTGTAACCGCCCCCGATGCAAAACCTGTCCCATGCACCCTCCCACCACCACCTACTCCAGTCCTGTAACCCGGAAGGTGTACACGATCAGAGGCAGAGCCACGTGTGAAAGCACCCACGTGATTTACCAACTGACCTGCCTACACTGTGATGCATTCTATGTGGGAATGACCAGCAACAAACTGTCCATTCGCATGAATGGACACAGGCAGACAGTGTTTGTTGGTAATGAGGATCACCCTGTGGCTAAACATGCCTTGGTGCACAGCCAGCACATCTTGGCACATTGTTACACCGTCCGGGTTATCTGGATACTTCCCACCAACACCAACCTATCCGAACTCCGGAGATGGGAACTTGCCCTTCAGTATATCCTCTCTTCTCGTCATCCGCCAGGCCTCAATCTCCGCTAATTTCAAGTTGCCGCCACTCATACCTCACCTGTCTTTCAACAACTTCTTTGCCTCTACACTTCTGCCTCGACTGACATCTCTGCCCAAACTCTTTGTCTTTAAATATGTCTGCTTGTGTCTGTATGTGTGGATGGATATTTGCGTGTGTGCGAGTGTATACCTGTCCTTTTTTCCCCCTAAGGTAAGTCTTTCCGCTCCCGGGATTGGAATGACTCCTTACCCTCTCCCTTAAAACCCACTTCCTTTCGTCTTCCCCTCTCCTTCCCTCTTTCCTGAAGAGGCAACAGTTTGTTGCGAAAGCTTGAATTTTGTGTGTGTGTTTGTGTTTGTTTGTGTGTCTATCGACCTGCCAGCGCTTTTGTTCGGTAAGTCACCTCATCTTTGTTTTTATATATATTAATTACATATCACATTTTTATGACACAATACAAGCATATGATACATTTTTGCTTCATTTTTTAGAGAGGGTTTTATCACTTATGGGAGCTCAACTCTTACTTATGTAGAGGAGGAAGGAAAAAAATTCGAAATAGGACTAAAACATTGGGCATTGCTGGCCTAGCTACGCTTGGTGCCACCTCCTCTGTTTGGAAGGGAAGAAAGAAAATACTCATCTACTAGTTTAAGGATTTATGTGGAAATGTTACGTGTACCAGCATGGACTAGTTGCCAAGAAACTTTCGCTTCATTGAAATAATGTGTACAGACTAATCAATGATGAAGTGTTAGGTTGTTTCTTCATGTACTATTGCTGTTTACTTCAAATAACATGTAGCTTAGTGTGAGATGTAATGTTTTAACCATTGTATACTTATCTTTCTCAAATACCTGGAAATTCCATTATTCAAGCTTTCATGTGTTTATTAATTGGTTTTTGTAAAATCTCATGCTTAAATGTTTATGTGTACTCTGCAGCGAATAGGTAGTGATAATTATCACGTAGACACACTGTGACAATGCATATTTCATTTCTCATTTGCCTTATGACCTTTATTGTAAGTATCCTTAAAATGAAATTGTTTACTTAAGGAGCGGCCCATTTCATCATTTGGTACTTGCTACTCTCGACGTACTTCTCTTCTTCTGTGCCATGACTATGCACTGGTCCCTGAAAGAAAAAACTTAAAAGTAATTGCTTTTCGTAGCTCGATGGCCACTGATACATTTGGTCATTGCATACTTCCGCAGATATTTCCATATTTTGATTAAATTCATTGACATTTGTTTATTCTGTTAACCTTTATGATCATTTACTCTGCAAAGAAAATTATTTGACATCTCTCACAGTATTTTGTCGTTAGTCCCTAGCTTACACCTCTCATATAGTTTTTTCATAATACTTCCTTTCGGTTGTAAATATTGTATATAGCTTAGTATTTAATTAAATCTGTGTGTACATATATTAATAGCATCCTTAGTTTCATAGACAGTAGATGTATTTGTGTAGTATTTGCGTTTACTTTGCATTTAGGTTAAGTACACATTGCATTGCTATTTTGGTTGCACCTTCAGCCAGTCTGTTGTGAATGTGCACAGGTCAGTGTCTCCTCTCCTGCTACTGACGTCACTGTGTATTGTTGAGTGCACGACAGCTGAGTCATAAGCTAATTTTGTTTATACTTTTGCTTCGAAGGAAGCGGTGTGATACTTCTCATTGCTGTTAATTTTTATGCCTATGTGTACAAATCAAAAGGATTATTTATGCCTATACACATTACTTTATCTTAAAATACACTCCAGAAGAAAAATTACCCTTAGAATTATGTACACTATGCACAATTATCTTGCAATAAAAAAAATTGTTACCACGCTTCATCTTTTCTATAAAGGGTAGAGACCCTTGCCTCTTCCTGTTTTCTCATAGGCTAATCTCTACATCCCACGATACGGTATTTTGGAAATTACATACGGTCGTGAATAGAGTAATTGCCTCTTCTTATTCAGTTTGTCAAATTTTGTTGATTTAGGGTGATTGTTTCCACTTCCGCCCAGCAAAATATGAAGCATTATCAGTTAGTAGTACCTTTGGTTTACCTACTCTTCTCAACCAGTCTCCTTCAACTCTTTTTCTGATATTTGTGGCTGTTGCATTTTTAATGACATACATTTTGGCATGTTTATAAAAAATGTCGTATAGTGCTACTACGTACATATTTTACTCCTCCTTTACTTCTTGGATATGGATCAGCTATGTCCAGGGATACAATATCTAGAGGGTTTTTGTCCGTATTGGGTGTAGCTCAGTATATTTTGACACATTGGACTGTTTTGATTTTTGACATATCACACACTTTCTTTATAGCTGTAGGACTCGCCTTCTCAAATTTGGAAAACAACAAAGTGGTGCAATTTTTGCAGTGCATTTTCTCACTCCATAAAGTCCCCAATCTTCATGTGTGTGTCTTATAAATTTGTCAATATAATCTTCAGGAATACACACAGATACCATTGATCAGATTTTTCATGCTTCCTATGAAACAAAAGGCCTTGTACTTCTCATACCATTTACTTTTCTTGCCACCATCATCTTGCTTAAGGTTTTGCCTGACTTTACTCCATCTGTGATCTTGCTGTTGCATAATTTTCATCTGCTTACAAAACTTATGATAATCAGACTGTTGTGTAGTACATTGCAATAATAACGTTTGGATTTCTGATTCTTGCTCTGTTAATTCACATTCCTCTAAATCTAGAGTCGTAGCCTACACAGGGCGTCTGCAATATCTTTCTGACTTCCTTTAACATAAATGATCTCAAAATTGAATTCTTGTAAATATAGACACCACCTAGCTAATCTATGGAGTGATAGTTTACATGTTAAAAGAAATGACCATGACTGGTGGTCACAGTAAACTTTGGTATTCTTGCCCCACAAAAGATATTCAACCTTTTTAAATTGCCCATATTACAGCTAAACTTTCCAATTCTTACACTGAGTAAGGCCTTTCTGCTTCTGATAACCTGCGACTAGCAAAACTGATGACCTTGAGTACTTCCTTATCTTCTTCCTCTCGCAACTGGAATAAGCATGCCCTCAGCCCTTGAGATGAGGCATCTGTGCATAGTCAAAAAGCCTTGGACATGTCAGGGTGGCTAAGAATGTTTGCTTTGTCTAATGCCTGCTTAATGTTTTTAAAGTCCTCTTAACACTTATCATCCCATAACCAAAGCTTATTTTTTCCTAACAAGTTGAGCAAAGCATCACTGTTCATCAGTTGTTGTGGTACGAATTTATGAAAAAACAAAGCTAGTCCTAAAAAGGCTGGCATCAAGTTTTTTCAGATCAGGTAATATTCATTGTTCTGACACGCCGGTTGCGATGGTCTAGCGGTTCTAGGCGCTCAGTCTGGAGCCGCGCGACTGCTACGGTCGCAGGTTCGAATCCTGCCTCGG
The DNA here is from genome assembly GCF_021461385.2 of Schistocerca piceifrons. Taxonomy (NCBI): domain Eukaryota; kingdom Metazoa; phylum Arthropoda; class Insecta; order Orthoptera; family Acrididae; genus Schistocerca; species Schistocerca piceifrons. The sequence continues at coordinate 514,041,216 of NC_060141.1, forward strand.
ACATGGATGTGTGTGATGTCCTTAGGTTAGTTAGGTTTAAGTAGTTCTAAGTTCTAGGGGACTGATGACCGTAGATGTTAAGTCCCATAGTGCTCAGAGCCATTTGAACCATCTGACACAACATATCCTAAAATTTGACTTGCTCCTTGCCAAAACTAGACTTTTTTTAAATTGGATGTTACTCCGTAATCTGCAAGTTGAGAATTTTTCCAGGTTGTATGGCCATGATCCATGGAACTCTTCAACCCCTGAGAATTCATCCAAGGCCATGTTGGACATCTTTGGAGGTGGTCCTGGTTGTGCTGAGTCTTGCCGACTGACAAGTCGGACGTCGAAGAGCAGCCTAAATACCGTGGAAAGTGGGCATGGTCTGGATTGCACCTGATAACAGAGATAAACATTGTCAAAGATAAAATTTTTTGACTATCGATTATAGTACATCAAAGATAAAAACTTCTCATCAATTCTGTAGCGCCACAGTCCTTATATCACTGAGTTTCATGGCTTCTTCTTTTCTGTTAAAATTATCCCCATGTTTATATATTTTTATGGCTTCTCTATACAGCCGTGGATAATAGTTCATCATAGTACATAAAACTTCAGTTTCCAAAAATTTCACTATGTGATCACCTGCATGAAGAGCATGTTCCACCACAGCTGATTTGTCTGTTTTCCCTAGTCGGCAAAGACCTTTATGTTCCTTCAACCATGTATTCACTCTTCTCTTTGTAGTTCCAATGTAGACCTTGCCACACGTACACAGAATCTTATATACACCACTCGCAGACAGAGGGGGACGTTTATTCTTAACGGAATGAAGTGCTTGACCTATTTTCTTAGTTGGTCTGAAAATCGGTTGAACCTCGTGTTTCCTTAGAATCTTGCCAATCTGATCTGTCACTTTTTTGATGAAAAGTAGAGAAATCATGTTATTCCATCACTGTGTCCTATCGTTGTCCTTAGGCCTCCTGTTCTTCGGTCGCAAAATGGGTACTGTCTTCAGTAGTGAGTATGTCATCCCTACACACGAATGAGGCATACTCTGAATGAAACCAATAATTTCATCTTGGGGTATGAGGTCCCACTCCTCGATGGCAGCTTCACTGAGGTACTGAAGATTGTCAGGTGGATTCGGACACTGTGCAATGGCCACCTTAACTGGTCCCAGGCACTCTCAGTTGCATTCACATCTGGGGACTGTGCTGGCCAATGCATTAGGTTGGTGCATCTTTGAAGATACCAAGACACTGCTACAGTATGGTGTGGTCTTGCACTGTCATCAACTAGGATGAAGTCAATGACTTCACATCTTTAGAGCCTTACAGCCTTTTGTAGGATGACATGAAGATATTAGGAAGCACTTAATATAATAGAAGGAAACATTCCACATGGGAAAAATTATATATAAAAACAAAGATGAGGTGACTTACCGAACAAAAGCGCTGGCAGGTCGATAGACACACAAACAAACACAAACATACACACAAACTGTTGCCTCATCAGGAAAGAGGGAAGGAGAGGGGAAGACGAAAGGAAGTGGGTTTTGGGGAGAGGGTAAGGAGTCATTCCAATCCTGGGAGCGGAAAGACTTACCTTAGGGGGAAAAAAGGACAGGTATACACTCGCACACACGCACATATCCATCCACACATACAGACACAAGCAGACAGGAAGCACTTAAATTGTTGTAGACATGAATTGGAGATGTCTGCCATCCCATCATTATTGCCACCCAGAATATTACTCTGCCATCTTCAAATGGATGGCCTTCCTGAATGTATAGGGTTCCTGTCACCTAGAATTTCTCCAAAACCCAGCGCATCTAGTGTCCAGTCGCAAAATAATCCCAGTCTCATCAGCGAGTATGACATTACTCCATTCTGCAATGGTCCAATGTTGTTCTGCAAGATCCTAGGTCCTTTGATTGTGTCAGTTCCATTCGTCCAATGAAAAACTTCTCATTGGTCTTCTGGAATGAAGACCACCCTAATGCAATCTTCTTTGCACTTTTTGGTCTGAGATAAGAATCCATGTTTCCTGGGAGATGTCATTTCCAATTTTTCTGGCAGTTAATGTTGGTTGTCTGTGAGCCCACTATTGAAATAAAATGATTCTACATCAGTGTTGTCATATGAGGACAACCACTGTGAGGTGTATCATTCACATTTCTCATCTCTCTGTACTGTCTTCACACCCTAGACACATCACTGTGAGTGATGTGTAACTGATCGGCAACATCTTGCTTTGTATGACCTGCTGAAAGTAAACCTACTACCCTGACTCTATCAAAGTGTTGTATGCCTCCACATGGCATGTTACTGCATCGCTGATCACAAACTGAATTAAGTAGTTGTTGATACTGGACTGCTCGCTGTATGGTGCTGCAGCAGTGGTATGTTTACACAACTGGGAAACGTCCACAAAGCAGGCTAGTAGTAAATACTATTTAGTAAATGGGCTCTAACTGGATAATGCATGAAGTGTGTAGGTCAATGAGGCCTTTAGTATTGTAGACTACAGTTTATGATAGTATTCCAAACTTATGTTGAGCAGTGTAACTGTCAGCAACATCCAGTTATTGTACTCGCCCTGAAGTGGATTCTTGCAAACTGCAAGAGTATATAATAATAATAATAGTAATAATAAGAACAATAACATCTCTTAGGTTCTTCAGACATATAGAAATTGGTTTACCACTTGGTATTTCACAAGGTTAATATTACGGAAAAAACAGTTAATCAAAAATTCAGAGTTCTTCCCTGAACTGCTACAGTATTGTTCAAAAACTAAATTCTGCTGTTCACATTGAAAATTTTATGAAGTTTTCCACATCTGGGGAAGAGTATGGACAGACATTAAGACTGTGCTGACTCACAGACACGATTCTTCTCTAGCTTCCTATGAGGGCAGATTTCATTCATGGACTTGGCCAGAGTAAGGAACATCCTGCTCAGAACAGCTTGTAAGTAGCTGCTTCTAGTAACTGCACACATTTTAATTACAGATACTGATTGTTGTCTTCCCATTTTAATGTGGATTGTGGCTGAAAAATTTGTGTTATAATAGCCAACAGCTACACTACTATAAGGGGCATTCAAAAAGAAATGAGCCAGAGGCATAATTACAGAAACCAGTGCCTGTATGTTAGAAGTATTGACCCTGGCTATTGAGACACTTGTCCCACTGTGACAAAAGGCTGTGAATGGCTGTCCCATAAAATTTAAGGGCTGCGATATTAACCAGTTCCACACAAACAGCTGTACATCGTCATCCACATGAGTGCAGGAAAGGTTATGCTGACATTCTTCTTTGACCAAGATGGCCCCCATCTGATTCCTTTCCTGCAGCATGGGACAGTAGTGAATGCCCAGCATTACTCGCAAACCTTGACCACCCTTCGCCAAACAATCAAATCAAAATGACCAATCAATCTCACCCATGGGGCATTCTGCTCCATAACAATGCAAAGCCTCATACGGCCAACACAGTCGCTGCACTCCTGCAGAAATTCAAATGCGAGTTTCTTGGCCACCCTTGATACAGTCCGGACCTCTCTCCCTGTGATTACGCAATTTTTGGTCCCCTTGAAAAGGCACTGAGAGGCAAATGATTCACCTCCGATGGCGACGTCCAGCTGTACATGCAGAACAAGTTAACATCGCAGCCCCAGAGTTTTTATGAGACAGTCATTCACTGCCTTGTGTCACAGTGAGACAAGTGTCTCAACAGCCAGGGTCAATACTTCTAACATACATGTACTGGTTTCTGTAATCATGCCTCCGGCACATATCTTTTTGAATGCCCCTAATAAATTAAAGCGTAGACTGTAAACAATATTAGTATTTCCAGACTGTAAGTCAAAAATGGGAAGTAGACAACCTACACAGATTCTACTAAATTTTGTGTAGCATTTGTTTTTACTGAAATTACTCAGTTAGTGTTTTGAGTACAGAAAAATAAATCTAATAAAGCATACTACATGAAAAATTACAGATTTCTGCTGAATTTTGGACTTTCTTCTTTTCTTTCCTGCTGCCCATAAAAAAACTGAAGCAATAACCCACTGACATATTTAGCAAGTTTTATCTTTTTTCTGTACTACAGTTTAATGCTAGTAAGACTTATATAAATTATTGTTACTTTATAAGGAACACCCTGCTCAGAACAGCTAGTGCTTGCAGCTGCTTCTAGCAACCTTACCCGTTTTGATTACTGAAACTGATCATTGCCTTCCCATTTTAATGTGGATTGGAGCTGAAAAATGAAAGTGATGTAATGTGTGGGAGCACTAGCCACAGACAACACTCAGAATGGTTTGGCAGTTCAGACTGAAATGGTATGCTGCCCTAGTATCAGCATAATTAGCTGTTGAGTGGGAGGGCCAGGATATGACAAAAAAACAGAAATAATATTTCAAACACCATTCACAGTTAAATAACATAGTTCAATAAATATTTATTTTAAAAGGTCACTTTACACATTTCTTACAATGAAATTATTTAGATCTGGAGTGTAAACATTTTCCAAAAGAATACAAGATCAAATCCTGAACTAGAACCTTTAAATAGGTGCCACTGCAGACAGTCACAACCTGGTGGACCAAGTTGCCATAACAGGACGTCTCAACAGGACACACAGGCATGGGTAGACAAGCAGTCACAATCAAATCACTGCAACAGACTAAAAACTAAAATTATTTTTTCCAAAAATTAAAATTCTTTAAAATCTTAACTCATGGCACAGCAGAAAAGTCAGGTGAATATTAAAAACAGTTTGGATACTGACAAGGTATGTGTTTCAACTGTATGAGTTGTATTTGGATGAAACTCGTATCAGGCTTATTTTAGGGAAATGCCTAATTTTCAAGTAATAAGGTCAGTCATACTTTCATGAACCATATTTCTGTTTCACAGCAAATGGCAGTGTTACTCCCTAATGAAAATGAACTCCGCAATATACTCTACAGTACATAATGGAGAATACTGTGTAAACACTACCAGGCACATGTATTTTCATCCTTCAATATGCGTAAATACATACAAGCATATTACATAAATAGATGCATAATTAAACATACAAATGTTGTATTCATTCAAGTTCAGTATATGAAAAAACATTTCAACAAATACTGTAAAATGGGATTTCTATATTGGTGTATTTTGCTGCATCATACTGTAATGTTTGTATGTCACAATGAGGCATTCCTACAAAATATACCAGGCAGAACTTTTGAGAACAAGACAAACAATCAATAAAAGCACCATCTTCACAATGTTTGATAGCACAATCGCTATTTCCTGCTTGTAACATTGATTTTAGTACACTATTGAAATTCATTCAGTTTCCTCTGTCATATACCCACAGATCTGCCATGTATAAGTGATCATGTCCTTGAAAACTGATGAAGACATCTGGTATTAAATGACTGAATAAAGTTTCATTATTAATGCTTGTCAAGTAATGTACCTTGAGATGCCTCCAAATAAATTCATTTCTAGTGTAATCTTCGTACCTGCAAACAACAAGTTGATATTGCCTGAAAAAGTAAACGTCTAATAGTGGTTTGTGGCAGAGGTAGGGGGGGGGGGGGGGGGGGGGGGGGGGGGGTATTTTTGTACATGTTCTTGAAATATAGTTCCATCAGTTTACTCAGTCCAAGATTCAAGCAACATTATGGTGTTGTCTTTTACATCTGTAATGAAAATATTCTTCAACCAGTGGATGACATGGTTTACCAGAGGTGCTAGCATCAACAACTGTGATAAAAGGAGTTTCTCATGTTACTAACTGTCTCACTTTTGGTCCACATTGTCCATTTTATTCTTGAAATCAGATGTACATCTTTGTATCAAGAAATCCAGTAGATGACGTATTCAAATGAACAGTATAAGAATGCGTTATAGATGAAATAGATGTCACCACAACATACTATTTTTTTTACGCATTTTATAATGTTTATCCATTTGCCATTTCATATTGCAACTGATCTTTATTGATAATATTTTTCTTACTACGCCCATTGCCTGCAATTAAGGCATTGCCCTTGTGTACAAATGCTGCAGCAAATTCCATGATCTGTTTTCATTTTCCATTTCTTTTATAGAAACAAATCCTGCTGTTTTTCAGGAACGAATGTGGTTTTTCCTGTAAATCTACTTACAAAAGTATTTGATGTGAGGCATTTACAATAATGTGTGTGTGGGGGGGCGGGGGGGGGGGGGGGGGTAGGTGGTTTTTTTCCAGAAGTAAAACTCCAAATCTTACCACTTTATTAACTTCTTTGCAGTTGTCAATGTATATTGTCTATTAAGTTTCTTTTTTATCTTGAATAGTGTATGGATATAATTCCTTATATCCTTCTGTAGTGGTTTCTTTCAAATCATTTCATTCAGCTCTGTGTGGTGATGATGGTTCATACTAGCTTGTAGAAAAAATCTTTATCATATCAACTTTCAGTTGTTACTGCACCGTAAACACATTCATCCTGAAAGGTATTCTCACCATCAACAACTAATATATCAATTACAGTCAGAGATATTTTTCCAAAGAACTTGTCATTAAAGATTTAGAATAGTGTATTTGCAAAATAAATCAAACAATATACTTTTTTTAATGTTTGTTAAGAGCTGGCGTCTGGTACATTTGTTTGCTTCTTTAATAATCTCTATGAATAATAATAACTGTATTCAGTGACCTTTAGTGGAAATTTATCAAACCTTAGTGGAAATTTATCAATGCTCGGAAATATTGAAATGGCATTTTCCTGAAGCAGAATAGGGAAGGAAAAAATTTTCTCTTGTTTTTATATATAAGTGCAAGCTCAGTCACTCTTAGTTAGTCACAATGTGATAGTCTGTTGTAGCAACCAGACATGTTGTGTAAGTTGTGTTTAAATTGTAATGATTACGGGCTTAAAATAATAAATGTGATATTTGTTATAACTTTTGTAATTATTTGAAATCTAGCTACTCACGGTGTGGATAACAGCATAATTTTTTTCTTAATGTATAATTTGTTACAGACAGTATCCAGTGATGTCAGTAGATCACATATTGTGTTTGTCATTAATTTGTCTTTGCTCATAGCAATCAGAGAACCTGAGATTAAAGGCTGATCATTTTAATGTATCTTGCATTCATTCCATGCAAAATATGTGCAAATGATTCGGTCATTCACCTTTGAACAAGGTTGCTCTCAGTCTTCACTCATATCAGATGCCAGCCCCCTTTTAATAATTAGATTGTCTGCCATCTTACAATGGTGTGTTGTCCGCCTGAAATTATATGCATAAATTAAAATAAAAAGAGAGGTGCAACATGTGAACACCACAACTACAGTCAGGAACACATAATGAGCCCAGTAAATATCTTTCACCCAAATATGACTTATGTAGTTGAAAAACCTACCTTGTGAGCTTGGCTTGGCATATATGGCCACAAATAATCTAAACCTTGACTTTTAAAAAATTCTTTTTATTTATTTATTTATTTATTACATATTCCATTAATCTGTATTGTGATAAATGACAAGGATGTGAAATGAGTCATGATTACATAACACAAATATAATACATATATATAAAATGACAAAAGTGCGCCATAAAATGATGAGTATGCTTGACAGTTAAAATCAAATCAAAGGTATAACTCAAGTAACATAAAACAATTACTGAAAAAGAAAATATAGTAATTGTCCAACTTAAGCAGTTAAGATGAGTCGTGGCAAAACACATTAAAACAAAGTTTTAAGAATATAAATACCAATGGCACTACAATTTACAAAAAACAATCATTGCTTTATCTTCAGGTATTCATCAAGATAGTAGAAGAAACAAATAAAATATGTACTGAGAGGTGACTGTTAATATTTGTTACTTATGGAAAAGATTTCTGCAAGAATATCTTGGATGAACACCGCTCATGATTCTCACAGATCTCTTATGTGCAGTAAATTTTTTTGTGGCTAAAAGCTGGTTACCTCACAATATTATGCCATATGACATGATATAATGAAAATAACCAAAGTAGGCAGCTTTGATAGTGCTCAAGTCACAAATGGCGGTGATTACACAAATAGCATAAGTTGCCAGACTGAGCCTTCTATGGTGGTCTAGGATACGCACAGACCAGTTCAACTTGCCATCAGTTAGAATGCCCAAGAACACAGATGATTCACAGCTTATTATATTTAGTTTACCACAGTTTAAGTAGCATACTTGATTTTTCTGCTGAGAAGTATGAAATTGTATAAACTGAGTTTTTTCAATATTTAAGAGTTAGTCCATTGCACTTAAACCAGTGTAGGATGTCAACAAATACAGCATTATATTTATTTTATAGGCCATTGTTAGTTCAGCTTTCAAGTAGAATAGTGGTATTATCAGCAAAAGGAGTAAATTTACACTTGGTGTCTATACAAAGTGGGAGACCATTGATGAAGATAAGAAAAAGCAAAGGTCCCAAAATTGACCCTTGAGGCACTCCACACTTTAATGTGCCCCAATTGGATGAGACGGGACTATCATCGGCACCATTAATTATTATCTTCTGTTTTCTGTTTTGTAGCCATGATTCAATCCACCTACCTATGCTACGTGCAAGCCATAATAATTAGCCCTCTGTAAGAGAATGTTGTGGTCTACTGAGTCAAAGGCCTTTGACAATTTACAGGAGATTCCAGTAGGCGAAATTTTATTATTTATTGACTTTAAAATTTCATTAGTGAGAGAAAAAATAGGTTGCTCAGTTAATATGCCTTTTTGGAAACCAAGTTGGTTTCTGTTGAGGATGCTGTGGTTGTTAAGATGTTCTATAATTCTTTTATATGTTAGTTTCTCCAATACTTTTGAGAAACTACTTAGTAGTGATATTGGATGGTAGTTAGCTAAATTGGTTTTGTCACTCGTCTTGAAAAGTGGTTTCACAACGGCAAGCTTTAATCTCTCTGGGAAATTCCAATATGCTACCAGAAGGCTTCTAGTTTAAACTGCACTGATCATAATGAATGTATTACATATAACTAAAAAAAGCTAACCTAAGAGTGAATATCTCCTTGAGGTTTAATGACTATAAGAAACTCAGGATGGCAATGACCAGCTGTGCAGTAGAATTTACATTGATTTAGTTAACCACAATTATATGATAGTGGCATATAAGAGTATTTCAGTGACATATTGCCATTTCTGAACAAAACTACTTGATGGAACAAGTCTTAAACAACCATACAATGCACCATAATGACACAAAATCTAATTCAGACTGCACAGCAGAAACACACAAAAACTGGGAAGCAACATAATTCTTATGATTAACGGTAACCTAAGATTGAAGCAGCTTTTCTCTCCAAAATTACATAAGAGAATATATTTGACTAATCTTATTAAGCACAATGAAATCTACACACAAACACTAAAAACAGTTCACTCAACAGCTTGGTCTCAATTCATGTTCAAATGTCAGTTACAAAGTACCGAACATGCACAGGGTACCATGTGCAGGCTTTGCATTGTATTCACTCAAATTGACAACTTTCATCAGAATGCAAACACAAACAGAATCAATTACCATTTAAATTTGTAGTATTTTCTACAATGCAATCAGACAAGCTGTTTTTTATAGTCAGTCTAAAACTGAGTCACATGCTGGAAAAACACAAAAAAATGTGCAGTGCCATGTTACACAAATAACAGAATGCTCACCAAATTAATTGTAGTCTTGGCAAATATCCAGGCAGGTTAATACATGCACTTCCTGTTACAGGTAGCTGACAACAAAGTGCATGAAATCCAGAGCAAAGCATTCCACCAACCAGGGCCACAGAACACATCCCAATAACTAAGTGCATCACCCGGTACACAATCCTGGGTGGCCTACCACCTAAAATACATTCAAATTGTCACAACAACAGGCACCAGCTCACCACACTTGAACTCAGTATTGCTGCTGACTACCTGGTGCCTGGCCGAGCCGTCACTTCGCAGCTGCCGCTGGCTGGTCTGAAACTGTCCACTTGACCCCCTTCCGCCATCCGTGCGTGTCCTTTAGTATCCCCACTGTCACTCTCAGTCAAACCCATGACTCCCATTGAGAAATAAGATTGACAGAATCCTATGCAGCTTACAGACCAATTACAGAGTGCTTGACTATATTTGTCTGTGAGGTAGGGAAGGCCATATTGCTTTCCCAGGGCATGTTGTGGATTGTCCACTGTGGTGTAGCAGCTGCAATTTGCTCACTGGTGATGGATTTAATTGTCTATGGAAACTGTAATTTGTTAAGACATTCCATGTATTAACAGATAGGAACACTCTCTGCTGAGGCAGATTGTTCAAAACCATGTATAGTTTTGTATGTGTTTAATGAGCACGTTTTCAGCATAAAGTGTTAGTTCTTGTTGAAGAACGTGTTCTCATAACTGGTATTTTTAATCCTGTGATTTTTGTCATTTTTGGGAAGACATTAAGAGCATTAGTAGTGTTAAACATGATTTATAGAATTATTGGTGCTGAGAGAAGATGAAGTTACAAAAGAGGTACTGTCTGTTATTAAGATTCAAGATTTTCTTTTTTGGGTGCTGTAGCAACTGTTCATGATTTTTGTCAATGTTAGGTAAATAAAACAAAATAGTAAACTGGAAAAACAGAAGGAAGTGAACGGTAAAGATGGCAAGAAAGTTCAAGAGGAAAAGAGAGGTAAATAATGAACAAAAAAGTTGATATGGAATGGGAGTTCAAACATGTAATGATGTGAATGTAACTCTCTCAAATGTTAACTAGAGGTTATGCCTCAGAGTTAAAGAAAGATCGCACTGGATCACCAGACACATTAGCTAACATGAAAAAAAAAGAGAAGAAATGTAATTTCATATAGTTATGAAATGTGTATTTGTAATGATCTTTATTTCTGAGAATGATCATTTATAGATATCTTCTTATGATTTTTTTATTTTATCTTCAAAGATACTATACAAAAAAGCATTTTTTATGTTATTTCAATCATATCATTTGTGAGGACAAGCTCTCAGTCAATAACATGAATATCTCTCAAATTAATTTATCACTTCCTTTTTTTATTTTTTAGAACTGTCACCTTGCAACTTCATGGATGTTATCTATGGAAAAAATCATCATTGGTTTCTCAGAGAATCCAGAACAAGTTAATCCTGATTTCCGCTTATTTCTCAGCTCAATGCCATCAAAATCTTTTCCTGTGTCTGTTCTGCAGAACTCTGTAAAGGTTACAAATGAACCACCAAAAGGTCTTCGTGCAAATATAAAAAGGGCATTCCTTGAACTTACAGAGGATTTCTTTGAAGATCACCGTAAGTTTAAATAACATTTCTACTTCTATTAGTAATAATTCAGTAGCTGATACAGTTTTATTGCAAAATATTAAGATAGTTTACATTTGCATTGCTGTGTGAATTGTAATGAGAAAAAATATATGATGAACTATCGTAACTTTTCCAGCACTTGGTTCAGACTGGAGAAAAATGATATTTGGCATTTGTTTCTTCCATGGAGTAATTCAAGAACGTAAGAAGTTTGGTCCACTTGGCTGGAATATTACATATGAATTCAATGACAGTGACAGAGAGTGTGCATTAAATACAATGAAGATGTTCTGTGCTGAAAACTCAATTCCTTGGGATGCTCTTGAATATATAACTGGTAACAAAAATATTTTTCATTGTAATGCAGACAATTTTTTTTCTTTTTCCTCTCATGTTTTCTGAAGTGATTCATTGATGGCATGCTCTTAGGCATACAGCAGTGTTATTGATTTCTTGTTATAGTCAATATTTCAACTGATCAAAATATTGTACATAAAACAGAACCAACAACCCACCCCTAAGCACAAAAGTACTGTCTTTTTTTAATATAAGCACTGTGTATGAATCTTTAAAACCACCGTTAATTGCCTTTGCCTTTTTTTCTGACTCTAAAATACTATTTGAGTTTTGCACAATCTAATTGAAGCACCTATGTGAAATGAAATTAATATCTGTATTGCATTAGGGGAAATAACATACGGAGGCCGTGTTACTGATTCATGGGACCTGAGATGTCTCAAAACAATACTGAAAGGATTTTTCTCACCAAAAATTTTAAAGTCAGGTATGATTCATTACATTCTCCCATTTGTATCTCTTTACAATAATGTTATCATTTACAGTATTTATGAATAGTTGTATGTATTACTACATAATTACTCTTTTTTTTTTTTTTTTTTTTTTTCTATTTTCAAATTCTTGGTATAAACAAAACCAGTAGCTTTATTTAGAAATAAATGTTACATTTCAAGCTTTAAAAAGCACAAAAGACTTACTGGAAAACAGAGAGGTTAAATATCAGTTTGTATATCAGAACAGCAAAGCTAATAATAACAACAAACTCATTTTCACAGGTGGAGAGAGATGTCTCCTACAAGTTTCTCTATTTTATGCATGCTTTCTCTCTTCACTTTATCTCTCTTGTTTGTTTCCATTTCCAGTAAAAGGAGCGCTGGATATGATGGATTAAAATTTAAAGTTTATCTTCAGTCTTTGTGATGGTTAAGAATCATTAATTCCAGAATTTATATTTGTGGCTTTTTTGTTTTAAAATCGAGTTGTTTGATTTCACAGGATATATTTATTCTGCATCTGGTGTCTACTATTGCCCTGAATCTGAAGATTTTTCGACACTGGAGCAGTACAGAAACTTTATAGACCAACTTCCAATTATAGAGGAACCAGAGATTTTTGGAATGCACGAAAATGCAAATATAGCTTTTCAGGTAAATGCACAAGACTTTGCACTCTTAAATTCAATGAATAAAGGGGAAAAAGGAGAAGGAAAGATAAAATTATCAATAAAAACAAAAATAATTTGCCTTTACATATGTCTGCTTGTGGCTGTATATGTGCAGATGGATGTGTGTGTGTGTGTGTGTGTGTGTGTGTGTGTGTGTGTGTGTGGGTGTATACTTGTCGTTTTTTCCCCCTAAGGTAATTCTTTCCAGTCCCGGGACTGGAATGACTCCTTACCCTCTCCCTTAAAATCCACATCCTTTCGTCTTTCCCTCTCTTTCCCTCTTTCCTGATGAAGCAAAAACTTTACACAAATGAAAAAAGAGCTTTGCACTACACTATTTGCATGCTGAAATAACCTTTACTTGTGAATATACAGTGGAATTTTGTTAACACAATAATTTGAAGTTTATAGTAGATTATAAAGAGAAAACACAGATGTCCAGCATCTGTTCTAGAGTGCTTCCTATAAACTTTTTATTTGGCTAATGCGGAAAAGGATTTTCATCCTACTGATACCAAACTTTTCTTCTTCTTCAAGTGGACAGCTTTTTCCTTAAGAATCTAATGACCATTGTGGTAAACATTCATTGATCATGTCTTAGGTGGAACAGCTGTTGAACTTTGCAAACTGCATCGAGCCATGACTTTTTCTACATAAAGCACTTGTCTTTTCAGTTTCATTGGAAATAACATTCCACAAACCTTTTTCTTTATTTTAAGGACTGAAGTGTTCTTCACATTTTTAGCTTACATTGGCTAAGATACAGGTTGGTGAATCAACATTCAGGAGATTCAAATTATTGAATAGAGATAGAATGTACAGTCTGCATGATGACTTTTCTGAGATCATTTAACCTGCAGAATCAGAATTTTTCCTCTTGATTAGCTGATCATGCAGTGGTAATGAAGTTCGTATGCCACTTTTGTTTTCATTCTATTGCTGCCTTGTACATCAGTAGTAGCTCACAATGTATACTTCCAAATATTGTGAAATGTTCAAAAACTCAGTTTCCCAGCAGAAGTTGCACTGTTATTTCAAAATTAATTATATTTTAAATACACAGTGTGGATATATTGTTTTATATTTGTGTAATGATCTGGCACATGTCTGTTTAATGCTCTGGAGAACTTCACATAACAGAATATAAGCAGCAAATTGAAGACTAAAAATGAGCTTCCCTTGAGGCATGGTGTTGAAATTAAATATTTGCATAGGGTGTCAAAGAAGACAATAAAGGCAAAGATTCAAGTATCTTGCAGTGGCTGAGAATTTAAATAATAATATCATGTAATCTGCATTGGACTCACTGAAACAGTACAGTAGTCTATTGTTTCAAGAATTTTAATGATTTGAATAGTCAGTGAGAATATTTAAGAATTAACTGATTTCTAGTGACATTATAATTCACACTTCAGAAAACTAAAAGGTCCTTCTGAAGACATGTCCAGCACTAGGTGTCATCTCTCTAGCTCTACAGATGCCAGTAGTTTTTCTTGTCAACCTAGTACCTCAGTATTAGCTCATAATGTATACTTCCAAATATTGTGAATTGCTCAAAAACTCAGTTTCACAGCAGAAGTTGCACTGTTATTTCAAAAATAAATTATATTTTAATACACTGCGTGGATACATTGTTCTATATTTGTGTAATGATCTGGCACATGTCTGTTTAATGCATTGGAGAACTTCACATAACAGAGTATAAGCAGCAACTAGAAGACTAAAAATGAGCTTCCCTTGAGAGGTGGTGTTGAAATGAAATATTTGCATAGGGTGTCAAAGAAGACAATAAAGGCAATGGTTCAAGTGCCTTGCAGTGGCTGAGAATTTAAATAATAATATCATGTAATCTGCATTGAACTCACTGAAACAGTAGTCTATTGTTTCAAGAATTTTAATGATTTGAATAGTCAGTGAGAATATTTAAGAATTAACTTATTAGCATACAAACGTCTGTTTTAACTGCTGCATCAGACAAGAAGACATTGATAAGTACATGGCAGCTGCAGCATAAGTAAGGATTAACGTTGCACCCATAGCGTTAATATGATCAATAGGAATCATTTGATAGAAGGTAGGTTACAATCGAGAGTGTTCCTCTGATTTATGAAGATTCTAATCCACTCTGCTATGTTGGATAATGAATATACTTTTTTTTTTTTTTTTTCAAACTTCACAAATACCTTATATAATTTAGTTTGTGCTCAACTGTCTAAAACCTTGAGATAAAGTAGACAAATTAGAAATTAGAGTGAAATTGTCTTATCGAATTGGTGGTTCCTGTTTGCAAAAAGGATTACAGATTTCTGATTAACTACATACCCATTCAAGGTTGCCACAAGTTTCCCCAAGTGAAATTCCCTGATATTTCCCTGATTTCCACACAAGTTTTAGCAGTTTTCCCTGACAAATTTTGAGGTCTCAAGGGTATGTAAAGACATAAATTGACCAGAAGTGTAAGGACTTTCGTGTTCTCCCCTTTGTGAGCAAAAATCTTAAGTACTAACATCAACACCTTTTGTAATGAACTGTTTTAGATGGAGAAAGCAAGACAAATGGTATGTGTGTTTCATTAAGACCACTGTCATTATTTCAATAAAACAAAACACATTTGGTGACAGAAATACATATTTCCTTGGGAGTCATAAGACAGATTTAAAATATGTTCACTGATTTCAGTAATAACCCCAGAAAAAGTAGGCCTCAACAAGAGTAAGTATGTCTGCATTAGTTCTTGCAGCGAGATCATTACAAGGATTCAATATAGCTCTTCCATAAAGCCAAGAGTTTTCATGGGTTGTTGTTTGTATTTGATCTTCATAAATGGAAGAAATGATGCCTTGAAGTGGAAGTAATGTGGGCACAAATTGCCAGGCTTAATGCTTCCACCTCCTTCTTCTAGATATGTTCCCTTGACAATTTTTAACAATGATTACACTCCTGTGTATTTGCGTTGTCACCAATTTGCAGCCACACGTTCACTGCTAGATGCATCTGTGTGATGCGTCACCACAGACTTGAGCTCTTCACACATGCTCTCATCTCATCCACCCTTGTTCCCTTAGGTACAACTGGTAAGGTCTGCCTAAAATCGTCACAAAAATGGGTTTTAACACCACCAATGGGTTGATCTTTTCGTCAAATATCTCTAAGCGTTATACCAAATGCTTCTATAGCTTTGCGATTCGCCACGGTGCACACATCCCATATTATTAACGAGCAACCACATAGAACCCTGGCTCTGTCAATGTTCCTAGAGAAGTCACATATTGTGTGTTCACCGATAACAAAATCTGTCAGGATTTTAAACATTGTATGAGCAGTTTTACCACTGGGTAACAAAGTGGCTACTATTCCCAATGAAGCCACAGAAACAACTATTTTTCTTGGGCTCGTAATTATGCCAACATGATTTTAGTGAGGAATGTTTTTCCTGTCCCACCAGGTGCATCCAAAAACAGAATTTCTCCCTAATTATTGTTGACACTCTAAAAACGCCTTCCCGTACTGCGCACTGTTAGATTTTGGATGCCATTTTGCAAAGTGTCCACAAGTTCTGCTGGATTATAATAGCTTATTTCCTTGCATATTCTCTGTTGATGTGGTTAGCAAGCCATAATGAAGGAGAGGATTTCCTCCTAGAGACATAACCAAATATTGAATGGTAACCAGGTGTTGGTAAAGAGTAGTTACACAATCCATCATTCAATTCACTTTTAATGTTTTGTCCAATATTCCTACAGAAGTCTTCTAATAGTTTATCCTAGTATTTTTGTCCTAACACTGTGGCATTAGAAAGAGTATAAAATACCAGAAAAATGGCAAACAAATGACACAAATTATGTGTACTGTCACTAATGCAAATTTCTGCCAGAACATCATCATCATCATAATCATCATCATAAGTAAGTGTCACTCAAGGAAAGCATCTTGGTAAGTAGCGTATTCAATACAGTTAACTGCTTGCAGATTGGTAAAAGAAGTAGGTCCCCCTCACTGTACGTAGAAGAAGGTGCAAGCAGAAATACTCAGCATTGTTTGGATGAATCATGTACACTCTTCCAGTAAATAAGCCGGGCTCACCATCTACAGGTCTGACGTGGCTTCTATGAGTGAAGACACTACACAGTTTGTCATAAATATGATGGAACTTCATCATACAACAGCGTCTTCACAAAATCATCCACTTATCAAAGCCAAAAGTATAGCAGCAATGCTGTTTGTCTCAGGTTTTCTATATGATCTGTAATATTTTCAGTGTTAAAATATATTCACTGTCCTCCTTCAGAGTGTGCATTTATCACAAGTGGATGTCTTTCATGAACAAGGAAGTTCATAATGCTCCTTACTGCCTGTGAAATGCTAATGCATCAGCCCAATTAATACCTTGTGGCTTTGTTGTGATCATTTTTCTATGCAAATGTGGTTCTAACAATTCCTTTGCTCACTGCCTGCTACTGCACACTTCAAACTTAATATGAGCTTCAAATGTTTTAGGTAATATCAGTGAATAGTGCACAATCCATCTATTATTCAAAACAATTTCTTGGTCATGTGATCTTATCATAGCTGCCTCGTATCACTAGCAGTTGAGATGACAGGCATCTTATCCAAATGGCTGTAAGGGATTGTGCAGCAATGTCTCGATCCCTGAGTCAACATATGGGGACATTTGCAAGACAACAACCATTTGCACGAACAGTTCGATGACGTTTGCAGCAGCATGGACTATCGGCTCAGAGACCATGGCTGTGGTTACCCTTGATGCTGCATCACAGACAGGAGCACCTGCGATGGTGTACTCAATGATGAACCTGGGTGCATGAATGGCAAAACGTCATTTTTTCGGATGAATCCAGGTTCTGTTTACAGCATCGTGATGGTCGCATCTGCGTTTGGCGACATTGCGGTGAACGCACATTGGAAGCATGTATTCGTCATCACCAGGCCCGCCAACCCAAAGTTTGGTACAGATTTATTGATGACATCTTCATGATCTGGACTCACAGTGAAGAAGAACTCCAGAATTTCCTCTCCAACCTCAACTCCTTTGGTTCCATCAGATTCACCTGGTCCTACTCCAAATCCCATGCCACTTTCCTTGACGTTGACCTCCATCTGTCCACATCAAACACACCAACAAGCAACAGTACATCCATTATGACAGCTGCCACCCGTTCCATATCAAATGGTCCCTTCCCTACAGCCTAGGTCTTCGTGGCAAACGAATCTGCTCCAGTCCTGAATCCCTTAACCATTACACCAATAACCTGAAAACAGCTTTCGCATCCCGCAGCTACCCTCCCAACCTGGTACAGAAGCAAATAACCAGAGCCACTTCCTCATCCCCTCAAACACAGAATCTCCCACAGAAGAACCCCAAAAGTGCCCCACTTGTGACGGGATACTTTCCGGGACTAGATCAGACTCTGAATGTGGCTCTCCAGCAGGGATACGACTTCCTCAAATCCTGCCCTGAAATGAGATCCATCCTTCATGAAATTCTCCCCACTCCACCGAGAGTGTGTTTCCGCCGTCCACCTAACCTTCGTAACCTCTTGGTTCATCCCTATGAAATCCCCAAACCACCTTCCCTACCCTCTGGCTCCTACAAATGTCATTAGGATGAACATGGGTAGAGAGCTCATAAGTGGCGCCTGCTAACAGAGAGGTATGCTGAGCACGGTGAGGGCGGTGTGCTGCGAGTAGAGGGGTGAGTGTCAGACAGTGAGGTCTGAGTGGGCGTGACAGGAACCTGCAGGCTGCACCGGTCAGAAGAGCGGCGCGGTGTGCTGTCGCACGAAGATGGAACTGTTATATTAGAGCCCTGGGAGCTGAGGCCTCTGCTATGGGAGCCGAGAGGCAGAAAACCCTGGAATGAGTGTGGGCTCGTTGACGGGGCTGATGTAGGTGTTAGTTTACTCAAATCACGAGCTGAGGAAGGGGCCACCTCAACGGTGGGTGAGGTAGGGGACAACTCGACACGAGCAGGTTTAACCCTGCTGAGGGAGACAGTAGTTACTGAGTCCTTAATTACGATGTCCATTGTGTTACTGGTTTGTTTGACAACTCTGTACGGGCCTGTGTAAGGGGGCTGTAGTGGGGAAGGAACAAAAATTCGCACATGTCGAGCGCCTTGGGAACATATGTGTGCGGCGGAGTGTGGCTGGAAGGGGGCGGGGGTTGGAGCTTGTTACAGTGTAACATCGCCCGTCCTACCAAGGACGGCAGTTCGGACGGTTTGGCAACTGGAGTACGAGCAACAAGTTCACTTGGCAGTGTAAGGAACTGGCCATAGACGAACTTGGCCACTGGGCCTTTAAGGACTTCCTTGAAAGTGGTCTGCAAACAGAGTAAGACAAACAGCAGGGCTTCCGTCCAAAGGAGGCCATGGCAACATAGGGCCATCTTAAGCATCCTATGCCAATGTTCCACGAGGCCGTTGCTTTGGGGTTGGTATGCTGTTGAATGAATTTTCTTGATGCCGCACAGCCTACATAGTTCAGAAAATAAGGCAGACTCAAATTGACGGCCTTGGTCAGTCGTCAAGTAAACAGGGCAGCCCAAGGGTCAAATCCAAGTGTCTATGAAGGATCATGCCACTGATTTTGATGTAATATTGGGTAGCGGGGCAGCTTCCACCCAACGAGAGATTCTGTCTATAATAGATAGCACGTATCTGTAACCCTCGGAGGGGGTGAGGGAGCCTACCAAGTCGATGTGAACGTGCTGGAAGTGACTAGGAGGAGCGGTGAAGCTGCCTAGTGGGGGCGATGTGTGCTGTAAAACTTTATTTTGTTGGCACGGAATGCAGGCACGGGCCCAGGCTTGGCAGTTGCGATGCATGTCGCGCCAGACGAAGTGCTCTGAAATAAGTCTGGTAGAGGCCCTCACACCTGGATGAGCTAGGTTGTGTAATTTGTCAAACAGTTGTCTCTGTAGAGGTTTGGGTATGGAGGTATGACACCGGGAAAGGTGGATCGCACAGGTTTGAGTGATGAGCTGTGGTCGGAAATAAGGTCCATAGTGTCCGTGTCGGCAGACTGCACCTGAGGAGAGTTAGAGAGGTCTATCAGAGTTGTGAGAGCGCCAACACAAGACAAAAAATCTGCGACCACATTATCTGCACCCTTGATGTATTGTATGTCAGAGGTAAGTTGCAATATAAAGTCCAAATGCCAGAAGTGTCTAGGTGGAGGGTCAGTCAGGGGGTTCTTTACAGCAGCAACCAAAGGTTTATAGTCAGTTAAAATGTAGAAGTACCTATCCTAAACCTTGGTGCAAAAGTGTTTCACAGCCTCGTAAACTGCCAAGAGCTCTCTATCAAAGGCTGAGTACTTTTTTTTTGAGCGCCGTTGAGCTTCTTAGAAAAGAACTGCGAATGAGAGGTAGTATCTCCGACGATTTGGCTGAGGACAGCACCTACTGCGGTATCACTGGCATCTGCGGTAATAAAAAATGTAGCGTCCGGATGCGGGTGGCAACAGTCATTGTGTTTGCTAGTAGGTGCTTCAGTTTCTCAAAAGCTTGTTCCATGGCAGGGGTCCAGGGGACCGGGCAGATACCGGTCATATTTTTGCCAGCAAGGGCGTCTGTTAGGGGAGCCTGAACCTTGGCTGCGGCAGGCAACTGCTTCCTATAATAGTTCTGATGAACCTGCGCAGCTCCTTCAACAAGTGAGGGCATGACAAATCCAAACCAGGTTTTATTTTATCCTCGGGAAGAGTGAGGCCCTTAGCTGACACGATGTAGCCTAAGAATCTTACTGAAGTCTGGTGCAACTGGAGCTTCTTATTATTCAGTTCAACACCGGCAGTGGTAAGAGTGTCTTTAACAATCTGCAAATGTTCCTTGTTCTTTTGAAAAGTAGGACTGAAAATAAGAATGTTGTCCAAGTAAACGAAACAAAAATCCAGATGAAACAACACCTTGTTTATGAATCTCTGCCAAGTTTGTGCAGCGTTGCGGAGGCCAAGGGCATGAACCGGTACTGGAAAAGGCAGAAAGGTGTTGTAACAGCTGTCTTTTCGATATCCTCTGGTGCCATCGGAATTTAGCTCTGGCTTGAAACGGCGTGGTTGGCAAGAGATAGGTGGCCATCTTGCAAGTGAAGTTTGTGGGCTGTGCCGCCTGTAATCACGGAAATGCGCAATGCGGTACACGAGGCGACTGTGTGCGCGGCGGCCGCTAGGCTGGGTTGTGCCACAGACGGCAAAAGATTGTATAAGTGCCAACTGGTGGGTGGCTAGGAGTGACAAACAAGTGAGCTACGCAAAACAAGGTTGGTACACTAGTTATTAGTAACCGAAGGCACCGCTGTCGAGCTTGGTGGTGGTAGTGGGCCCGAATGAACAGCTGATAGCAGTAAATCAAAAACATTAACCTGCGCCTGGGAAGTTAGCTACCCAAGCGAAGAGGGGGATGAATGTGTGCTCGAATTAACACAGTTAGAGCTGGCGAGCGCAGACACTGTACAGTTATGTGGCACAGACACTGTACAGTTTATGTGGCATGGACATTGTGCAGTTTATATGGCACACGGTCACAAATGCACTAGGGTGCGAGAACACTGTAGTGGCACTGAGTAACCTTGTGTGTTGCCAAGGCGTCGTCTACTGCAAGCTGCTGCTGTGCCGAAGATAACTCGTTACTTAAGTCATTGAAGCGACGGTGTAGCTCAAGTTGTTCCAAGCGCAGCTGTGTAGAATTGACACACTCCATGAGCCACTTATTGGTCCATGACAAGAGCTCGGAGGAGGGGTTATTACACTTCCTACCAGGTGGACCTGTTTAGCAGTACTATTGACACTCGACAAAGCACACAGGATGTGTTCCTGCATAGGGTGGTAGAAAACTGCATTCTTGATGAGGTCAGGTCACAGTTTGTGGTGTCGTAGAAAGTCGATGCCCAAAATGGGATCATCAACATCAGCCACCAGGAAGGACCACTTCAAGTTGCACTCAGGCTAGAGGGACAGTGCATATGAAGTAGAACCTAAGCACAACAAACTAAATGAGTTTACAGCACATAGGACAGTTTTGTGTAGTCGGATCTTTTCGGTAGCAAGACGAGATGGAAGTAGGGAAACATCTGCGCTCGTGTCGATGAGAAAGTTTGTGCCAGAGTTAAAGTCGTGGACATAGACTCGTCCATTTGAAGCATTAGTGTTGGACACCGAATGGAGTGTGGGACGGCACCTGCGCCTGTTGTTTACGTCACAGGAGGTGGCGCCGCTGCCTACCTGTGGTTGAAGTTTGGGTAGGAGCATGGCACTTTACAATTGAGTGCTTGTTCCCCGAATTTTGCATGGAAGAAACGGTATTTATGGGTGGACATCTGCTCCTGCGAGTGGTCAGACGGCGGTGGCCCAGAATCTTCCGTGGAGTCAGATGTGCTGTTGTTGTGCAGACGTGAAGGTGCCGGTAGTGCGGCGAGCTTGACAGACTTAGGTTTAGTGGGCGTTGGGGCCCTGGTTGTGGTTGGAAATTGGTGTAGCTGCCGAACTGCTGGGCACGGTGTTCATGTAGTAGGGCGGAGTAAGCTTGGTCGGCAGCGCACAAGCGTTTGCTATTTGGTCTATCTTCGTAGGCAGAGATGGCCATTTGGACAGACAGAGGCAGCTTTTCTGTCCAAATCTCGGTGAGCGTGTCATCTGGCATTTCGCATTCACCGACGAGATGTCATAGGCATCACCACAGCTGGGACGGAAACCTTCCACCGAGGTGTTCTTCATAGACGAGCTGTCGAACGTTTTCTCTTCTTGTCTTGGAGACACGTTCCAGTATTGCTTGTTTAGCTGTAGCATTCTTCTCGTTTGGAGGAGGTGACTTAACCAGGTCATAAATTAAGTCGACATGGTCGTGCAGGTGGTTCATGAGGCATGTGAAATGGGGGTTGTCATCAAGTGCACAAACACTGGAAGTTTGCTCGACCAGGTTGAACCTGAATTCCAGGTGGGCACGTTTGAATGCCGGAAGTTTTGGTAGATTCAATGAACTGGTGGTCAAAGAATGCGGGCAGCCACTCGCGGACGCAGGAATAGGCAAGTCGAAGTTAACTCTGGTCGTGAGGGCGGTAGAGAGGAAGCAGACACGCACGCTGTGTTCATAGTAGCTGAAGGGGAAGCGAAATCTGCTATCAGGAAGCCCGGCATGGAGTGAAGCGGGACCGGTTGTTGCAGTGGAAGGTCAAAGTGGTCACGGCGGTTGCTCGACAGGTTATTATGCAATTGGTCCTCCACACCTGCAGCGAAATTGTCCATCACAGAGTCACTGATGAGCTTGGTGGAACCTGATGTGCTTAAATAACTGCACTGATGAACACTTGGAGTAACAGGCTGGTGAAAGTCATTCACGTAGTGTGCAACCGGCGCGGAGTGATACACACATAGAGCTTGCACATTCAAAAAGGCGTTCTGTTGTGGCACATTATGAAAACTATGCTCCCTACTATTTACAGTACTTGCATTAAAGTTCGGTATCAGTGTGTAGTGGTTTCTTGTACTGCTGTGCGGCGAAAACTAAAGCACTTCCGGGCTAACGAAGCCGGAGTCGGAGATCGCTGGCATCATGTTCAAAACCACTGCACCTGACGAGGTCCGTGGGTTCTCGAGGCTATAGGACTGCGGAAATTCACATCGGGCACTGACTACAGCTGGTGTGCTTGAATTTAGTTGCTGTTGCTGGTGAAAAGCGGGTGGCGGAGGCGTGCTGTAGAAGGCCGTTGTGTAGCAGACAAAGGTCCACTCGGAATGCGGAAGCCGGCGCGGTAGTCCCTTTGTACTCAGTTCGATGAATTATTCGAACTTCGGGGTCACCACTGAAGGAGATATCTAGGTGGTAAGGTAATGATCACGATTCTCTCTTCTAATCATCAATACTTTTATTACACGACAAACATACAGGTCGAAAGCTAGGCGGGAACTGAGGTCCCGGAAGTATAGAAAAACAAAGATCAACTCGAAGACATAATACACATATGATGTTTTGGCCTATCGATCCATGGATCGACGCCACACTTTCAATGGCTGGAAAACACCAACATCACAGAGCTGAGGACTTTTATTGCATTTAGTGGCCATCTAAAAAATATTTTTTTCTGCGACATAATTTACTTAGTTCTAAGTTTAAATGAGACTTATGCCCATTTAAAAGGAACAAAACAGGAAAAGTGATATTTTTCCAGCAACCAGGGGGATAAAAACCAATTGGCATCATACTCATAAAAGGATGGTGTGACCATCCAGTCTGATTCAGTTTCTGACAAAGAACGTGTTAGAAGCAATAAGTTCAGAAATGTTTTTTGGACTTGTTTCCAAGTAAGTATATTATTGGTTTTACAATTCTTCCTCTAGCAGAAAAATTAGCCAATACAGTGATGCATTCTTTCTCTTTGCCAGAAGCAACAGTAAAAAAATTCTCGTAGTCTTTTGGGCCTAAGAGTCTACCATTCAACTCCTGTCTTGTCAGCATCAAATATTTATTCAGTATCAAGAAGTATTCCTCACAATTTTCTTCTTGAAGGTATTTTTCAAGTTGATCAAACCAGCCTTGTATGATGTCTTCCGTCAAACGAGCTTTCCCTTTCAATATGATTGCTGGATTAGAATGTCAAATAGCTGGATGTCTTTTAGGCAGTTGTTTCACATATTTCTCAGTCCTGGCCAGTTATTTGTAAAGGTATTTTTCCTTCCTATATCCATCATAAATTTGTGCACAGCACCTTTCAGTTCATCTGGAAGTATTCGAAAACCTATTTTTGTTTTTCCTAATATGCAGTCTTTCAACAGCTATTCTTCTTGTGTTGTTAGATACTGGGTTTGTGGCACCATCTGCCTTCCTTCAATGGTTTTGCTGCTTAGCTTTGTTGATAATATTGATTTTGGAACATTACGCTCAGTTGATGCTTTATTTGAACTCAAAATTCCAGGTGGTCTTACTGCCTCTAGAGTATCACCTAATTGTTTTTCTGAGTATTTAAAAAAAATTCTCTCCAAGTTCAATTCTTCATCACACATCTGCAAAAAAAGAAAACGGACTATCAGAGCAATCTGCAGGGAACAGATCCAGTGTACAGGAAATAACCATGCATCAAAAACTACTCCAAAATGATTAAAGATGCTTTCTTAACTGTTATTTGGACTGGGGATTAATTTCAAGAATGGAAACTATTGACTGACATACACTGAAGAAGCAAAGAAACTGGTACACCTGCCAAATATCGTATACGGCCCCCACAAGCATGCAGAAGTGCCACAACGTGATGTGGCATGGACTCGACTTATGTCTGAAGTAATGTTGGAGGGAACTGGTACCATGAATTCTGTAGGGTGGCCCACAAATTCATAAGAGTACTCGGGGTTCGAGATCTCTTCTGAACAACACATTGCAAGGCATCCCAGATATGCTCAATAATGTTCATGTCTGGGGAGTTTGGTGGCCAGTGGAAGTGTTTAAACACAGGAGAGTGTACCTGGAGCCACTATGTAGCAATTCAGGATGTGTGTGGTGTTGCATTGTCCTCCTAGAATTACCCAAGTCTGTTGGAATGCACAATTTACACGAATGGATGCAGATGATCAGACAGGATGCTTATGTATGTGTCATCTGTCAGTATCTTATCTAGACGTATCAGAGTCCCATATCACTCCAACTGCACATGCCCCGCACCATTACAGAGCCTCCACCAGCTTGAACAGTCCCCTGCTGACATGCAGGGTCCATGAATTCATGAGGCTGTCTCCATACCCATACACATCCATCCGCTCGATACAATTTGAAATGAGAGTCGTCCAACCAGGCAACAAGTTTCCAGTCACCAACAGTCCAGTGTTGATGGGCCCAGGTTGGGCATACAAGTGGCCCTTTGGCTCCGGAAGCCCATATAGATGATGTTTCATTTAATGGTTTGCATGCTGACACTTGTTGATGGCCCAGCATTGAAATCTGCAGCAATTTGCAGAAGGGTTGCACACTTCTGTCATGTTGAACAATTCTCTTCAGTCATCGTTGGTCCCATTCAGCAGGATCTTTTTCCGACCACAGAAATGTCAGAGAGTGGATGTTTTACCTGATTCCTGATATTCATGGTACACTTGTGAAATGTTTTTACGGGAAAATCCCCACTTCATCACTACTTCGGAGATGTTGTGTCCCATCGCTCTATTCGCCAACTATAACACCACATTCAAACTCATTTAAATCTTGATAACCTGTCACTGTAGCAGCAGTAACCGATGTAACAACTGTGCCAGACATGTGTTGTCTTATTTAAAAACCCTAGTGAATGAACAGCTGTTCATTTATTGGCAGATTTTGATTTTAATTGGCCAGTGCCCCATTATTGAACCCCCCACCCCCTCCCCCTCCCACCCCACCCCCCACCCCAATCCCAAAATATACAATTCCAGATTTATTTTTTATCATTGCAAATGTTATTTACACATTACAGTGTGTACATACTATACAAAAGAAGCAACAATGTTTACCTAAATACAAATATTTGCCAATGAAATTACTTGTGACATAGCTCTTACCCCATCACTGTGCAGCAGTAGGCAACAGCTGCAGGCTCATAACACAATCTGTCATTTTCTACTGCTAGGCTGCTTGATATGGAGATCTAATCAGCTGGCAGCTAGCTTCCCACTGGTCAGTAGAAGACAACTGAATTCAC
Source organism: Schistocerca piceifrons (assembly GCF_021461385.2). Lineage (NCBI taxonomy): Eukaryota > Metazoa > Arthropoda > Insecta > Orthoptera > Acrididae > Schistocerca > Schistocerca piceifrons. The sequence continues at coordinate 514,067,684 of NC_060141.1, forward strand.
CAGACAAAGTGGAGAGCTGTTTAAACTTTAATTTTTAAATTTATGTCTAACTTGATCATTCACTGGTGCCTCTTCACATAGTGGAATAGTTACCCTACTCTGAATGTCTGTGCCATCTGATTACATGGAAGTTGCATAAACATAAATTTTGAATCTATCTGGGGAAATTTTGTGCTATATTAGTAATTGGAAAGATAGAAGGTCATACTGACAGATTTGCCATTGTCCATTTCATTTTCAAAATCTGTAGTCAGCATTTGAATATAAATAATATATTGAAAGCATTCATAAGGATTTTATTATGAGAAGAGAATACTTAGCTGACACATTTTCAGACCACATACTTAATCACTGAAAACTGTAAAGGGTGAGAACTTTGTCATAGGTGAGTAGTTTTATGAGTACATAGGTGAGTAGTTTCATGAGTGCATTGAATTAGTATTTCAGATCTTTTGGAGGTGTGTTCAGGGATGCCAACTGCATTTCACTCCAACACACTGTTGGCTCTAAGTTACAAATGTTCTGGAATTCTTTGAACAGATTTTGTGCTCTACAAACCTCCGTGTTGTTCCTAGGTAGAATCACGTACTGCATGACTCAACCAAACATCACACATCACAGTACAGAATATAGTTCCCTAACACATAGCAACCTAATCATAATCATCATCTGCAAATTACTACAATACAACCCATACTTCATATCTCATCCATACATGAAGAAATTCCCTGCATTTCATTATCACAGCATATATAGACAAAACTCAACATAACATTTGTAATACTCATAGTCAAATCCCATATTTCAGTGTAAATCCTCAATCTCCTGGCTCCACATTACAAAATAGTCTGACTATAGTGTATTGATTTTCAAATCATAAGTATCCAACACATAGTCAGTACTTTCAAAAATGAAAAAAGCCCTTCTCCAAAATATATCAGATACTAATTCAGTACGCCTCACAAAACTACTTACCTATGACAAAGTTCTTGCTCATTAATTGAGGTAACAGACAAACAGTTGTTGACATTTAAAGTGTCAGCTTAGGATTCGCTTCTCATAATAGAAGCCATACCAACGCTTTCATTATGATATTTATATTCAAATGCTGACAACGAATTATGAAAATGAGAATGGCAAACCTGTAAGTCTGACGTGTCTTTCCACTTACTAATATAGCACAAAATTTCTCCATACAGTTCCAAAATTTATGTTCATGCAACTTTAGTAAATACCGACAGCACAGAAACATCATGTAGCCCTATATCTATTGTCATTACCTGCAAAAACATTTTTTCTCAAAAACAGCCAAAACTATTCCTTCTCAAAATGCAAGTCAATCCTTCACTGTAGGAGCACGAACGTAAATATATTTTTCCTTCATAATAATGTAAAGTATCCTACATGCAACCAAGGAGCAAATATTCTCAGATTGAACCAGTTAGACACAAACTACTTCTCAAAAGTGTAAGTAACTTATTAGCTCTATGGCATGTAATAGAAAGAGTTTTCATTAATACTACTGTGTAACTACACTTTAAAAACTCAACAATATGTGAACCTAAACCGTACACTACATAACTACTAGTCAGTTTTTTTTTCTCCACAAACCCATTACACTTATAGGTTCGTACAGTAAAATTATTAGCTTTTTCAATCTTGTAGGCAAATAAACGTTTTCACTGCAGCTTACATTTGAAATAACATTTTGTTGTACCATTTCATTTAATTTTACAAATCTGATGGTATCTTTGTTCAAAAAATGTTTGACATACTTGCAATTATTTCGCATTTATTCAAACATTTTCTTTTTACATTGCTTTTTCAATATTTTACTGTTCAATACTTTTAGTTCTACTTTGCTGACATTTGCATAATTTATGGGTACAACATCAGTAAAGTCCTGAATTATATTACTGACGTGTATACTAACTGTTTGCTGACAAATAACACACACTGCTGCCAACCCTTCCACATCAGAAATTATGTTTTTGGTTTCTACCAACAAAACTTCATCTTCTACAGCATGAAAGTTTTTCATATAATTTGATTGATCTAATTCTATATTTACAATACTACTTTTGACTAAACCACCTCGTTAGTGTTCTGGCCGCACAGCAATTCTTTTCTTAATGCTGTGATTTGCTTCTTACAGTTTAAAATTCACTTCTTAATTCTCTTAATTCATTTTTCATACATCAAGCTTACAATCAATTACTGAACTAAACTGTTACATAGTTCACTTGTCTTTGCCTTGATTTTACCACTGAAGTCTTTATTCAGACTACTTCAATCATTTTTGTCACTTCTAATCTGTTATTTACTTTGTCAAATTTTTCACTAAAAAATCTCACAGTTTGTTCAAGTAAATTTTTGTTATAATAGTGTGAAAGTTGATTAACTCCTTCATTATTGTTTTCCTAACTGAAAACTTTTGCCTAACATACTATCAACAAAAAAATATTCAGATGACCTAACCACTGCTACTGCACAGAGGAAATGTAGTTATTACAGTACTTCTATTTTTTGATATTCATGATGGCGACAGAATCACACAACTATTCTTCACACCATAAAACCTGCGCCAACACTGAGACTTTCATGGCTACCATCAAGCTTCTGTTATAATTATACAATAATGATTGCTGAACATATATATTATTTGAGTACATTTCATATATTACAATCTAGGTTTTAAAAGTTTGGATGGCTCAGTAGTAATTCCAGATTCGTTTTTGTATGCATTTTTGGGTGTGATAATAATTTAACAGAAATTCATTACTGTTCATAAATATGTGGTTTTATTCATGTAAACAATGCTTACTGTAAAAAACCATAATTATTTCAACCTTATATACAAGTATTCTTTCCTAGCATGTTTTTGCTGCAATTTCGACATATGTTATCCAATACGTTTTAAATACTAGAACAAAGATAGTAAATATATAGGTACCTGTGTTTCTTTAATTCATATGGCAGTTATGAAGATCTTTACTGTACAGTATTCATCCTATTTCACTGAATATACATAATAGGTTTAACAATTACATTCCAATCTGTCTGTTTTATCAGAATAACATTGCTGCAAAGTATAGAAAACTGAATATACTTACATATGCAGGGGTTTACGTGAATATCACAATCTCTGAAATGCCTGGCATCAATCTGTTCATTATATACTGTTCCATTCTGCTACATTACAGACTACATCTGACAATAATGAGTATACAGAGGAGACATTGAATCGCAGGCAGGCACAACAAAAAGATTGCTAAAAGGCCTCCTGAAGCAGAACATACACACACACACACACACACACACACACACACACACACACTCACACTTATTCTCTGGCGGCTGTGCAGCTTCACAGTGGCCAGAAACAGTGGTTGTGTGTGTAAGTTGTGCTAGTGTGAATGTGTGTGTGTGTGTGTGTGTGTGTGTGTGTGTGTGTGTGTGTGTGTGTGTGTGTTTTCTACTTCAGAAGAAGGCTTTTAGACAACTCAACATCTCCTCTGTTTGGTGAGGATCCTTCTCAGAATAGTGATGTTATTCCAATGTGGAATTTCCGTTGTCTGAGAATAATGAACAAGACAAGAGCTATGATCTTCGATACAAAACTGAAGAAAAAGCTATGTGGAGAAGCAGTGCTCACAGCTAAATATCTCATCAACATGAGCACAACTGTTAATCAAAATGCTACACCTGCTGATTTGTGGTTGGGAGAAGAGCAGATCTGTCAAGCTCTCAAACTTCTGGGCCAAGATTTTTTGTCAAAAATCTAGGTCACGTGAATAAACTAGATAAAAGAAGTACACCATACATTTTTGTTCATTATGCTCCAAATGACTAAAGATATTTGTTGCGAAAAGAAGAAATGTTGTTGAATTGAGAGATGTGAATTTGAACATAGTATGACAAAAGAAACTGTACAGAAAAACATTGTTATTGGTGAAATACCAAATGACATTAACAATCAGGTAAATGAAATTCAAGATCAAGAAAATGAAGGAGAAGAAAATAAAAAAAGGAAGAGGATGCAGTGAAGAAAGAAGAAACTACTATTTCAGAGATGGAACCAATTTGAAGAACCCTTTAAAACATGAAGATTATCTAACAGAACTATTTTCATATGAATGTACTAATGATCCAGATAAAGAAAACTGGATAAAAGCAATAGAAAAAGAAAAGAAATCACATAAACAGAATGACACATGGAAGTTGGTGAATCCAAGAGAGGCAATAGAAAACAAAATCTTGACAAGCAGATGGCTCTTTAAAGTCAAAGATGATGATCACTGTAAGGCCAGCCTGGTTGTCAGAGGTTGTCATCAGAAAATGATATAGATTTCAAGGAATTACTCAGTCCAGTAGCAGATATCTATTCACTAAGACTGTTGTTTGTTCTGATAACAGAGAAAAAAATCCATATAAATGTGTTTAATTTTGAACAGTCTCTTTCTATGGGGAACTGGATGAAGAGATATCTGAAGAATACAAAGAAGATGGAAAAAATTGTGTTTTTGAGAAAGCTCTGTATGGACTTAAACAAGTCCCATCCAGATGGAATAAAACTCTGACAGGTTTCCTTAAATGGAAGAATTAATTGAGTTGATGCCACATCAGTGCATATCTAAAGAGGTAACTGAAGAAATGCACATGGCTACACATGTTGAATATGGTATCATAACAGGGAAAAACTCAGAGATAACTTGAAAACATAATGAAGAAACTTAGGAAAGTTTTGAAATATCTGTGGCAGAAAATCCAGATACCTACATAAGGATACTAATAATGAAGATAGAAAAAGGAATATTTCTACATCAGGTATATGAGAACAGAACTGGAACAATTCAATATGATTGACTTCAATGCCATGAAGGCACCTTTAGTTCCAGAGGGGAAGAGAAGTTAAGAAAATAAAGAGGACAAATACGAAGTTTCTTATCGTGCAATCACAGGAAGCCTTTTGTATTTGTCTTGTAAAAACATACCATATACTGGATTTACAATCAATTATGAGCTTGCTTCACAGAAGACCCAATGAAAACAGATTACCAAAATGTCAAAATAATTCTGAGATAGCTACAACATTCCAAGAATTATGGCCTTTTCTATAAGAAGAAATAAGATAAAGGTGACAGTATTTACCTAAATGTCTACTGTGAAGCTGATTATGTACAAGACTTAAGAGACATGAAGTATACAAATGCATACATTAGTCTTTATAACGATGCTCACATAGTTGGTGTTCCAAGAAAGACAGTGCAATACCTACTTCATCAACTGGAGCAGAATACATTCCAGCAGCGGAATGCACTTAAGAAATAAAACACATCAAGAACCTACTACAAGATCCAGAAGGGAGAGACATCCATTCTTCAGGTAGACAGTTCCTTCTCTCTGTGATCTGGAGCCATCTTTACTGTTATCACAAATTCAGATTCCATAGCAGTATTTTAATCATAAGCTAGTAAGCTGACCTATCTGTTTTCTGTGAAAACCGACTTTGTGGAAGAAAACAAAGCAGCTCATTGTTGTATACAATTTTAGTTTAAAAATGTACATGATGAGAAAGAATATGTATGGAAGAAACAATTTTTTCAGTCATTTAAATAGTCAACCTATCATAGTTCCAACTGATTGCAAGAAAGGAAACAAAACCACACATATTCACAGCAAAGCAAATCACAGCATTTTCATTCTTGCAGTCAGTTTCAACAGAAAACCTCAACATTTTTGTTGAAAAAAATATATGGGCTAAGCCACTACAAATGACTGTTAGAGTGTTCTGTAAAAATTTGAAGTAAATTGGTCAAGAACTTTTCAAGACTTTTGCTAACAACATTTCCCTATTAAGTGTATTATATACATTAAAAATACATACAGCCTGCATCCATCCAAATGTTTATTAGAGTAATGTGTAATAGTATCTAGTTTAAGTGGTGTGCATATTATAGTATTCGAAATAAAGAGAACACAGAGAAGTAAAGAACACAGCATCCAACCACACTTCTGAAAACATTTCATCAATAACTCTCTTCAAATTCATCAACTACTGCTCAAAAAGTAAAGCTAGAAAATTCTTGCACACTTTTCTGATTTCTTCTTTCAACTGGAACTTTCAAAAATTAGCTTACGTTAAGATTTAAGGGCTTTAACCAGGGCAGAGGTTCTACTTTTTTTTCTTTTTTTTTTTTTTTTTTTTTTTTTTTTTTTTTTTTTTTTTTTTTTTTTACTTTATTGTTTTTGCCTATCCTCCCCATCACTAGATATTTTATTTGTACGTTTCGCTCTTCACAACATTCCACAATAGCCTGCATGAATCTACAACAACATCTCAAAATTAATGTGTAGTTAAACCTGGCACTGTGAGTTCCAATTAGCATTCCACATTTTAAGTTCTTTTCTCTGTGAGAGTTTCTGTTTCGTCAGGTATTTCTCCTTTTGTTTCAACATTTAATTTTTTTTTCCTGGCATCATCTTGCTATTGCTAACTGTTGTTAAAATGTGTATTCTTGTTTAGATCCTAAATTCACACAGCCACACATTGCAAAATCATCGCAGGCAAAACAGTGTACAGGATAGTTCCTGTTAAATGTCGTAGATTAGACAGAAAAAACTATGTCATCACTCGTTCAGTTGGTCGCGGAAAAAATTTGTAGGAAAAATGGTTCAGACTATCACATTAACTGTCTATTGCTTTCAAAGTTACAAACTGTAATAATGAACAGTATGCTGCAACCTGCATCTTAATCATGAACATAATTCCTCCCTGAACATAGAAAAAAATACTCTGCAATATTCAGCTCCTTCAGGATTGTCACTAGCCTTATCGACAGGAAAACTTAAACTCTCCAATCTGAATCTCATATACATGTCTAGTGATTTCAAAGCAGACACCACAATTACCATTATGAGAAGACTATTATTAATCATAATCTGTTGTTAATATACTCTGCAGAAGTAGCCTTCAGTGGGTGCCACTGCCTATTAATGTTTAAATTGACTTGTTCAACATCCTGAATGCTTTCCTTCATGATGAAATTAATGAATCATGATGTGGAATGAACAAATAAATGAAGATGACATCCAACAGTTTTACAATCTTCTTTTTATTTATTTTCTCTTTCTTCCCCTCCTTCAATTTACATATAGTTTTACAATCATCTCTGTGCATGACTGCATACAGCATTGAGTTACACTACCATTTAGAATATTATGCCATGCCATTACTAAGTATTTAATCTAGTAAATCATTTGCTTTAGCTGTAATACAATAAAGGTACAATTTTTACACTATATTCCTCTCTCTAACTTACAGGTAAAGGAAACACAGACAGTGATTCTTACAATTCTTGATGTCCAACCTCGAGAATCAAGTGGAGCAGAAGGAAAATCCAGCGATGAAATAATATTTGAACTTGCAGATGCCATAAGAGGACAAATCCGGAAGAAGTTGGATCCAGATGAAATTCACCCATCTCTTCTTGTAGTATGTTCAGAATCTTTTGAAATATATTTCTATTTGAAATTATCACAGATTAAACAGGTTCAGAATATTTTATTTTAAAACAGTTACTTAGATGGTTACAAAATGTGAATATAAAACTCAAATATTAATACTTTTAAGTATAATCATAAAATGTTAGTCATTTCATAGCAACAAATTATTCTTTCACCATGTTTTAACAAATTTACTTGGGAACAATTGAGTTTCTGTGTTTCCTCCCCTCCAGACAATGTTTATGCATAATAAAAACACTATTTGGTGTTTGGCCATAAAACATAGTGACAGCAAAGTATACTATTTTAGGAAATAATGTAAAAAGACCTTTTCAAAAAAAGTTTGTCAAAAGCAGAGCAGCAACTGGTTTATTGTAGGTACAGCTCAACGTTTGATCCTAGTCTGGTGATGTTTTCTAATGCAGTGTTGCTACATCAAGAATTCTGAATCAAGTATGAGTTAGTCATTATGTTTCATCTACCTATGATATTTAATAAGCCCTGATAACAAGACTGTGATTTTGATGACCCTATAATTTACACACACACACCTTTGCATCCAGAAAAGAAATGGAGAAATAATACGATGATGGCTTCTTTGTTGCTGCTACTACTGATGTTACCTGGAATTCGGTGAACTTTATTGTGTTTCATTGTGGGGATGACCAGTTTGGTTTTGGTCTCATGACATTTCTCCTGACCACAATTATTTTCCAGATAACGTATTACAATATAAAAGACATCGGCATGTTAACACCAGCTTCCTGCATTTTTGTGCCTAGGAGGCTCTTAAATAACTTTCAGTGCAGGGTCAGATACAATTTCGCACTTGACAATCTTAATGTTCTTAAGGGGATCATTCAATAGCCTTAACATTGCAGACAATATCTAATACAGAGATTATCTGAAATAATACATGAAAACTCATTTCCTCAAACAGTAAAAGGTCAATTACTTTTCCTTTTATTTTCATCTTGAAACACATGTTGCAGCAGGTGGAAATTGTGTTTAAACTTTTTTTATTTTGTGTGTGTGTGTGTGTGTGTGTGTGTGTGTGTGAGAGAGAGAGAGAGAGAGAGAGAGAGAGAGAGGGGGGGGGGGGGGGGGGGAGGGGTAGCAAAAATATTCAAGTAGAAGTACTCATTTGATATATATATCAAATATAAAGAAGAACTGCCCTTTTTTTATCAATAATTGTCCTTTCTTGTCACTAATATAACTGACAAATATTTTTCATAATTATGGAATGCAGTTTGTGGTCTCTTGCAACTTTTTGGAGACCCAACAACTTCTCAGTAGGAATCAGCACAAATTCTGCAACCAATGAACAAGTAAATATCTGCGCTTCTACATAGTTTTTATAGCTGAAAGTTGTGACCTCCTAGACTTTCATTACACGGTTCAGAACTACAGAATCCCCTTGGATTGTCTGGGGTTCACTACACATCAAAGGTTGCTGCCAAGGTAGCTGACTGTGTGGGACACACACATAGTCTTTTTTAGATCAAAAAACTTTCCATCGAGTCCAGAGAGTAATAGATGTGGAAGAAATCAAGGTATTAGTGTAAGAACCAAACAAATGGCCTGTGCAGGTGAGAATATTGCAGATGAAAATATTAAAATCCTACTTGTCAATTTTCAATGCATTCACAACAAAGTGCCAAAAACTGAAGCATTTGTGAAGAGCAGTAGTGCTTACAAAATTCGAGGCACATATTATTGGCTTAAACCCAGAACTGAGAACAGTGAGATTTTTGAGGTAAATTTAGGAGTATATCAAAAGGATAGGGCAAGGGGAAATACAAAGTGCTGTATTTGCACAACAAAAATAGAAAGTATGAGTATATGCAAGATTGTCTGGGTAAGACTCAGTGCCAAAAGTAGCCTTGGCAGTGATATCGGCATCCCCCCCCTCTTTCTCTTCCTCCCTCCCTCCCTCTTGCTCCCTGTCATCTCCTTCCCTCCCTCCCTCACCACCTCTCACCCCGTTTTCCACTGCTTTCTCTTTCTCTCTTCCCTTCCTGTCTCCCTCTTCATCTCCACTTTCCTCTCCTTTCCTCCTCTCCCTTTCCATCCTCTCTTTATCTCTCAAATGCTCTACCTCCTAAATTCCTTTGTCATACAGCTGCTGCAACATCTGTTGAAAGATCTGTCTCACTCCATTCCACTACCCCTTCCGTGCCTTATACAGCCTTCTCTATCCCCTCCCCACTTCCTTTGTATAATTAATAATGTGGAATGAGTTATTTTACATTCATATGTAAACAAGGCTATATGCTGACCAATGGCATTTATTTTTAATACTGGTTTGAGTTAATAATTTCACATGGCACCTTTTACACCTTACAAAAATAGAAATTTTCTATGGAACAGACGAAGCTGACATGGAGAAATTTTTCAGTTTGTTTTTGAATTTAATTTAGCTGGGTGTCAAACATTTTATGTCATTGGCTAAGTGATCAAAACTTTCGGTGGCAGCATTGTGCACCTTTTTTGTGCTAAAGACAACTTTAATGTGGCGTACTGAATTTCGTTTCTTTCTTCTAGTTTGTAATAATGTGCATCATTGTTTTTTGTGGACTGTAGTAGATTACTTCCAACGCATTTCATGAAGGAATAAATATTCTGCAAGGCAATAGTCAAAATGCCTAACACCTTAAAACAGAGGTCTACAAGATCATTAGTGAGTGAGCAGCAGATATTATTCTCACAGCATGTGTTTGATCAATGAAGACTTTCTTCCTTAAAGATGAGTTACCCCACAATTTTATTCCTTGTGACACTACTAAATAGATGTATGCTAATTATGTCAACTTACTGGTTTGTCTCTCTCCAAGATTTGCAATGAATCGAAGTGCAAATGCAGCTACACTAAGCTGTTTCAGAAGTTCCAAAATGTGTGTATCTCAATTTAAGAAATTAACTCCACCTGCACTGGGTGGATGTTTTGCTGCCAGGCAAGTCCCATGGTGTTATGTGTGAGGCTCTGAAATGGCTACCAGTGGGCCAACAGCATCAGGCAGAAGGCTTTGCTGTGGCTTCTGGCAGGCCCATGGCAGTCAACATGTTAAATTCTCATCACTATGGACACTAAAAATTTTGAAGTTTGCACTCTAGTTATTATTTACTTGCCATGTGTTACACTTATCACCAGTGTCACGTACCTAGAGGTGCAGAACTGAATGTGTTGTGTCTGTTTGAAGTTTAGAGTAAAACCATTTGCAAAAAATCACTCACTAAAACTTTTAAGAAAATTTTCACTATTTCTTCTGTTGCTGTGTGTTATGTCTGGATTGATTACAATGTTAGGGTCATCCACAAAAAGAACTAATTCTAGTGTCATCTGCAAATTCCGCTTATTGTAGATTAGACATAAGGTTATTTACATATATGTGAAACATTAGTGGACCTAAGGCAGAGCCTTGTACAACCCTGTAAGCGATTTCTCCCCAGTCAGATGAATCTCCCCTGCTTACATTGGGTGAATTATGATGTATAACTTTCTACGGATATAAGTCTGCTTGTGTCTGTGTATGTGTGGATGGATATGTGTGTGTGTGCGAGTGTATACCTGTCCTTTTTTCCCCCTAAGGTAAGTCTTTCCGCTCCCGGGATTGGAATGTCTCCTTACCCTCTCCCTTAAAACCCACTTCCTTTCGTCTTTCCCTCTCCTTCCCTCTTTCCTGATGAGGCAACAGTTTGTTGCGAAAGCTTGAATTTTGTGTGTATGTATGTATGTGTCTGTCTGTGTTTCTATCGACCTGCCAGCACTTTCGTATGGTAAGTCACATCATCTTTGTTTTTAAATATATTTCTACATTCTTTTAATATAATAGAAGGAAACATTCCACGTGGGAAAAATTATATATAAAAACAAAGATGAGGTGACTTACCGAACGAAAGCCCTGGCAGGTCGATAGACACACAAACAAACACAAACATACACACAAAATTCTTTTAGTTAGATATAACATTATCTACTGATTGACTATACCATAAGTTCTATAAAGCCTTGGTTTAACCAGGAGAATATTGTGATTCACTCAGTAAAGTGCTATAGGAATCACGGAAAATACCAACTGGTAATATTTTGCTATTTAGTGCTTGTAAACCCTGGTGAATGGATTTCTAAATGGCATCCTCATTGAGCATTTCTTCTGAAATCCAAACTGTGATATAATGTGGATTTTATTGTTGCTAAGGTGGATTACTATTCAATGATAAATTACCTTTTCAAAAATTCTGGAAAATGATGTTGATAGTGAAACAGGTTAGTAGTTACTGACATCTCACCTAGACACCTCACCCGATACCTTTATTACAGAGCGGTTTAACAATGGCATATTTCTCCCCAGTGGCATATTTCTCCGTTAAAAGATGCCAGTAGTTAACGATGCACAACATGTTACAGAAAGGACAGTGCTTTTTGTTTGAGGCCAAGTCTTTAGTACTCTGTTGGAAAATATTTTTGAGTGAATATGTAATTTTCTTGATTTCTGAAGGAGAACTGGATGAGACTGAATTTCATGTAACTCGCTTGTTCAACATACTCTTTTAAGTTCTCTTCAAGAAATGATTACTAAACATATTTGCTGCCCGTGACTAGTCATTTATAGCCCATTCAAAATTAATACTGATGTACACCTGTTCTGCGACTTGATGTCCTGTCTCTTTGTTTTTCTAAATTCCACGTAGCTCTAAGTCTGTTGTCAGAATTCCTGACTTCTGGCATAATGTGTATGTACCTTGATTTTTAAAACTTTTCTTAGTAAATCTGTGTAATTTTTGTAGTCTGCAACTACTGAAGGATCTTTTTTCTTCTAACCAACAGATACAATTCTATTTTCCTGCCACAAGACATTTTAACCCCTCTCGTGATCCATATTTTATATATCTGTTTAATGTCCTTTCTTGTTAGCTTATGTGGAAAACTAATTTCAAATAATGATATGAATTTATCACTGAATAAATTTTGTTCATTATGCATTTCATACTAGATCATTTCTTGTAAACCACTCATACAAATGTTTGTCCTGGAATCATTAATTATTCTTACTGGTTTCAACTGAGAAGTGTCAATGGAGAGTGGACAAAAATATGGAAACAACAAAACACAACTCACATCCATGTCTAACATAGCATATGAAAACTGTTGGCACTCAAAACAGTTTTCACTAATCTTGGAATGGATAATTACAGGTCCTGTATGACTTTCAAGGCAATTATAATGAAAATTGAGGTGGATAGTGATCCTGCACCCTTCTCTCCAAAGTAGACCATAAAGGCTCAACAATGTTGAGGAGTCATGACTGCGGTGGCCCTAGCATATATGACAATTTATTCTGATGCTTATAAAACCAGTACTGGATGATGTGAGCTGCATCAGCATGGATCCTGTCTTCTTCGAACACAGCATCACCATTGGGAAACAAATATTGTAGCGTAGGATGACCAGATCTGCCAAAATGGTCACATAATCCTTAGCACTAATGGCTGGTTGGTTGATTTGGGGGAAGGGACCAAACAGTGATGTCACCAATCCCATCAGATTAGGGAAGGATGGTGAAGGTACTCAGCCATGCCCTTTCAAAGGAACCATCCCAGCATTTGCCTAAAGCAATTTAGGGAAATCATGGGAAACTTAAATCAGTATGGCTGGATGTGGGTTTGAACTGTCATCTTCCTGAATGCAAGTCCAGTATGATAACCACTGTGCCACCTCGCTTGGTTTGGCAGTAATATGACCTCGCAGAGTAAGCATGGGGCCCATGGAATATCATGATATAGCTGCGCAAATCATCACTGAACCCTCAGCATGTTTCACTCTTGACAGCAAGCAGTATATACTGTAGGCTTGGGATGGCATAAGCCAGACATAAACTCGGCCAGAAGTTGGAAACAATGTGAAACAAGACTCATCAAACCAAATGACTTTCTTCCACTGCTCGAACCAAATGACTTCCTTCTACTGCTCCATAGTCCAGGTTTATGGTTTTGGAACCACATTTTCCTATTATGGCATTTGTATCACCAGTGAGTGGTTTTGGACTTCCAACATGCTCAGTTTACAGAGCTCTATTCACAACACTCTGGTGCTGATAGGGCTTGCAAGTGCAATATTCAGTTCTGCAGTGACTTTTGCAGCTGCTGTCCTCTTATTTGTAGTCAAATCCTCTTCAACAGCAGCCTGTCGCAATCAATCAACACACATTTTCTGCTTTGTGACTTATCACATGATCTTTTCCCACTTTTCCTGTATGCAGTGTAAATCTTCACTATGGTGTCTCGTGAAACCAGTTCAGCCACATCTGTTATGGAAGAACCCACCATACAAGTGCAAACAGTTTGCTCACATTCGAATTTACTCAGCTGAAACAAAATGCACTCACACTTCTCTGACCACAACTTCATTTTAAGTTTATTGAGGACATTGCATAGGTGCTATCTGCAGGCTTTGACAGCATCTGCATTTATGTTCAAGCATGCATGTCTCACAGTGTTTGTATATTATTGTCAAAACCCTGAATTCTGTAAGGACTAACATACGCATCCTAACTAAGAGTGCGTCTTGATCAGAGAAAGTGTTTGCTACTGAGTATACAGCTATTTTATTGTTTTTAGCTTCATCAAAGAAAACATTATCAATTAGGGTCCTACTGCCTTCATCCATCCAATTAGAAATAATTACCGAGATCAAATGTAGGATTCAAATAAGATTTCCAGAGCATTTTTCCTGTCGTAATCCTTTAGAAAATCAACACACTGATATCACCACAGACTATTAATTTCTGGCTGCTGTCTGTTGTTTTTGTTGCGGTCTTCAGTTAGAAGACTGGTGTAGCAATGCAAGGGGTACTTAAATTTGTTATAAAATTCAGTAAATCACTCAGCAGACAGTATTTTTCAGTACAGGTATTCCTTCATTCCAAGCAAGTGTCGATTCATGATGTCATCATCCAGACATGAGTTGACTGTAATCTGAATCTGTTCTAGCAAACTAAAAGTTTCTCTCAGGTAATAAATTTTATTGATTATGAAATACAAGTTCTTGAAGTTTATTCAGAATCGGAAATGTTTAGTTAGTAATTGCATGGCATAATTTATCTGTTTAATATAAAGGTGTTTTGATATCTGTATGCATGAAAAAAAGTGTGAATTTACATGCGGCTTACACTCTGAGACAAGGTATCACTTAAGAGTGCAAAAGTGTGCATGTACAGTTCAGTGAACTGTGCAGTGAATTTTATTTTTATGACTTTGACTCAGATGTAGAGAAATCCAATCCCAGTTAGACTTTATGTGAGATCACGTTATTACAAAAGAGTCATTTAGCCCATTAGGAAAACTGAAACTTGCATGCCTGATTTAAAATATGTTACGCGCCAGTGCGTAATCATAAATCACATACAATATTTGCCAATGCACTTGGACGTAATGCACCAATTGGAAGTTAATTTTGACACAAGTACTGATTTTGACAAACAAAAACCAAAAGTTTATTTAAAATATCGAGGTTCAGCTCCAATTGAGACACGTAACACCATGTTGATTACGTTGCCTAGCAACACTTTAATGCAACTTAAGTAATTTATCAGAACGATTTGTGACGCACTAAGTCCAATTACACACACAAAATGTTATAGTTGACTGCATGAGAGTATGAGAGTGTTTTTCTTTCCATAAATGCCAATAAATTGGCAGTTTCAAAAGTTAAATCACCAACTGTTGCATAACGTCACTGTATCACTACACAGTAAAGTAGTAAAGGAGTTTTGCTATTTAGGGAGTAAAATAACTGATGATGGTCGAAGTAGAGAGGATATAAAATGTAGACTGGCAATGGCAAGGAAATCGTTTCTGAAGATGAGAAATTTGTTAACATCGAGTATAGATTTAAGTGTCAGGAAGTCGTTTCTGAAAGTATTTGTATGGAGTGTAGCCATGTATGGAAGTGAAACATGGACGATAACTAGTTTGGACAAGAAGAGAATAGAAGCTTTCGAAATGTGGTGCTACAGAAGAATGCTGAAGATAAGGTGGGTAGATCATGCAACTAATGACGAGGTATTGAATAGGATTGGGGAGAAGAGAAGTTTGTGGCACAACTTGACCAGAAGAAGGGATCGGTTGGTAGGACATGTTCTGAGGCATCAAGGGATCACAAATTTAGCATTGGAGGGCAGCATGGAGGGTAAAAATCGTAGAGGGAGACAAAGAGATGAATACACTAAGCAGATTCAGAAGGATGTAGGTTGCAGTAGGTACTGGGAGATGAAGAAGCTTGCAGAGGATAGAGTAGCATGGAGAGCTGCATCAAACCAGTCTCAGGACTGAAGACTACAACAACAACAATCACTACACAACTTATTATATCATGTCTCTTCATCAAGAGATCTCAAAAAGCCAGGACAAACAAGGAAAAACAAAAGATGACTAAAAGAAGAGGCATAGGTAAATATTTCGCACTGCAACATGGGGCCTGAAAAGGATATACTAATAACTTCAGGCCCAAGGCACTAGCTTCAACCCATAGGAAATGATAAGTTCAAAATTGGTTCAAATGGCTCTGAGCACTATGGGACTTAACATCTGTGGTCATCAGTCCCCTAGAACTTAGAACTACTTAAACCTAACTAACCTAAAGACAGCACACACATCCATGCCCGAGGCAGGATTCGAACCTGCAACCGTAGCGGTCACGTGGTTCCAGACTGAAGCGCCTAGAACCACACGGCCACACCGGCCGGCGAAATGATAAGTACTCATAGCTAATGTGACATACTGGCAGGTATGAGTAGGATAGACATACACTCATGCCCATAAATTAAGGTTAATTGCAGAATGTGGTGCCATACAACTTGGCACTACACAAAACTGGTGCTAATGGCATAGGCACATAGGTAACACACACGACACCGATCTGTAAGTCCATGGTATTGGTGATAAGTTGAGAAAACAGTCCCGAAACACACATGCCACAAAACACCACTGTTTCCTGCGCATGCACCCCAACATCAATATGGGATATGATGACCATGCACACATACAGAGGCCACACAACAGGCTGGCATGCTCTGGATCAGATGGTCGAGCAGCTGCTGGGGTATAGCCTCCATTCTTGCACCAGTGCCTGTCGGAGATCCTGAAGTGTTGTAGGGGTTTGAAGATGTGCAGCAATACATCGGCTGAGAGCATCCCAGACATGCTCGATGGGATTTAGGCAGGCCACTCCATTTGCCTGATATCGTCTGTTTCAAGGTACTCCTCCACGATGGCAGCTCGGTGGGGCCATGCATTATCGTCCATCAGGAGGAAGGTGGGACCCACTGCACCCCTGAAAAGGCGGACATACTGGTGCAAAATGACGTCCTGATACGTCTGACCTGTTACAGTTCCTCTGTCAAAGACGTGCAGGGGTGTACGTGCACCAATCATAATCCCACCCTACACCATCAAACTATGACCTCGATACAGGTCCCTTTCAAGGCTATTAAGAGGTTGGTACCTGGTTCCTGGTTCACGCCAGATAAAAAACTGGCAAGAATCACTGTTCAGACTATACCTGGACTCGTCCGTGAACATAACCTGGGACCACTGTTCCAATGACCATGTACTGTATTCTTGACACCAGGCTTTACAAGCTCTCCTGTGACCAGGGGTCAGTGGAATGCACATTGTAGATCTGTGGGCGAATAAACCATGTCTGTTCAGTCGTCTGTAGTCTGTGTGTCTGGAGACAACTCTTCCAGTGGCTGAGGTAAGGTCCCAAGCAAGGCTATCTGCAGTACTCCATGGCCGTCTGTGGGCACTAATGGTGAGATATCGGTCTTCTTGTGGTGTACACATTTCCTGTCTGGTGGAATCATTGTCATAATTTTGAGATCACACTTTGTGGCACATGGAGGGCCCGTGTTATGACCTGCTGTGTTTGACCAGCCTCCAGTTGCCCTATTATTCTACCCCTCATAACGTCATCAATATGTGTTCTTTGAGCCATTTTCAACACACAGTCACCATTTGTTTGTCTGAAAACGACTGCACACTTACTCGTTGCACCGTACTCTGACATGCACCAATACACCTCTGCGTATGTGGACTGCTACCAGCACCACCATGCAATGACCGCAGGTCAAATGCACCGCATGGTCATACCCCAAGGTGATTTAAAACTGTGAACTGCCCACCAGAGCGTTGTTTCACAATGTATCAGCATTATCCTTAATTTATGAGCATGAGTGTAGTATAAAAGATAGACAATAATTTTTAAACCATGCGCAGTTGACCATATATGTTGTGAACAAACAAATCATTGTGTATTGGATAGATATTGATATTCTAGCTGTGTATTTAATATTAGGGAAAATGTATCCCTGAACAAGGAGAGCACGAGATAATACAACCCAGAGTTTGGATGTGATGGGTGAGGGGAGTGAAAGTGGATATAATGCTCATGAGGAGGTAACTCAGGAACCAATTATGGACCAGCTACCATATAATTTGAGTGAGGAAAATCTTGGTGAATGAGTCCCAAATGCAATAAATGTAGGACAGCAACCACATAATTTAAGTGATAGTAATATCATTGGTGCGGAGGTGACAGTAGAAGCAGACGCGAATACAAGTAAAAATAATAAGATACAGGAGTCAATAAATACCAAAGTTACACAAGAAACTGCAAATCGTACATCAAATGTTATAGAGCTTAAAGATGATATGATTATTAAATTCATGGCAAGTATGCAACATCAGTTGACTGAGAATATACGATGTTTAGACAAGAAGTTTGATACTAGATTTTATTCCCAAACTCAGAAATTCAACACCCAAATGGATTTAATCAATGAAAAATTTGACAACAAGTTAGAGTCACTTAAAGATGATAATAGACAATTAAATGAGAAATTCAATAACTGAGAAGTAGAGTGGGAAGAACGATTAAATACTAAATTTAGTGAATTAGAAATTAAAGTTTCCATGGACATGACTAACCTACATGGGGAAGGAAGTCGGCTGTGCCCTTTCAAAGGAACCATCCCGGCATTTGCCTGGAGTGATATAGGGAAATCACAGAAAACCTAAATCAGGATGGCCGGACGTGGGCTTGAACCGTCGTCCTCCCGAATGCGAGTCCAGTGTGCTAGTGAGTTTCAGGCTATTAAAGAAAAAGTTATTGAAGAATTACCTAAGTGGCAAAGTGAAACAAATTGTAAATTGTCAGAATTAGAACAAAAATCTACATGAAATGTATTGACTGAAGACAACTATTCTGAAGACAGGCTTAGGAATAATAAATCCTGTAGTGAAGTAAAATGTAACTGTTGTGGGAATACACATGATAAATTTTGTGACTATTATGGAAATGAAAATGACACTTATGTCCAAAGAGGTCACTTGTCGTCTTTAAAGGTTGAGACAAGCTTATTCAAAAGCAGACAGTTTCCTACCTCTTTGACTGAAAAAGATGACATCCATCCATCCAAAAGTTACTGTACACTTTAGTCCTGTATCAATTGACGCATTGCAAGTAATACTTGGAATATGCCTACTTGATCTCCAGATACAAAAAAATGGTAACATATTGGCTGAAGAAAGAGTAAAAACATGAAGTCCAGGATTTAATAGAAAGACAGGCCACAGGCAAGCAGCAAATTCACAGTCACAACTTCCATCTAAAATAGCAGAGTGCTCCTATAGTCTTCTCCCATACATAAAATGCAGATTGAGAGTAAAGCACCTGAATTCTTTAAGAAGCCTAACACATCGCATGACATATCACAGGCCTTACATCATCTACTGGCATTGAATTGATCTAAGACAAATGTATCTGTGGTGAAGAAGACACACCAGAGCACACATCTGGTGATGTCCACTAATGCTGATGTTGCTCATACTGATTGGCAGCAACTGAATCAGCATGGAAGATCCAATGTTGAGGAGATACTGCACTGTGAGACAGAATGGCAGATACTGGACAATATTGCCAACACAATCTCAAGAAAGGCTTGAGTAGTGCATTAAGTCATCAGTCAGGCCCATCTGCTGTACTACAGGGTTATGTGACAGGAGATCGAAAACCAATGCAGTGAAGACAGCTGAGATCAACAGTTTTGGCAGATGAACAACCCACCCCACATAAATGATAGTCAAACAGTGACAAAAAAACAAAAACAACATCAGAGTGGGAACACTGACATCTGCCATATCTGATCACCTAAGGAACTAAATATAGGGTGATGTGGGTTGGCAAGGGCTGCACTTCTCATGGCAGCAACAGCACTCCCTCAGACCAGGTGAATTGTCCCCTGCAACCAGGGAGCCAATTCAGAACTACAATGTCCTCCACAGTGCCCAATGACAAGGGGGGGAGAGGGGGGGCAGGGGGGGATGGAGTGTATTAGTGTATTGTGGAATGTGGCAGACAAGAACTGGCATTATAACAGTAGTACACACAGTTAGATTTTGTAGTAAGTGTAGTTTGTATTAATGGTAGAATTAGTTACAGTGATGGGAAGTAGTATGGTGATGGACATAATGATGTATTTTGTACAATTAGTTGTCAATGTATTGAAAAAAATATTCTTGATAGTAATAACTTGTGTAATAATGAATAAATCCTATGTTTAAATTATAGATAACAGGCTACAGTGCAATAAATAAATAAAAATAAATAAATGCCACTGTAAAGGAGCATTTGAAAATGTAGTTCAACATTTCAGCTTTTGTTATGCTCAAGTTTTTGGATATGCATCAGCCATAAGTGTCTGCACACTATCCATGGTGCCTCTGACAGCATTAACATCAAAATTTCTTTGTGTTTTGTGAGAGATCTTTTCATAAGATTCTGATATGGTATTGTTTTCATAAGATTCTGATATGGTATTCAAAGACTTCATGTATTGTATCTTTGACAGCCAAATGCATTTCCTTCAGCATCTTTGTATCTACATCACTAAACTTAGCCACAGTTCCTCTATATGATCCTACTTAGAATTATATATTTTTAGTCTGCCCTTAAGATACGACGTTACATGTGTCATATCTAGTTTACTGAACATGTGAATCTCCACCATTGCACCCAGTCTTTTTACTTCTTTCCTTTCCCACTGTACCTCCACCCCCCCCCCCTTCCCCCCCACCCATCTAACCTCCCGACTGCACATAGCTGCCCTTCCCTTCTCTCCACCTCTTCCCTACGCTCTTCTCCAGTAGCACTTCATTGCCCACCTACCCATTTAGCACTACAGAGGGTACAGGGAGGGGGGTGGACAAGTGAGGACAATGACTAACAAACGTTTAGACCAGGAGGTTTTTGAGAACATAGGATATATTGCAGGAAATTTCCTACCTACACAATTCAGAAAAGTTGGAGTTGGGAAGGATTCAATGGCACAGGCTGAGAGGCAGTCACTGAAATGAAAAATGTCATTTTTGGTAGTGCGCTCAGCAACAGGGTGGTCCACCTGTTTCTTGGCCGCTTTTTGTCAGTGGCCATTCATGCAGACAGACAGCTTGTTTGTTTGTTGTCATTCCCACATACAATGAAGCACAGTCATTGCAGCTTAGCTTGTAGATCACATGACTGGTTTCACAGGTAGCCCTGCCTTTGATGGGATAAGGGAGGTTTATGACTGGAATGAAGTAGGTGGTGGTAGGAGGATGTATGGGACAGGCCTTGCATCTAGGTCTATTACAGGGGTGTGAGCCATGAGGTAAGGGGTTGGGAGCAGGGGTTGTGTAGGGATGGACGAGTAAATAGTGTAAGTTCAGTGGACAGTGGAATACCACTGTGGTACAGATGCGAAGGATAGAGGGCAGGACATTTCTCTCTTCAAGTCACAATGAGAGGTAGTCGAAACCCTGGTGGAGAATGTAATTCAGTTGCTCCAGCCCTAGGTGGTAGTGAGTTACGAGGGAAATGTTCCTCTGTGGCCAGATGGTACGACTTCAGGAGGTGGTGGGGGACTGGAAAGATAAGGCATGTGAGATTTGTTTTCATACAAAGTTGGGAGGATAATTATGGTCTGTGAAGGCTGCAGTGAGACCTTCAATATATTTCAATAGGGATCGCTCGTCACTGCATATGTGACGACCATGGATTTCTAGGCTGTATGGAAGGGACTTCTTGGTATAGAATGGGTGGCAGCTGTTGAAGTAGAGGTATTTCTGGTGGTTAGGTTATATTTCTGGATTACAGTCACTGTGGCAAGGTTTGTAGGTGGATGTATCTGACAGCTGGTGGAGTCCTTCTGCCAGTTAATCCTTGTGGTTCAAAACAACAGTGGTGGAGCCTTTGTCCGCAGGTAGTTTTATAAGATCAGGATCAGTTTTTAGATGGTGGAGTGTGGTTCTTTCTGTGGATGTAAGGTTACTTTGCATGTTGAGGGATTTGGGGAATGATGATGAGGCAAGATTTGAGGTTAATAAATTCTGGAAAGTTAACAGGGGGTTATTTGGGGGCAATGGGGGTGGATCACTATTGGATAGAGGAATGAACTGAGTTAGGCAGAGATAATCATTGGTCTTTGGTTGAGTCTGATTGGTATGGTTGGTAGCAAAATAGTGTTCTCACTGTAGGAACCGGGAGAAGGAGAGAAGGTCTTTAACAAGTCCTACATGATTGAATTTGGGAGTGGGGCAAATAGTGACGCCTTTGGAAAGGACTGGTATTTCTGTGGGGCTAAAGCTTCTGGAGGAAATGTTCACGACTGTGTTTCAGGTCTGTTTAGGTTCTGGATTCTGTGTGGTGGTGGGAGGGAGTTTTGGAGGGTGGTTTAAATGTAGTAAGTCTGCGAGACAGGGTTTGTCAGCTGTGAGAGGATGTGGGGGAGATTTGGTGGTGGATGTAGAGATGGTGGACAGTGGTACTCCAAGGTGGGAGTAGGAAGTGAGCAGGGTGAGGTGATTTTGTGCATGTTGCTCCAGTTCTTGGAGAGCAAGAGTTTCAATGTGTGTTATGGGTTCCAGGAATTTGTTATTGCATGGCAGGAGAATTTTGCAGATGGGGCTAAAGTACTGCAAGGAGGTTTGGACTTGGTTGATATTGTTTTGCAGGACTATGTTGTGGAGGTCTCAGGATTGGCGGAATATGGACAAGAGGAGGTCACTGTGGAAGGAGGGGTGGCAGCCGGAGATGGGTAATTTGATGATAAGACCATTTGGGGGGGATCCATGAGCCAAGCAACAATGCAGGAGCAGTATGTGGGACTGGGTTCTGGCTAGAGATAAGGAAATTTTTCTGTATTGGCGCAGAGTGAAGAAGCAAGGATCCATAACGGTGGAAAAAATGTGAAAAATTACGTAAACAACATAGACTTACATCAGAAAAAAAAACACATAATTTCTTAACCTCGAACCTTGCCTCACCATCATTCCCCAAATACCTCAATATGAAAACCAATCTTACATCTGCAAAAAGAACTGCAGTCCACCATCTAAAAACTGATCCTAACCTTACAATCCTACCTGTGGACAAAGGTTGCACCACTATTGTTTTGAACCACAAGTATTACCTGGCAGAAGGGCTCCGCCAGCTGTCAGATACATCCACCTACAAACCTTGCCACAGTGAGCCCATTACAGAAATCCAGCAGGATCTCCAGTCACTCCTAAAATCCTTAGGCTCATCCCAGAACCTCTCTCCAGAGTCCATCTCTATAATCACCCCTACCACTACCTGCACCCCTACCTTCTACATGCTTCCTTAAGTTCATAAACCCAACAACCCAGGATGCCCCACTGAGGCTGATTATAGTGCCTCTACTGGGAAAATCTCTGCTCTCATAGACCAGCCCCTTCAACCTATTACCCGGGACCTACCTTCCTATATAAAAGATACCAACCATTTCCTCCACTGACTCTCCACAGTTCCTGTCCCCTTACCACACAGTGCCCTGCTCATCACTACTGATGCCACCTCCCTTTGCACTAACATCCCTAATGTCCATGGCCTTACTGCTGTTGAACACTATCTTTCCCAATGGCCAATGAATTTCAAACTAACAACCTCCTTCCTAGTCGCCACTACCAACTATATCCTCACTCACATCTACTTCTTCTCTGAAGGCATTACCTAAAAACAAATCTGGAGTTTGGCTTTGGGCATCTGTGCAGCACCATCCTATGCCAACCTATTCATGGGCCATCCTAAACGCTCAGAATCCTAAACCCCTCACCTGGTTGAGATTCACTGATGACACCTTTGCCATCTGGATGGAGGGTGAGGACACCCTATCTACATTTCTCCAGAACCTCAACAACTTCTCCCCAATTTGCTTCACCTGGTTCTACTCAACCCGACAAGCCACCTTCCTAGATGTTGACCTTCACCTCAAAGATGGCTACATCACTATCTCCATCCATATCAAATCTACTAACCACCGGCAATACCTCCACTTTGACAGCTGCCACCCATTCCTTACCAAGAAGTCCCTTCCATACAGCCTAGAAACCCATGGTCATTGCATCTGCAGTGATGAGCGGTCCCTCTTGAAATATACCTAGGGTCTCACTAAAGCCTTCACAGACCGTAATTATCCTCTGAACCTTGTACAAAAACGAATCTCTCATCCCTTATGTTTCCAGTCTCCCACCATTTCCCAAAGTCCCACCATTGGGCCACAGAGGAGCATTCCCCTCGTAACTCACTACCACCCAGGACTGGAGCAACTGAATTACATTCTCCACCAGGGTTTCGACTACCTGACATTGTGACTTGAAGTGAGAAATATCTTACCTTCTATCCTTCCCACGCTCCCATAGCGGTATTCCGCTATCCACCGAACCTACACAATATACTCGTCCATCATCCCTACACAACCCCTGCTCCCAACCCCCTTCACTCTTGCCTCATACCCTTGTAATAGGCCTAGATGCAAGACCTGTCCTATACATCCTCCTACCACCATCTAGTCCAGTCCGATCTCAAACATCACCTATCCCATCAATGGTAGGTCTACCTGCGAAACCAGTCATGTGATCTACAAGCTAAGCTGCAACGACTGTGTGGGAATGACAACCAGCAAGCTGTCTGTCCACATGAATGGCCACCGACAAACAGTGGCCAAGAAACAAGTGGACCACCCTGATGCTGAGTACACTGCCAAATGTGATATCCTTCATTTCAATGACTTTTTTACAGCCTGTGCCATATGCATCCTTCCCAACAATGCCAGCTTTTCTGAATTGCCAGGTGGGAAATTTCCCTGCAATATATATTATGTTTCCATGCCCCCCCCCCCCCCGTCCTCAACCTTCGTTAGACATTCACCCATCCAGCCCCTTCACTGTTCCCAGCACTATACAGCCCTCATTCCACCATTGCACCCAGTCTTTTTACTTCTCTCCATTCCACTATCCCCCCCCCCCCCCCCCCCAAGTCTCCACTGCTATCTGTCTGGCCGCCTGACTGCTCTCTCTACTATCCCTCACCCTCTCGGTGCGAACCACCTCCTTACCCCACCCAGCTGCCGCACCCATCATGCACTTGTGCTGCAGCTCACAGTGTGGCTTCAGTTGCCTGCGACTGCAGTCATGTGTGTGAGTTGCATTTACATGAATGTGTGTGTGTGTGTGTGTGTGTGTGTGTGTGTGTGTGTGTGTGTGTCATCTATTTTTGATGAAGGCCTTACTGGCCAAAAGCTTCATTTGTGACAGTTATTTTATTGTTCCTATCTGTGACTCCACCTCTGCTATAAGGTTTGCCTTAAGCACGCACTGTAACAGTCGTGAGTGTTAGTTACCTTTGAGATTGGATGTGTGGTGAGTTTATGTTAGTCAAGAATACCTTTAAAGCAACGAAGATACCATTATCAACACCTCACTGAGTTTGACATATGTATTTGGACTACGAGAAGCTGGGTTTTTCTTCTGTGATGTTGCGGAATGACTGGACAGGAACATAGCCACTGTACATGATTTCTGGCAGTGGTGGTCAAAAGAATGTAAAGAAGCTGGACTCTGGACAGCCATATGGCACTACCAAGAAGGAAGACCATCGTGTTCGGTGTATGGTTGTGTTGCATCATATGATATCTGCAACAGCAATATGAGCAGCAGTTGGCACCACAGTAAAGCAACGAACTGTTACAAATCAGTTACTTCAAGGATAACTGCAAACCAGACCCCTGTAGCCCCCAAACCACTGCGACTTCAGTAGTGTCAAGTGAGAGCTCGATGGGGGGCAGGGTGGAGGTCTGTCACGTTTCCTGATGAAAATTGCTTCTGCCTTGGTGCCAGTGATGGCTGTGTGCTGGTTAAAAGTAGTCCACTTGAGAGCTTGCAACCAACTTGTCTGACTGCTAGACATACTTGACCTACACTTGGAGTTATGGTCTGGAGTGTGATTTCATATGACAGCACGAGCACTCTCATGGTTACCCCATGTGCCCTGACTCCAAATCTGTACGTCAGTATGGTGATTCAATCTTTCGTGTCGCCATTCATGAACAGCATTCCTGAGTGTGTTTTCCAACAACAGGGTAACTGTCACCCATATACTAATGTTATAACCCAAAATGCTCTACAGAGTGTCAACATGTTGCCTGGGCCTGCTCAACCACCAGATCTGTCTCCAATTGAACCCATATGCAACATCATCAGATGACAACTCCAGCATCATCCACAACCAGCATTAACCGCCCATATATTTGCCGACCAAGTGCAACAAGCATGGAACTCCATCCCACAAACTGACATCTGGCAACTGTACAATACAATGCATGCTTTCATTCAACATTCTGGTGGTTATACCAGTTATTAATGTACCAGCATTTCACATTTGCAACAGCTATCTTTCGCATATATTAACCTATGATCATGCAATGTCATCATCATCATCATCATTTAAGACTGATTATGCCTCTCAGCATTCAGTCTAGAGCATAGTCCCCCTTATAAAATTCCTCCATGATCCCGTATTCGGTGTTAACATTGGTGCCTCTTCTGGTGTTAAGTCTATTACTTCAAAATCATTCTTAACAAAATCCAGGTACCTTCTCCTTGGTCTACCCCGATTCCTTCTCCCCTCTACTGCTGAACCCATGAGTCTCTTGGGTAATCTTGCTTCTCCCATGCATGAAACATGACCCCACCATCTAAGCCTGTTTGCCCTGACTGCTACATCTATAGAATTCATTCCCAGTTTTTCTTTGATTTCCTCATTGTGGACACCCTCCTGCCATTGTTCCCATCTACACGTACCTGCAATCATCTTAGCTACTTTCATATCCGTAACCTCAACCTTATTGATAAGGTAACCTGAATCCACCCAGTTTTCACTCCCATACTACAAAGTTGGTCAAAAGATTGAACGGTGCACAGATAACTTAGTCTTGGTACTGACTTCCTTCTTGCAGAAGAGAGTAGATCGTAGCTGAGTGCTCACTGCATTAGCTTAGCTACATCTCGCTTCCAGTTCTTTTACTATGTTGCCATCCTGTGAGAATATACATCCAAAGTACTTGAAACTGTCAACCTGTTCTAACTTTGTTCCTCCTACTTGGCACTCAATCCATTTATATCTCTTTCCCACTGACATTACTTTCGCTTTGGAGATGCTAATCTTCATACCATAGTCCTTACATTTCTGATCTAGCTCTTAAATATTACTTTGCAAACTTTCAATCGAATCTGCAATCACAACTAAGTCATCTGCATATGCGAGACTGCTTATTTTGTGTTCACACATCTTAATCTCACCCAGCCAGTCTATTGTTTTCAACATATGATCCATAAATAATATGAACAACAGTGGAGACAGGTTGCAGCCTTGTCTTACTCCTGAAACTACTCTGAACCAATAACTCAACTTCCTGTCAACTCTAACTGCTGCCTGACAATCTCTGTAAAGACCTTTAATTGCTTGCACAAGTTTGCCTCCTATTCCATAATCTCATAGAACAGACAATAACTTCCTCCTAGGAACCCAGTCGTATGCCTTTTCTAGATCTATAAAGCATAGATACAATTCCCTGTTCCACTTGTAACACTTCTCCATTATTTGCCATAAACTAAAGATCTGGTCCTGACAACCTCTAAGAGGCCTAAACCCACACTGATGTTCATGCAGTTTGTCCTCAACTAATACTTGCACTTTCCTTTCAACAATACCTGAGAAGATTTTACCCACAACACTGATTAAAGAGATACCTCTGTAGTTGTTACAATCTTTTCTGTTTCCATGTTTAAAGATTGGTGTGATTACTGCTTTCGTCCAGTCTGATGGAACCTGTCCTGACTCCCAAGCCATTTCAGTTATCCTGTGTAGCCATTTAAGACCTGACATTCCACTGTATTTGATGAGTTCCGACTTGATTTCATCCACCCCAGCCGCTTTATTGCACTGCAATCTATTGACCATTTTCTCCACTTCCTCAAATGTGATCCTATTTCCATCCTCATTCCTATCCCACTTTACATCGAAATCTGAAACATTACTGATAATAGTTTCACCTCCATTGAAAAACTCTTCAAAATATTCCCTCCATCTACCCAAGGCATCAACAGGATTCACCAGCAGTTTTCCTGACCTGTCCATAATACTTGTCATTTCCTTCTTACCTCCCTTTCGAAGACTGCTAATTACACTCCAGAATGGTTTTCTAGCAGCTTGACCCAAAGTCTCCAACCTGTTTCCAAAGTCTTCCCAAGATTTCTTCTTGGATGCTGCAATTATCTGTTTGGCTTTGTTTCTTTCTTCAACATAACTTTCTCTGTCTACCTGAGTACTAGTATGTAGCCATTTTTGATACGCCTTCTTTTTCCTTTTACTGGCTGCCTTGACTGTGTCATTCCACCAAGCTGTTTGCTTCATCCTACCTTTACACACTACTGTTCCAAGACATTCTTTAGCCACTTCTAGTACTGTGTCCCTGTACCTTGTCCATTCCTATTCCAATGGCTGTAACTGACTACATTCAACTAACTGGTACCTTTCTGAGATCACTGTTATGTACTTGTGCCTGATTTCCTTATCCTGAAGTTTCTCCACTCTTATCCTCCTACATATGGACCTGACCTCCTGCACTTTCGGCCTCACAATACCAATTTCACTGCAGATTAAATAGTGATCAGTGTCATCAAAAAATCCCCTGAATACACGTGTGTCCCTCACAGCTTTCCTGAATTCCTGATCTGTTATTATATAGTCAATGACAGATCTGGTTCCCCTGCCTTCCCAAGTATACCAGTGAATGTTATTATGTTTAAAAAAGGAGTTTGTGATTACTAAGACCATACTGGCACAGAAATCCAAGAGTTATTTCCCGTTCCTGTTGGCCTCCATATCCTCTCCAAATTTACCCATAACCTTTTCATACCCTTCTGATCGATTTCCAATCCTGGCATTAAAATCACCCATGAGCAGAACACTGTCCTACTCTCACAACTACATCACTGAGTGCATCATAAAAACTATCCAGCTTATCTTGATCTGTCCCTTCACAATGCAAATATACTGACACAATCCTAATTTTCTTGCTGTTGTTGTTGTTGTGGTCTTCAGTCCTGAGACTGGTTTGATGCAGCTCTCCATGCTACTCTATCCTCTGCAAGCTTCTTCATCTCCCAGTACCTATTGCAACCTACATCCTTCTGAATCTGCATAGTGTATTCATCTCTTGGTCTCCCTCTACGATTTTTACCCTCCACGCTGCCCTCCAATGCTAAATTTGTGATCCCTTGATGCCTCAAAACATATTCTACCAACTGATCCCTTCTTCTAGTCAAGTTGTGCCACAAACTTCTCTTCTCCCCAATCCTATTCAAAACCTCCTCATTAGTTACGTGATCTACCCACCTTATCTTCAGCATTCTTCTGTAGCACCACATTTCGAAAGCTTCTATTCTCTTCTTGTCCAAACTGGTTATCGTCCATGTTTCACTTCCATACATGGCTACACTCCATACAAATACTTTCAGAAACGACTTCCTGACACTTAAATCTATACTCGATGTTAACAAATTTCTCTTCTTCAGAAACGATTTCCTTGCCATTGCCAGTCTACATTTTATATCCTCTCTACTTCGACCATCATCAGTTATTTTACTCCCTAAATAGCAAAACTCCTTTACTACTTTAAGTGTCTCATTTCCTAATCTAATCCCCTCAGCATCACCCGATTTAATTTGACTACATTCCATTATCCTCGTTTTGCTTTTGTTGATGTTCATCTTATATCCTCCTTTCAAGACACTGTCCATTCCGTTCAACTGCTCTTCCAAGTCCTTTGATGTCTCTGACAGAATTACAATGTCATCGGCGAACCTCAAAGTTTTTACTTCTTCTCCATGAATTTTAATACCTACTCTGAATTTTTCTTTTGTTTCCTTTACTGCTTGCTCAATACACAGATTGAATAACATCGGGGAGAGGCTAAACCCTGTCTCACTCCTTTCACAACCACTGCTTCCCTTTCATGCCCCTCGACTCTTATAACTGCCATCTGGTTTCTGTACAAATTGTAAATAGCCTTTCACTCCCTGTATTTTACCCCTGCCACCTTCAGAATTTGAAAGAGAGTATTCCAGTTAAAGTTGTCAAAAGCTTTCTCTAAGTCTACAAATGCTAGAAACGTAGGTTTGCCTTTTCTTAATCTTTCTTCTAAGGTAAGGCGTAAGGTTAGTATTGCCTCACGCGTTCCAACATTTCTACGGAATCCAAACTGATCTTCCCCGAGGTCCGCTTCTACCAGTTTTTCCATTCTTCTGTAAAGAATTCGCATTAGTATTTTGCAGCTGTGACTTATTAAACTGATAGTTCGGTAATTTTCACATCTGTCAACACCTGCTTTCTTTGGGATTGGAATTATTATATTCTCCTTGAAGTCTGTGGGTATTTCGCCTGTCTCATACATCTTGCTCACCAGATGGTAGACTTTTGTCATGACTGGCTCTCCCAAGGCAATCAGTAGTTCTAATTGCATGTTGTCTACTCCCGGGGCCTTGTTTCAACTCAGGTCTTACAGTGCTCTGTCAAACTCTTCACGCAGTATCTTATCTCTCATTTCATCTTCATCTACATCCTCTTCCATTTCCATAATATTGTCCTCAAGTACATCGCCCTTGTATAAACCCTCTATATACTCCTTCCACCTTTCTGCTTTCCCTTCTTTGCTTAGAACTGGGTTGCCATCTGAGCTCTTGATATTCATACAAGTGGTTCTCTTCTCTCAAAAGGTCTCTTTAATTTTCCTGTAGGCAGTATCTATCTTACCCCTAGTAAGACAAGCCTCTACATCCTTACATTTGTCCTCTAGCCATCCCTGCTTAGCCATTTTGCACTTCCTGTCGATCTAATTTTTGAGACGTTTGTATTCCATTTTGCCTGCTTCATTTACTGCATTTTTATATTTTCTCCTTTCATCAATTAAATTCAATATTTCTTCTGTTACCCAAGGATTTCTATTAGCCCTCGTCTTTTTACCTACTTGATCCTCTGCTGCCTTCACTACTTCATCCCTCAGAGCTACCCATTCTTCTTCTACTGTATTTCTTTCCCCCATTCCTGTCAATTGTTCCCTTATGCTCTCCCTGAAACTCTCTACAACCTCTGGTTCTTTCAGTTTATCCAGGTCCCATCTCCTTAGATTCCCACTTTTTTGCAGTTTCTTCAGTTTCAATCTACAGTTCATAACCAATAGATTGTGGTCAGAATCCACATCTGCCCCTGGAAATGTCTTACAATTTAAAACCTGGTTCCTAAATCTCTGTCTTACCATTATATAATCTATCTGATACCTTTTAGTATCTCTAGGATTCTTCCAGGTATACGACCTTCTTTTATGATTCTTGAACCAAGTGTTAGCTATGATTAAGTTACGCTCTGTGTAAAATTCTACAAGGCGGCTTCCTCTTTCATTTCTTCCCCCCAATCCATATTCACCTACTATGTTTCCTTCTCTCCCTTTTCCTACTGACGAATTCCAGTCACCCATGACTATTAAATTTTCGTCTCCCTTCACTACCTGAATAATTTCTTTTATCTCGTCATACATTTCATCAATTTCTTCATCATCTGCAGAGCTAGTTGGCATATAAACTTGTACTACTGTAGTAGGCATGGGCTTTGTGTCTATCTTGGCCACAATAATGCATTCACTATGCTGTTTGTAGTAGCTAACCCGCACTCCTATTTTTTTATTCATTATTAAACCTACTCCTGCATTACCCCTATTTGATTTTGTATTTATAACCCTGTAATCACCTGACCAAAAGTCTTGTTCCTCCTGCCACCAAACTTCACTAATTCCCACTATATCTAACTTTAACCTATCCATTTCCCTTTTTAAATTTTCCAACCTACCTGCCCGATTAAGGGATCTGACATTCCATGCTCCGATCCGTAGAACGCCAGTTTTCTTTCTCAGGCTGATGACGACGTCCTCTTGAGTAGTCCCCGCCCGGAGATCCGAATGGGGGACTATTTTACCTCCGGAATATTTTACCCAACAGTACGCCTTCATCATTTAATCATACAGTAAAGCTGCATGTCCTCGGGAAAATTTACGGCTGTAGTTTCCCCTTGCTTTCAGCCGTTCGCAGTACCAGCACAGCAAGGCCGTTTTGGTTAATGTTACAAGGCCAGATCAGTCAATCATCCAGACTGTTGCCCCTGCAACTACTGAAAAGGCTGCTGCCCCTCTTCAGGAACCACATGTTTGTCTGGCCTCTCAACAGATACCCCTCCGTTGTGGTTGCACCTACAGTACGGTCATCTGTATCGCTGAGGCACGCAAGCCTCCCCACCAATGGCAAGGTCCATGGTTCATGGGGGGATTTTCTTGCTAGACACTGTCAAATCTATCCACATCAGTCGTTCGTTTACATACTTTATTGCAACTATGCTGGCTACTATTTCTTTCCTGATGTAAAGCCCTACACCCCATTGTGCTATTCCTGTTTTGACTCCTGACAGGTAGACCTTGTATTCTCCCATTTTCTCTTCTTTCTCACCCCTTACCCGAATGTCACTAACAGTTAAAACGTCCGACCCCATCTTACTTGCAGCATCTGCCAGCTCTACCTTCTTCCCAGAGTAGCCCCCATTGATATTAATAGCTCCCCATCTCGTTACCATTGATTTGCCGAGTCGTATCTTAGGAGCCCCTGGTTTGTCAATTAGAGGTGGGACTCCGTCACCTCCAAAGGTCCGAGGCATTTTGCTCTGATTGTTGCCAGCATCATATTTAAAGTACCAGAGAAGCAGTTTGCTAGCCTTACTTGCCCCGGGTCCCATTGAGTTTTACACCTAACGGTTGAGGGACTAACCGGTGGATTTGGTAGTCTTTGCCGTCTGAGCACAAAGGTGACCACAACTCAGAATATGTCTGAGATGCCCAGCCTTATTCCAAAGTAACTGGTATCACGACTGTCAGGACCACTTACTTGGCCACTCATACGTTGCCCGTGGTTCATGAACTAGGACATGACAACAGGAACCCACACCATGGTGGTCTTGCAATGTTAATCAATTAAATATGTTACCAACACAAATGCATTCCTGAAATTTCATTACTCTACATTAATTATTTTTTGGTGTTGAGGTACTTGCCTGATTAATATACAGAACTTAATATTTTCCAGGTGTCTTGTAGGGAGAAGTTTCAAGAAATGCCATCATATGTGGTTCCTAATTAGCTATGTTAATGAGGGGCAGCAAAAAATAGTGAGAGGCCACACATATGAATTTATGTCTGATAGGAGTATAATTTTTGAGGGTCAGATTACTTGCAAAGCACTCCAGGCAAATGCCGGGATGGTTCCTTTGAAAGGGCACGGCCAACTTCCTTCCCCGTCCTTCCCTAATCTGATGAGACTGATGACCTCGCTGTCTGGTCTCCTTCCCCAACCAATCCAACCCAACTTGCAAAGACTTCCTTCCACTGACAATCCCCACAGTTCTTTAATTCCCAGGAATTGAATTATTCATGTTTGTAGCTGCAGTTTTATCTTCAAGATGTCACCATAGGCTGCAAACAGAACAAATTTTTAGAAAGTTCTTATCTCTAATTCACGTATTTCACCAATTAAATCCTTTCTTTGACAACTTTTAATTGCTCTTTCTAATAACATGTGCTCTCTCTTTGATGAGTATATTAAATGAAAAGAACCACATGTTTTCAAAAATCATGTTTTAGCTCAAAGAAACATTTGGCAAACTCCATGTGTTTTAGGGAGCGGTCCATTCATAGAATCCCAAATAAAGGTTCAAGATGAGCTAAGAATGTATTATTTCTTCATCTTATACCTCACATAATGATCAAGTATACACAGAGAAGTACGAGGTAGGTGTGTGTGTGTGTGTGTGTGTGTGTGTGTGTGTGTGTGTGTGTGTTGTGTGTGTGTGTGTGTGGGAGGGGGGGGGAGCATAATTTTGTAGACTTTTTAGATGAGGCCAAAGAAAGGAAAGCACATCTCTTCCAGACAGTGGCTTTTTGTACATCTGTTAATTGATTTGGGTTCATACACTCACAAAAGTTACTGCTGATACATACCATGATGCACGTCATAGGTGTCTTCAGACCTAGCCCAACACCTGTGTCATTTCTGATAAGCCACCATTTGGCTTTCTGTGACTGGTGGCAGGAGAACACACAAATAAAAGACGTTCCACTTTGCTAGCTTTCGGAGCCAGTGACTCCTTCTCTTCTCGAGAGGGCTGAAGGGGAAGGAAGAGGGATGAAGCAAAAGGGCTGGTGAGGTTTAGGAAAAGTGGCAGAGTTCAGAAAAGTTGCCCAGAACCCCTTGTCAGAAGAGACTTACTGGATGGGGTGAGAAGAAAACACTGATTGTTGGAAACTGCACTGAGTGAGATTTGAAAACCCAGAACCTAAAGGTGGAAGATCTATAAAGTGTAAATCACCATTCTGTTTGCTTAAATTGGTGAGATAAAAGGAAATGAAAGTCAGAATCATCATTCAAAATTGGTCACTTGGACTGGCAATTTGCAGTATATGTTGACATCAATGCATCAAACTATAACACACTTGATCCCTCTTATTAAGATGGTAAGGCACAGGCCACAGATAATGACTTTGTACACATTGTACAATTTTGTGTAAATTTTCCTTGTCTGCTTACATAAGAGAGCAAAACAAACCCTGCTGGCAGATTAGGTGCATACTTTTTTGCTTACAGGGAGATTATGTAACAGCAGGACATCAACCATTAACTCTCCAATTGTGTCACATTGGTTCAGTGAACACTATCAAAGAGGCATCTAATTCAATTATTTCGTGGTTTAGTTGTATATGAGTTTCAAACTCCTTGATAATAGGAAACATACAGAAAACAGCATAAATTGTTAATATATGTTTTGTCTCCACAGCGTGATGAAAAAGGACGATTGCCTTCTCTAACAACTGTTTTACTACAAGAGACTGACCGATTTAATAAGCTGTGCCATACCCTGCATTCTTCACTTGACAATCTTCAGAAAGCCATTAAGGGCTTGGTGGTGATGTCAGAAGCCCTAGAAGAGATGTTTATCTCCTGCATGAATAACCAGGTAAACTTTGTGCAATTAATTGTATTTTTTCATATTGATCATTATTTGCATAGCATTTCCCTCAAAAATCTGTGAATGATTGTGGTTGTTATATAGCTGTTCAACAAAGATGACAGTGACAAGTGTAAGAAAAGGTAATAATGATACCAGTTACAGTAAAATGTCCTATTCTCGTGGTGCAGCATCAACCCTTCACTGCTCGTGTCTAATCAATGACCCGAGAATTTTATCTTTTGTAGCTGATCTTTGACACAGTGAGAAATGAAAGTAGCCAGTCTCATTTAAATTCCTCTGTTGTATGGTGGTTTGTTGAGCTCTGTTTAATAGCACCGTTATCCTCACTGTTTTGCTGTTGTGTGTGTTTCAACGTGATGCAACTACATATGTCATTATGTATTTCAGTGAAGTAACCCAACACAAAGTGACCTGACACGAGCATTTATGCATGATCACTGTCATTGTCTTTCATGTGCAACTCATAAGATAATTTGTTATTATCAATTTTCTGACCAGTTACATGCTGTTGGAAATGTTCCTTGAATACAGAGAATGTTTCAATGTTGTTCCTCACGTCCTTTCAGAAAATGTACAAGTTTCTCACAGACAATGAAATTATGTCAGAGCTGCTACAAACTGATGATGAACTGTCTCTGTCTCAGGAAAGTTCAGAAGATGAAGAGGACAATATTGAACTAAGTGAGCATGATATGGATTCAAATGTGATTGCCTCGTGAAGTGATGAATCTTTGAATTCATTTGTTAGTAAAGATTGCTGTATGAGTAAAGAAAGGCTGACTAAATGGCACATGAAACCAGTTAGCCATAGGGGAAGACCAAAAGCTATAACATCATTTCTTATAAGCCAGCCACCTTAGCAAATGATGCACCCCCAGAGCCTTCAATTGGAAATCTTTTCTCTTTACTCTTTATTTTGATGATTGATTGATGGCTGACACTGTTATGTGCACAAATATGCACATAATGAAAAAAATTGGACAGTTTGACAGATCTCATGATGCCCAAGATACAGAATGTTTGCAGATGAATGCCTTTGTGGGTCTCCTGCTGTACACAGGAATTTACAAAGCTTCTCATCTCAATTTCAAAGACTTGTGAGATATAGGGAGACTTGAAGTATTTGTGGTTATTAAGCCAAAATATAATATTTCTGTTTTTAATTCGCTGTGTACACTGTGATGATGAAAGTCCTAGAGATAGAGAAAAAAGATTGATACGTTAGGTGCTGTGCATGAATGTATCAGATGATTGCAAGTTAAGTCATTGGAGTTGTATACTCCTGAAGTGTGTGCAACAATTCATAAGTAACTAATTAAATTTTAAGGATGGCGTTCCTTCCAACAATATATGCCATGAAATCCAAATAAATATGGCATACAGGTTACTGCTTTCGTAGACTACAGAACATATTATCTTACGAACTTTGAAATATACACTATGTGATCAAAAGTATCCGGACACCCCCAAAAACATACGTTTTTCATATTAGGTGCATTGTGCTGCCACCTCTTGCCAGCTACTCCACATCAGCGACCTCAGTAGTCATTAGACATCATGAGAGAGCAGAATGGGGTGCTCCGTGGAACTCATGGACTTCGAACGTGGTCAGGTGATTGTGTGTCACTTGTGCCATACGTCTGTACGTGAGATTTCCACACTCTAAAAATTCCTAGGTCCACTGTTTCCAATCAAATAGTGCAGAGGAAATGTGAAGGGACACGTACAGCACAAAAGCATACAGGCAAACCTTGTCTGTTGACTGACAGAGACTGCCAACAGTTGAGGAGGGTCGTAATGTGTAATAGGCAGACGTTTAACAAGACCATCACACAGGAATTCCAAACTGCATCAGTATCCACTCCAAGTACTATGTCAGTTAGGCAGGAGGTGAGAAAACTTGGATTTCATGGTGAAGCAGCTGCTCATAAGCCACACATCATTCCAGTAAATGCCAAGCGACGCCTCACTTGGTGTAAGGAGTGTAAATGTTGGACGGCTGAACAGTGGAAAAACACTGTGTGGAGTGACAAATCACGGTACGCAATGTGGCGATCCAATGGCAGGGTGTGGGTATGGTGAATGCCTGGTGAGCGTCATCTGGCAAAATGTGAGTGCCAACAGTAAAATTCGGAGGCAGTGCTGTTATGATGTGGTCATGTTTTCCATGGAGGGGGCTTCCACCCCTTGTTGTTTTGCATGGCACAGGCCTACATTGATGTTTTAACCACCTGCTTGCTTCCCACTGTTGAAAAGCAATTTAGGCATGGCAATTGCATCTTTCAACTTGATAGAGCACCTGTTCATAATGCCCAGCCTGTGGCGGAGTGGTTACGCAACAATAACATCCCTGTAATGGACTGGTCTGCACAGAGTCCTAACCTGAATCTTATAGAACACCTTTGAGATTTTTTTTTTTAATTCTGACTTTGCGTCAGGCCTCACCGACCGACATCGATACCTCTCCTCGGTGCAGCACTCTGTGAAGAATGGGCTGCCATTCCCCAAGAAACCTTCCAGCACCTGATTGAACATATGCCTGTGAGAGTTGAAGCTGGGCCAACACCTTATTGAATTCCAGCATTACCGATCGAGGGCGCCACGAACTTGTAAGTCATTTTCACCCAGGTGTCCGGATACTTTTGATCACATAGTGTATGGGGCTAAGAAATGAAAGAGGAAGCCATCTGGTAGAATTTTGCACAGAGCATAACTTAATCATAGCTAACACTTGGTTCAAGAATCATGAAAGAAGGTTGTATAGATGGAAGAATCCTAGAGATACTAAAAGGTATCAGATAGATTATAGAATGGCAAGATAGAGATTTAGGGACCAGGTTTTAAATTGTAGGACATTTCCAGGGGCAGATGTGGACTCTGACCACAATCTATTGGTTATAAACTGTAGATTAAAACTGAAGAAATTGCAAAAAGGTGGGAATTTAAGGAGATGGGACCTGGATAAACTGAAAGAACCAGAGGTTGTACAGAGTTTCAGGGAGAGCATAAGGGAACAATTGACAGGAATGGGGGAAATAAATACAGTAGAAGACGAATGGGTAGCTCTGAGGGATGAAGTAGTGAAGGCAGCAGAGGATCAAGTAGGTAAAAAGATGAGGGCTAGTAGAAATCCTTGGGTAACAGAAGAAATATTGAATTTAATTGATGAAAGGAGAAAATATAAAAATGCAGTAAATGAAGCAGGCAAAAAAGAATACAAACGTCTCAAAAATGAGATCGACAGGAAGTGCAAAATGGCTAAGCAGGTATGGCTAGAGGACAAATGTAAGGATGTAGAGGCTTATCTCACTAGGGGTAAGATAGATACAGCCTACAGGAAAATTAAAGAGACCTTTGGAGAAAAGAGAAACACTTGTATGAATATCAAGAGCTCAGATGGAAACCCAGTTCTAAGCAAAGAGGGGAAAGCAGAAAGGTGGAAGGAGTATATAGAGGGTCTATACAAGGGCGATTTACTTGAGGACAATATTATGGAAATGGAAGAGGATGTAGATGAAGATGAAATGGGAGATACGATACTGCGTGAAGAGTTTGACAGAGCACTGAAAGACCTGAGTCGAAACAAGGCCCCGGGAGTAGACAACATTCCATTAGAACTACTGACGGCCTTGGGAGAACCGGTCCTGACAAAACTCTACCATCTGGTGAGCATAATGTACGAGACAGGTGAAATACCTTCAGACTTCAAGAAGAATATAATAATTCCAATCCCAAAGAAAGCAGGTGTTGACAGATGTGAAAGTTACCGAACTATCAGTTTAATAAGTCACAGCTGCAAAATACTAACGCGAATTCTTTACAGACGAATGGAAAAACTGGTAGAAGCCGACCTTGGGGAAGATCAGTTTGGATTCCGTAGAAATGTTGGAACACGTGAGGCAATACTGACCTTACGAGTTATCTTAGAAGGAAGATTAAGGAAAGGCAAACCTACGTTTCTAGCATTTGTAAACTTAGAGAAAGCTTTTGACAATGTTGACTGGAATACTCTCTTTCAATTTCCAAAGGTGGCAGGGGTAAAATACAGGGAGTGAACGGCTATTTACAATTTGTACAGTAACCAGATGGCAGTTATAAGAGTCGAGGGGCATGAAAGGGAAGCAGTGGTTGGGAAGGAAGTGAGACAGGGTTGTAGCCTCTCCCCGATGTTATTCAATCTGTATATTGAGCAAGTAGTAAAGGAAAGAAAAGAAAAATTTGGAGTAGGTATTAAAATCCATGGAGAAGAAATAAAAACTTTGAGGTTCGCTGATGACATTGTAATTCTGTCAGAGACAGCAAAGGACTTGGAAGAGCAGTTGAATGGAAGGGACAGTGTCTTGAAAGGAGGATATAAGATGAACATCAACAAAAACAAAACAAGGATAACGGAATGTAGTCGAATTAAGTCGGGTGATGCTGAGGGAATTAGATTAGGAAATGAGACACTTAAAGTAGTAAAGGAGTTTTGCTATTTGGGGAGCAAAATAACTGATGATGGTCGAAGTAGAGAGGATATAAAATGTAGACTGGCAATGGCAAGGAAATCGTTTCTGAAGAAGAGAAATTTGTTAACATGGAGTGTAGATTTAAATGTCAGGAAGTCGTTTATGAAAGTATTTGTATGGAGTGTAGCCATGTATGGAAGTGGAACATGGGCAATAAATAGTTTGGACAAGAAGAGAATAGAAGCTTTCGCAATGTGGTGCTACAGAAGAATGTTGAAGATTAGGTGGGTAGATCACGTAACTAATGATGAGGTATTGAATAGGATTGGGGAGAAGAGAAGTTTGTGGCACAACTTGACTAGAAGAAGGGATCGGTTGGTAGGACATGTTTTGAGGCATCAAGGGATCACAAATTTAGCATTGGAGGGCAGTGTGGAGGGTAAAAATCGTAGAGGGAGGCCGAGAGATGAATACACTAAGCAGATTCAGAAGGATGTAGGTTGCAGTAGGTACTGGGAGATGAAGGAGCTTGCACAGGATAGATTAGCATGGAGAGCTGCATCAAACCAGTCTCGGGACTGAAGACCACAACAACAACAACAGTGTATGTAGGTACGCCACAGTCAGATGGTCCTTTCAATAAACCAAACAAGCCTGCAGAAACAGTGGAATGTCTTGTTATTCCTCTAGATGCTACTAACAGAAATACAACTACTGACAATTGTTAGACCAGCATGCCTCTTACAAGGATTCTATTGGAAAATTATTGACATCAGTAGAAACATTATGAAAGAAAAAAACTATATATTCCCCCACAATATTTGCCCAGTAAACAAACAGCTGTAGCAGAAGCCTGTTCAGTTTTGCAACAGATTTAACAATGGTGTCATGTATTCCAACCAAATCACATTCTGTTGTACTTATCTCCATGATGCATAATGATGGAAAGATCGAAGAAGATATGGATTCTCAAGAAAAGCCAAAAGGTGTCGCTGACACTTGTGATCAGCTATGTTATAATTACAGCATTGGCAGAAGAACAAGAAGCTGGTGACATTAGCACTGTTTTTTCATTAATTGATAAACATGTCTGCTCTGAATTCATACATCCTTTACAAACTGAACTCTGGTAATAAAGTTACAATATGTGAATTAATGAAGAAAGTGGCAAAGGACTTGGGACTAATCAACTACACTGTTCAAAAGAATAACAGTTCTTAAATACACAGAAATCCATGACAAAAAATAAAGCTTTATCTAGCAGATAAAGGAGGTGGTGCCAACACACAATTCCAGCATGCAAGGATGTGAAGAACAAGACCAGTTACCATTGCCTAGCAAGAGAAGGAGGTGTCACATGAACCTGAGTATGAATGACAGCAAGCATTCCCCAGTACATGTGATTTGCTCCAAATATGTACGTAAAAAGCACACTGAAGTAATCTGCATGTCCTGTAAAGGTTACAACAAAGAATGAACATT
Source organism: Schistocerca piceifrons (assembly GCF_021461385.2). Classification (NCBI taxonomy): domain Eukaryota; kingdom Metazoa; phylum Arthropoda; class Insecta; order Orthoptera; family Acrididae; genus Schistocerca; species Schistocerca piceifrons. The sequence continues at coordinate 514,108,637 of NC_060141.1, forward strand.
TTATACCACATAACATGTAAAATATTATGCCTCTGTCATGTTACTGAAACTACATATTTGAATACCAATTATTTGGGAATAAATGATGATCAAAATACCAAAGAAATTGTTGTTATACTTTTAAAAGGGAAAACTACAGTATTCTTAATGGATTTCTTCATGGAATGGATGCTATCACTGCATAAGGAAGGAAGATACCATGCCAGAATGCTTAGCAGCAGTAACTAAGATGTTATTATCTCACCACAGCAGAGATCATTTAGTTAAGTCATTGGTAATTGACAACTGGTATGTTTAATAGTTAACAATGATGTAACACTTTTATTCTGCAAAAGTTTAGTCACAACCATTAAATGTATGGAACATATAGGTATATGGTCTTCACATTCTAAATAAATACCATATGGAATGTGACTTTAAGGCGAAAAATGGAGGGTGCCTTAATATCAGAGGCAGTCAAGTTACTTACATGTTCCATAGATGACATTCATGATAATATGTTATGTGTCAGCTCAAGATACATAGAATATTTAATTTTAAAGAATTTAAAATAAATATATGGCTACTGTTGCCCATTTATAGGTTTTTTGTGTATGAATTATTTCTATTTAATATTCACTTTATGGTTAGGTGGAATTGTCAGGGAAAAACAACTATATTCTACATTTGGAAACATTTTTGCTATCTATCACACATTTAATGCTTTCTGTGCAAAAGTTACATTCATTAAAAGGCAATGTAGATCAGCATGTAAAATATGGGAAAGGCAGCCACTCACCCATAGCAGACTGGTGGGTGGTGCGAACACACATGCAACAAGAAACAGTATTCACATTATCTCTCAAGCTCTTGCTCTTGCTCCTTTTCTAGAAAAAGTACACACAATCACACACAGAATTACAAAGACACCCAAATACAACCTCGCATGGCAGTGGTTGGACTGATTACTGATAATCAACTATTGAGAGCTGATGCCTGACCTTTTGGACTTGGGGAGTGGGTAGGGACGGACACATGAGGTAAGGAGGTGCAGTACAGGACATTGTGAGGCAGGTCATTCGACAGATGACTCAGTGGCTGCACAAAAACATGAAAGGTGTTCTGAGAATACAGCATATCAGCAAAATGTTGATTGTTTAAAGAATTGAATTCCTGTGTATGAAACAGCTTCAAATGTCTGATTACTTTAGAAATGAATTAATGTGTTAAACATTTTATGGTAAGCATATAAGTGAGAAAAAGTTTAGAAATCGTTTGAAATTATGGTTGAACTTTGTTGGGAGTCACTAAGAGTTCTCATTATCAAACACTGGATCAATATTGTCTGGGTAATTTGTGCCCAAACATCTAAATGATTATGACTTTAAACATGTCATACAATGATATAATTTTGCAAGTACATTCAGTGATGTATCTAAACATTATCTGCATAGTGAGTTGCAAATAGAGTTAATAGTAAACAAGTAATAAAATTAAAATGCCATGCATGATGCTGAAGTTTTACTGCATGAAGAGCAAGAATGTAGCAAGCAGTAAAAGTTTTTCCTTACAATATATTGTGATGGGTGTCAGCAAGAGAAAGCTTCATAAGGGTTTAAAATTACATGTTAAGCTTGTTGAAAGTCACTATGTGCTCTCATTCTCAAGCACTGGATCAATAAAATCCAGGTACCCGTACACTGTCAGTTATGCTGCCTCATGAAAACGCACAGATTCTTACTGTAATACTTGCTTATTATGTTAAACATTTAAAATCAAATAATACCTCTTAATGAATAGATTATGACAGCATTTAAATTTTTAAATTCAGTCAATAATTACATGAAATAGTGAAAATCAAAATTTTGTTGGGCCTAAAGCCATTTGATAAGCAACCTGCAACTAGTATTGTTCCAGGATAGTCATTTAGTAATACAAATGAGAGAAAGAGAGAGAGAGAGAGAGAGAGAGAGAGAGAAAGAGAGAGAGAGAGAGAGAGTAGAGGGGGCAGAAATGGGGGAGAGGAAAGGAAAGGAAGTTGGAGAAGAAGAGGAAGTCAGGGAAAGGAGAGAGAAAGGGAGAAATGTGGAAGAGAGGAGGGGGGGGAGGGGAGGAAGGTGGAGGGGGGGTGGCAGGGAGAGAAAGAGAAAGAGAGAGAGAGAATGCAGCATGGGGAGGGGAGGGGGGAAGAGTGGTGGGAGAAGCATTACACAATCTGAATGGGGAAGGAGTGGTGTGGGCAGAAGAAAGAATGGAAAAGGTAAGGTGAGAGAGTGGCAAACAAGTTAGTAGAGCTTTAGGAGAGACAGTTTCCACCTGTGCAGTTCACATAAACTTGTTGTGGAAGGGAATATTGAAATTACCATTGCAGTGGAGCAGCTGTTTATTATTTACATTATATATATATATTTTTCCCGCGTGGAATTATATATATTATATAAAAACAAAAATGATGTGACTCACCATACGAAAGCGCTGGCAGGTCGATAGAAACACAAACACATACATACACACAAAATTCTAACTTTCGCAACCAATGGTTGCTTCGTCAGGAAAGAGGGAAGGAGAGGGAAAGACGAAAGGATGTGGGTTTTAAGGGAGAAGGTAAGGAGTCATTCCAATCCCGGGAGCGGAAAGACTTACCTTAGGGGGAAAAAAGGACAGGTATACACTTGCACACACACACATATCCATCCACACGTATACAGACACAAGCAAACATATAAAAAGGCAAAGAGTTTGGGCAGAGATGTCAGTCGAGGCGGAAGTGCAGAGGCAAAGATGTTGTTGAATGACAGGTGAGGTATGAGTGGCGGCAACTTGAAATTAGCGGAGGTTGAGGCCTGGTGGACAACGGGAAGAGAGGATATACTGAAGGACAAGTTCCCATCTCCAGAGTTCGGATAGGTTGGTGTTAGTGGGAAGTATCCAGATAACCCGGACGGTGTAACACTGTGCCAAGATGTGCTGGCCGTGCACCAAGGCATGGTTTGCCACAGGGTGATCCTCATTACCAACAAACACTGTCTGCCTGTGTCCATTCATGCGAATGGACAGTTTGTTGCTGGTCATTCCCACATAGAAAGCGTCACAGTGTAGGCAGGTCAGTTGGTAAATCATGTGGGTGCTTTCACACGTGGCTCTGCCTTTGATCGTGTACACCTTCCGGGTTACAGGACTGGAGTAGGTGGTGGTGGGAGGGTGCATGGGACGGGTTTTACACCGGGTGCGGTTACAAGGGTAGGAGCCAGAGGGTAGGGAAGGTGGTTTGGGGATTTCATAGGGATGAACCAAGAGGTTACGAAGGTTAGGTGGACGGCGGAAAGACACTCTTGGTGGAATGGGGAGGATTTCATGAAGGATGGATCTCATTTCGTGGCAGGATTTGAGGAAGTCGTATCCCTGCTGGAGAGCCACATTCAGAGTCTGATCCAGTCCCGGGAAATGAGGCTAAAAATTGTCTGATGAAGGAGTAATAACGTTTAAACCTGTGGGAAGCTGCTAAAAAACGTTTGGTTATGTGGGAAAAAACGGGAACGGAAGTAAAACGAAAGTTGTTGGAAATAGCTGAAATGGTTGTTTAATGGGTGAAAGGAACTGAAGCTGTGAAATAGTATTCACGAGGTTACACGAAATGTTTGTAAACTGGGAACAGTGGATTTTATAGCAGCGGTAATGTTGAAAGTGTTATAAATTTTTAGGTTATGGTTTGGAAGTAAATTACGTATTATTGAGTATATTTAGGCAGGATAAAATGTATGGTAGATTACGGAAAAAAGGGAAGATGAAATCACAGTAATCAAAGTCCTCAATCTTCCCAAAGTTTGGTACATATTTATTGTTGACATCTTCATGATCTGGACTCACAGTGAAGATGAACTCCAGAATTTCCTCTCCAACCTCAACTCCTTTGGTTCTATCAGATTCACCTGGTCCTACTCCAAATCCCATGCCACTTTCCTTGACGTTGACCTCCATCTGTCCAATGGCCAGCTTCACTCATCCATCCACATCAAACCCACCAACAAGCAACAGTACCTCCATTATGACAGCTGCCACCCATTCCACATCAAACGGTCCCTTCCCTACAGTCTAGGCCTACATGGCAAACGAATCTGCTCCAGTCCTGAATCCCTGAACCATTACACCAACAACCTGAAAACAGCTTTTACATCCCGCAACTACCCTCCCGACCTGGTACAGAAGCAAATAACCAGAGCCACTTCCTCATCCCCTCAAACCCAGAACCTCTCACAGAAGAACCCCAAAAGTGCCCCACTTGTGACAGGATACTTCCCGGGACTGGATCAGACTCTGAATGTGGCTCTCCAGCAGGGATACGACTTCCTCAAATCCTGCCCCGAAATGAGATCCATCCTTCATAAAATCCTCCCCATTCCACCAAGAGTGTCTTTCCGCCATCCACCTAACCTTCGTAACCTCTTGGTTCATCCCTATGAAATCCCCAAACCACCTTCCCTACCCTCTGGCTCCTACCCTTGTAACCGCCTCCGGTGTAAAACCTGTCCCATGCACCCTCCTACCACCACCTACTCCAGTCCTGTAACCCGGAAGGTGTACACGATCAAAGGCAGAGCCATGTGTGAAAGCACCCACATGATTTACCAACTGACCTGCCTACACTGTGACGCTTTCTATGTGGGAATGACCAGCAACAAACTGTCCATTCGCATGAATGGACACAGGCAGACAGTGTTTGTTGGTAATGAGGATCATCCTGCGGCTAAACATGCCTTGGTGCACGGCCAGCACATCTTGGCACAGTGTTACACCGTCCGGGTTATCTGGATACTTCCCACTAACACCAACCTATCCGAACTCCAGAGATGGGAACTTGCCCTTCAGTATATCCTCTCTTCCCGTTATCCACCAGGCCTCAACCTCCACTAATTTCAAGTTGCCGCCACTCATACCTCACCTGTCATTCAATAACGTCTTTGCCTCTGCACTTCCGCCTCGACTGACATCTCTGCCCAGACTCTTTGCCTTTTTATATGTTTGCTTGTGTCTGTATATGTGTGGATAGATATGTGTGTGTGTGTGAGTGTATACCTGTCCTTTTTTCCCCCTAAGGTAAGTCTTTCCGCTCCCGGGATTGGAATGACTCCTTACCCTCTCCCTTAAAACCCACATCCTTTCGTCTTTCCCTCTCCTTCCCTCTTTCCTGATGAAGCAACCATTGGTTGCGAAAACTTGAAATTCTGTGTGTGTGTTTGTGTGTGTTTTTATTGCATCTGTCTAGCAGCGCTTTCCCATTTGGTAAGTCATGGAATCTTTGTTTTTAATATATTTTTTCCATGTGAAATGTTTCTTATTATATATATATATAATAAAGTTATTTCTGTTGTCATGCACAACATGTCTGGCAACAGAATGGTCAAATTTGTGGTTTGTGACAGTTTGGTGATGGGCACTCACATGAGCAGACAGTTGTTTATTTTTCTTGCTCTCATAAAATGCTGTTCAGTAAATGTAGCAGGCACCCCCATCCCCGATTCTCCAAATGTGGTCTCTCTCTCTCTCTCTCTCTCTCTCTCTCTCTCTCTCTCTCTCTCTCCTCTTTTCCACCTCTCCCTTTCTCTCACCAATCCCTGTCTCTAGTAAGTTTTTGTTTTTGTTTTTGAGTCATCTGATGGAAGACATGTCAGTTACATTATTCTTGTTACCTAAAGAAGGCCAAGGTGTATATCCCATTAAGAGTTAGTTACTTCCAAAAAATATGCATCATACAACTGATAAAACCAACTTCTAAATCCTTTTATACAGAAAGCCGTCAGCTGCCATTCTATCCCTTTGGGACAATTTTGAATTAATCAAGTTGTATTATTTAAAACTCTCTCTGTTCTGTTATACCATACATACTGAAATAACCACACCCTCAAATTACCATGTTTAAGAATTTAATGGTAATAAATGTAGTAAAATATTTTAGTCAATATGTATGCTCCCTTATCTTTATATTCAACATCACTTTCATTGTCATCACTAGCAGGAGAACAATTGTTGTTGTCACCATCTTCCCATAGGGCGACGTCCTCTGTTCCATCCTGTGAATTTGTGATACCACATTTTTTTGAAGAATTTTTTCCACCAGTGGTTACAGAATGGCGTCCCATGCACTTTCCACCCACTTACAAGTCTGGGACAAATCTGTCCATTTGATTTTTCCTCTCGGCATGAACTTGTGGTTCTCATCAGCCATCCATTGTGTATATCAATGTTTAAGAGCAGCTTTGAATGGTCGATTTATACACACATCCAGTGGTTGCAGGATGAAGGTTAGGCCTTCAGGGATATGACCAAGTCAGTTTTCCCTTTTTGTAATTTGTCTCGCACTTTGTTAGTTGTATGTCCAGAAGCTGTCCAGGACTAACATGTTATGTAAATTCAGTAATGTACCAGGATGACGTTGCCAAACATGCATCACCCAGTCAATCACAAGGTCATTATCTATCCACTATTTCAGATTCACTCTCACAAATATGCCTTTCACTAATATTTTCGGAATAGTTTTCCTTTTAAATATCACGTAAGGTGGTAGCTTTCATTCATCGCCAGTTGCACGCAACATCACTGTACACATTTGCTTCTCACTGCCATTAGTTCGTCTCATGATGCTGGATTCTCCTTTCCTGTTTACGTTGTTGTCCAGCGGCATCTCAAAATAGACTGGCGTTTGATCCACGTTATCAATGTGCGATAATATATAGGATATTCGCATTGCAGATTTATCATATAACGATGAAAATGCACTATTTTTTCCCCCTATAATCGCCTAGAAGCCATTGAATCATGGTAGTTTACTTCCTTCCTTGGCACATTTCACTCAACATTGCACATCTGTATTGTTGCTTCTCATCTTGACCTAATACAGAATTCCAATTTAAAATGGTCTGCTGCAGCTCATTGGTATTCTTTCATATACTATGGTGTGAAGATGCATAGCAAATGTACCTGGAAATTAGAGAAATGAATGTGGGATTCTGTTGTGATGACACTGGCCACAGTACCCACTTAGATACGTAAAATTGGTCACTAAGTATGGTTTGAGAAAAATGCATGTAGCTCCAATATATTACTCTCTGTTTGACTTGAAAACGTTTGGTGTGATACCTTATAACATTTAAATTCAAAATGTGTAAGTGCTAAGGTACTATCAGTAACCATAGATGTGAAGACACCTAGCAAATGTACCCGGAAATTAGAGAAACGAATGTGGGATTCTGCTGTGATAACACTGCCTGTAGTACCCACTTAGATACATAAAATTGGTCACTAAGTATGCTTTCCGATATAGTACTCTCTTTTTGACTTGAAAACGTTTGGTGTGATAGCTTATAACATTTAAATTCAAAATGTGTAAGTGCTAAGGTACTATCAATAACCATAGTTTGCTGAAAACTGAATTTGTCTTTGAGAGCCCACTTTATGCCTTTTCTCTTCCTATGTAGCCCAAGGTGTTGTCCTATATTGTCAATAATGGCTCTCAAAAGAGTTTAACAAACACTGGCCTAGGTGCTTCTGCTATGGTCTGTAATGGTATGCAGTGCCTGTGCATTCCAAGGTGCCTGAAATCGCAGAAGTTATCTCAGTATGGAGCTAAACATCAGTAGGCAATATTAGCAGCTCGTTTGTACTGCCTGCAAACCAACATAACAGGAAACATGTGGCATTGTTCATTGTTCTGAACAGCAGTGATGACAAAGCACCCTTATTCTTCATGCAACTATACCAAATGTACTGCCTCACAGAGTGATGTTGGGAAAGCTATTTTTATGTCTCTTCCAGGGTGCGAGTTAATGATGTGAAGGAAAACATCAACTGCATGCGCTTTTGCTTCTAGAAGCCTATCATTATCACCCATATATCATCTAACAGTATAGGTTTCATGAGATAGTCCTTATTCGGTCGGCAAACTGTTCAAAACTTTCCCCCCCGATCTTTGCCTATGGGTGGAAAGTTTATCACAATAATAACTGACACCCAGCATATTGTAATACCATTCTATTACCCCTTTTGCTAGGAACTCAAAGCCATGTGCACTCTTCATTCAATCAATCTACCTGACAGAGGTCCCCAAACAATTTCAGACATGCTATGTTTAGTGTAAAACTGTTTTGCGATGAACAGATGCAACTTGCATTGCGAACATTTTGCAAAAATGTATCCACATTCTCTGTGCATTTTCCTGAGAATGAAGGTATAGAATTAACAGCTGGGAAACTGCTTATAATAGTGAATGGTGACACTGTTGCACTAGCTTCAACTCCTCTAGCTCCATCGACTAACTTCAACTCCTCTAGCTCCATCGAGAGTAGTCTAAATATTTAAGTCTACAGCTTGCCTCCACAATCCACTGTTTTGATCTTCCAACTCTATATTTAGCCATAAATGTGACTATTTGTTCTGGAAAAGGCCCAATGCAGTCTTCACCATCACTCTTAGCACTGTTCTCTGTATGAGAGAGCATGTTTTGAGGTATGGTTACAGTAAAAGGGAGACCTAACAATTAACAGTTAAATAATAGTAGACCATAGCAAAATGTAAATTTCCCCACTCCTTCTCCATGCTATGCAGGTGCGTACACTTGCTGGCAAAGTAGCAACAGACTGCAAAAGCAGTGGCTAGTGACACTCTCATTCTTAAGCATCATTTGGAGACAGCCGCAGGGTGGTGATGCGTCACAACAGTGTGGATAGCAGATCCTTGGATATGTGTTTGCAGTATGGTTGTGATGATCCTTGAGTCAATACACAGATCTTCATGGCTATGGCAGGAATAGGTGGCAGTGAGATGGTGGCAACTGATGATGGGCTGAAAAGGATTGCTTGGCAACTGCTCAGTGACTGTGGCCAGCAGAATGGCAGCGCAGGCCAAAGACAGCCCACATGAACTGGGTGTGTGCACCCACACACATATGCATGTGTGTCAAGCAGCAAGTATCAGCAGAATGCTTTGTGTTGCACTATTGGTTAACACAAGGCAGGTACAGCTAGCGGCCGTGCAGAAAGCTGCAATTTCCAACTGGACATACTAACATGAGGTTGTGGCAGCAATTGTCCATGAAGCAACCACTCTTTCCAGATTAAAATGTGGAAACTATCCCACTCATGTGACACATTTGTGCAGAATGGTGGGTTTGGGCTGAGGTTTGAGTATCCTGAGCTTGTTTAAAAATAATGACCAGAAAAAGTAGGTAATAACACCAAAGTGTTTTATGCACGATAAAGGGATGCAACCTGGGCAATTGGAGAAGCAGCCAGCTGCTTGAAATGTGGTCACTACAATGTAAGTCCTGAGAATAGTGTGGGAGTGTAGGAGATGAACATGTTATCAGATCGGAAGACAGCATCCAAGAAAGCAAAGCAATGGTGCTTCATCCCCAAGTTGCTCAAATCCAGTACATCATGATACCTTTTGACACCCTTATAGGGAAGGAATTGTGAACAAAGTCTGCAGTTATTTCCCTTTTCTCGTATATCTTGCACATGAGGTGGAAGAGTTTTGTCTCATCTGGCTCTCTCAAGGCTATTAGTAGCTCTGATAGTATATCTCTACTCCTGGGCCTTGTTTCGACTTAGGTCTTTCAGTCTCTGTCAAATTTTTCTTGTGGTATCATATCTCCTATCTCTACTTCATATATGTCCTCTTCCTTTCCTATGATATTGCATCCACATTTATTTTCCTTGTGTAGCCCTTCTTTATATTCCTTTCACCTTTCAGCTTCCCCTTCTTTGCTTGGTACTGGTTTTCTATCTGACCTCTTAATATTCATACAACTGCTTTTCTTTTCTCCAAAGGCACACTTCATTTTCCTATAGGCAGTATCTATCTTTCCCAAAGTTATATATGCTTCTTTATCCTTACATCTGTCCTCAACCTGGCATGAAATGTGCAAAAGTGTAAAATGTGGGAAATAGCATTTTAAGCCATAGAAGTTACGAATTTGATACCCCATTGCATTTTTGCACTTTATGTGTCACACATGTACACAACAGGTATCAAAATATTTGTGAGGCACTTGTTTATTACCTAATAAAGGTTTATTACTAATAAAAACTGTTGATGTAATGGAACTGGTAAATGTCTGGGAAGTAGAAACATTTGAATCAATTTCACACATCATAATCACTGTCTGTTGGAAAGGCTGCAGCTATCATTCGTTATTTACATAATGAAAAGTGGCACCAGTTACATATTTTTTCATGCATAGCATGAAGCGTTTCAAGAATTTTTTCTGTTGTCAAGTGCAAATATTTACATAAGTATTTTGTGTTGTGTTTGCATATATTTTGTTCTGCATCTCTTGCACTGTAGTCATCTTTGTTCTGCATCTCTTACACTGTAGTCATCTTTTTGAGGGTATCAGGTATTGTGCTTCCTCAGTTATGTAGAAAACCACACACACGCAAACTATCACTCACATTGTCTGTTTGTGTAACGTCACAAAAAATGCATATTTAAATACTACACTTGACAACGAGAATAAATTCTCAAAACACATCTTGCTCAGCTTGAAAAAATATGTAACTGGCGCTAAGTTTAAACCGAAAACATTTGAGCAATGCAAAGTGAGTGAGGGTGTCAACTGGTGCTACAAGTGGCCAAACAACAAAATACGAAAAATATAGTTAGAAAAAGATGTCACTATGATCATAACAATCACAAAACTGTGCATGTGCCATAGAGACAGTCTGAAAATGGTTGTGATTGGTCATGATATTTTTATTCGAATGAACCTAGTTACTCCCATCAGCCACCATGCCAAACTGAGCTTGCCAGTGGCAGGAGACACAGCACAAATTGTTCCAACTTTTATTTGTTTTCTGTTCAAATCCGCTGAGTAGAGCACCCTGCTGTCAAGAGACTTAACCACATAATGTCAGTAAACGCCGGCCAACACCATGCCATCATCATTTTATGTCAATATTGTCTCCAAAAACATTTTTTCAGAAAGCGTAAATCGCAATAAATTTATAAATTTGTTGTCATGGGAAATTTATAAATATGTTGACACTAAAGTGGGTGCAAATTCATAGGAAATTAGACGGGAGTGAAAAAATTTCATAAACAACGTGAAAATGTTAATTGTGGGAATGTAAAAGCAGGGTTATACTGCAATTAATCCTTATTAAATTATAACCATACATTAATTTCATAAAATATTGGGGGAAAAAAGTTCAGCATTACTAGCGACCGATACCAGTAGTAGGAGTATGTATACCAGTGTCAAAATTTTGTGACACTACACAGTTCCTCATTGCTTTTGGACTAAAACATTCTCAAGAGGCTGCTTTTCCAAAAATAAAACTGACACAAAGACATTTACAAAAGAAGAGTGAAAGCAACCATCTCAGAAGTAACAGTAATGGAAATTCCTGGATGGAGAAATGTACAAAATAAGGGAAAGGTAATCACTCACTGATAATGGATCGATGCTTGAAGCACAGAAATGCATAACAGAAAACAAAGTTCGCACTAGCTTTCAAGCACTACCTCATTACACAGGCAGGTGCACATGCATTTGGTATTACTGAGCGGTTGTTAGGTGGAACTGATGTCAGGAGTAAGTTAGTGGGGAGGAGGAGATAGAGCTGTGAAAGGATGACTGACTGCTCAGAAGGAGGCAGCAACACCTTGTGGGTTAGGAATAACACCAGGTGCCCAGTCTGCACAACATCCTGGTCCATCTTACCTCCGTTCTCCACTCGTCCACTGCATTTCGCTCAGTCGCTGATGATTCCACAACTGCATACACTCTCTAGCACTTCCTCGACTGGATGAAACTGATGTCCAAGCATGTCTTTCTTCAGGTCACCAAAGACGTGAAAATCACGTGGTGAAAGATCCAGGCTGTACAGAGGATGTTGCAGTGCTTTCCAATTAAATCTCTGAAACATATTGTGCAACTGGTTGACTCTGTCTGACAGCATCCCTGGGTGTTTTGACTTTATGGTGCGTTCGCAGTTCCTGCAAAGTGTCTTCATAGTGCTGCACAATGATTGTGGTTCCGCAATCAGGGAAACTGAAGCCCTTGCAAACAAAGGAGAAGGTCATCATGACCTTACCAGAACTAGTGTGAGCAACTTTGGATCTCTTGGGTAGAGTGGGGTGGGAGATGTGGGATCTTCCACTACTGGATTTGCCTTTTACTATTGGGCTCGAAATGATGATGCAGGGCTGCCATAAGTTTCCCCAAGTGAAATTCCCTGATATTTCCCTGATTTCCAGACAAGTTTTAGCAATTTTCCCTGACAAATTTTGAGATCTCAAGGATACGTTAAGAAGTGAGTTGATAACCTGTCTTTGCAGCTACTGTACAAGAAACAATAGTGTAAACAAGGAAATACCTATACAAAAAAAAATTTTTAAAAAAATTAAAAAGAAACCTTGCAAGCAGGTGACGTTTCCTGATGCGAGCAAAAATCTTACATATTAACATCAACATCTTTTGTAATGAACTGTTTTTAGACGGAAAAGCAAGCTTTATTAAGACCATTGACATTATTTTACTTCAATAAAACGAAACATGTTTAATACAAAAATACGCGTTTCTTTGGAGTCACAAGACAGATTTAAAATCCCTTCTCTGATTTCAGATATAACCTCAGAAAAAAGAAGGCCATGAAAGAAATGTATAAGGCAGGGAAGAATTGTGTAAACCATTACTCTAGGTGACTGCCAATAAAAGATTGGTTCTGTTATGTTCATTACTGTTGGTTATTACGCTCTGTGTTATATCTATTATTTTACAAGTATTGTGTGACTTTTCTTTTGAGAAATATATGAGTACAAAGCAAACAAGCCACCAGCAACTGATACAGTTTTCTTCTTCTTATCATCCATACTTTCTAATAAATAAACTACTTTTGAAGTGCCAAAATGTACTAGAACAAATAAAATGTCTATAAAACGCCACACTGTGCACCGTACTTGCAGTGAGACAGTCATAATTCCTTAAATCCATCACCCATGACCTCTGGTCTGCTGAGGAGCACCACAGCCATAAAAATTCGCTACATTACACCAGACATTCTTTCACACAATCACATAATGTGTGCACACATGGCTGCCATCTTTGGACACTGCATCTACAGTCTCTAAGAATCAGACCCAAACAAACCACTCATGCCTCCCTGCCTCTCATCGGCAGCTGCTAGGCTAGATGCTAGAAGTGGCAGCAGCACTGACTGCAAGCTGAGGGGAGTGGTAGCAAAATGAGAAGCAGTAGTAATGAGGGAGTAGGGAAGTGGCACATGTGCTCAGCTGCACCCAGCCAGTGACAATATATGACACTTCCGTAAACAAACAATTTCACCTACTGAGACAAAAACGAAGATTTTTCCTGTGGTTTCTTCAAATTTCCCTGATATTTCCCTGACATGTTTGAAGTTCCCTGATTTCCCTAATTTCCAGAACCTGTGGCATCACGTTTCATTCCCCATGAAGATATAGGATGCATGCCCTTCCTCATGGTTCTGCAGAAGACGACTCAGATTTGATGTCATTCTGTCCAGCTTTTATCCCTCTGTAAAGTTACGCGGCACCCGCTGTGTGCAAACTTTGCAGTACTGCAAGTGGCCTTTGATGCACAAAACCATGGCTAATGCTGCCCTGAACATAAATTTCATCCTCCATGATTCGTTTGTCTTCCAAACAAGCCCATCAATACGCCCCATCACTTTAACAGTATGGCTCAATGGGCCTATCTTGGGTTTGGATCATCTTGCAGTGATATGTATCCTTCCCAGAATCTCCAGTGCCACTTGTGCACACACGTGAGGGACATTAAGTCTTCACCCTACACAGAAGACAGCCAATGGTGAATTTCATGTACAACAGCATCCTAATCTTCCGGAAAATGAGCCACTCCTCTATGTTCTTCTTTGCGTACCTCCACATCAATAGCTGGATGAACACACTCTACCAGTCTGCCAACAATCAAGGTCATAATCCAAAACCTGCATGCACCCATGATCTGGCACTATGCTGTTACCCAGCCACAGCAGTAGCAGTATCGAAATGTAACAACAGTGGGGACACCTGTCTTCTTCAGCATCTCTGTATCTCTCTCTCCCCCATGGGTCAAACAAACCTGTGACCATTTGTGCTGCCTTTTCCTGTATATGTTCAGTATCCCCTGTTGGTCCTAAGTCATACAGATCCCACATACTACAGCAGTTTTCTGGAATGGCTTGCATGAATGATATATTAGCAATCTCCTTTGTAAACTGATTGCCCTTCCCCAGTAGTCTGCCAAAAAATCGAAATCTAACATCACCTTCACCCATGACTGAGCCTAAGCGAATATTCCATTTCAAATATTATTACACTCAAATTCAAATATTATTACACTCATGTATTTGTATGAATTGGCTGATTTCAACTGTGATTCATTGATATTATAGTCATATGATACTACATGTTTTTCATTTCATGAAGTGTACAATCTTACATTATCGAATGTTTAAGGCATGTTGCCAATCTTTGCATCACTTTAAAATCTTATCAAGATCTGACTGAATATTTATGTGGCTTCTTTCAGGCAGTACTTCATTAAAGAAAATTGCATCATCTCTGAAAAGTCTGATGTTACTATTAATATTGTCTGCAAGGTCATTAACACACCATGAACAGCAAGGGTCCCAACACACTTCCCTGGAGTGCACCCAAAGTTACTTCAACATCTGATAATGACTCTCCATCCAAGATAAAAATTCTGTGTCCTCCCTTCCAAAAAGTCCTCAATCCAATAACAAATCTTGCTTGATACCTCTTATGATTGTATTTTTGACAGTAAGTGTAAATGTCTTACAGAGTCAAATGCTTTTTGGAAATCAATAAATATTTTATTTACCCACCAGTGTTGATCCAAAGCTTTCAATATGTCATGTGAGAAAAGTGTGAGTTGGGTCTGACATGATCGATGTTTCCAGACTCAATGGTGGTTGGCATGGAGCAAGTCATTCTGTTCGAGATAGCTCATTACATTTGAGCTCAGAATAGGTTCTAAGATCTACAACAAATTGACATCGAAGAGACTTAGCAATAGTTTTGTAGATCACTTCTAATACCCTTCTTGCAGATGGGAGTGACCTATGCTTTCTACTGGGCACAGTTTTTTGTTCGAAGACTCTATGATAGATTACAGTCAGAAGAGGGGCTAACTCAGCCACAAATTCAGTGTAGAATCTGATAAGGATTCCAATGGGCTCTGGAGCTTTGTTCAGTTTTAGGAATGTCAGGTTTCTCAATACCACTGAGACCAATACCTATTTCATTCATCTTCTCAGTGGTATGGGTATTAAATTGGGGGATTCTACTAGGTTTTCCTTTGTAAAAGAACATTTGAAAAAAGTTTTCCGTTCCATCAGGAGGTGAGTCTGGCAGGCAATAGAAAGATCCAATTAACATTTTATGCCCACCGCTGATACTGAGTCTTGGCAAAACAATTTAACATTACAACGTTACTATGCGTTAAGTGACTCATCGTAGCTAGTAGTCTGTCACAGCAAACGTCCTGGAATACAGCGACTGTTAAAAAAATAACTATAGAGTTATTTAAATAATTAATCCAGTATAATGTTTCTGCTGAACATTTATTACAATCTCAAAGTAAATAAAAGCATCTTGACAAATCTGAAATAAGTTGTAACATATGTACAATAACAAAATAAATCATGGTCAATAAGTTACATGCTTTCTGTCCAAATACACTCAAAGTACTGACACCCTTTGCCAACATGGCTGTAACTATTTATACTTTCTTAACAATCCTCAGCATCGTTTAGAATCATTTTTTGATTAATTAACAATTAAAATTGACATATAAAAACTGAAAATACATATATAAATGTATGTTTACTCCAGAACACCTAGGACACTATGCTATTAGTACATGTCTGTTATTTTATTATTTTCATATTTTATTAATTACTAGTGGTTGCCTTCATGGAAAATGTTCCCTTCATTTGCAGAGCTTCTATTCTTTAAGGTAATTGGGGTGTAACAATTAGTTTAATAACAATAATTTTGTTAGACAAATTACATGTTTTGTTTACTTTTGTGATCCTGAATTAGACTGGAAAATGTTCATTTTAAGTGGGTCTTAATGGGCTGTTACGCTTCAACATGCCGCTTCCACTTCTGTTTCGGTGGATCTTGTCTGCTGTAACAATGAACCACCTGCATTTCCCATTAGCCTATCCTTCCAATAAACACTTTAATATTCCCCAGAACTCTCATGGCTATCTATTTCAGGTTTCAACTGACTTTCTGTAGGTAGTATTAGTTGCTTTTCGTGAGCCCTTTGAACTCCGGCACCTTTTTGCAAATGCTTCAGCAGTTAACCACTAGGATTTTAATACTTTTGCCTGTGGGAGGTATTTCTTTCAATCTTACACTGATGCTTCTGGGTATCATGCAGCTATCGTTACCTGGATTGGATGGAGACTTGCCGAATCTAAAAAACTCTTATGTGCACCCCACACACTGTCCACCATCTGGTTAGCAGCCTCTGATGCGTAGTGCACATCTGATGCATTAGAAGGACCCTACCGTTCTCAACCCTAAGGCACAAGACCATGAAGCTGCAGCTTGACTTGTCACTGAAACTTTGAAGCCCCTGGTTCATTCCTTCCACTTAACTCAGAAGCAAGGGACCACAATCATTTCTGGGAATGATGCTGCAAATTATGTGCTTTGTTCCACAAAGCTAGTCTTCTCATCCTTCTCTGCCAGTTGCTGGAATGATCCAAGTATGACCTCGAAGCCCAGATGACAGTCATCATTTGTTCCAACATGTGCCACAATCTGCAGTTGGTTGCACCCTGTTCCCTCAATGGCTGCCGGAACAGCCTCTTCAGCATGTTGAATTAACCCTCCAGGCATATACAATGTTTGAACCTGGAGTCCTTTCTGCCACTTCCCTAAGAGTTACCTTCATTCACCATATGTTTGAACTGCCGATGATCAGTAGGCTCCTACCCTTTGTGTTTGCCTCCTCTTGACACCAGACAAAATAGATTTTCCCAAAACAGGTGAAGTGAGTCTGACTGGTTCAGTTTCAGTTTCAGTGAAAGACTGCACCTCAAACTTGTTGGCTATGGGGATTGGTATAACACCCTGAGTCCTTCCTGGTCCCCATCCATACTCTAGAGGACACCTTGATCTACCATTGAAATGCTACTCAAAGGCAGTTATGAATGACTAATGACAGACCCTGTACTTTCTGCATAGGAGACAGGATCCACAGGAGAGGATAGTACTTAAGATACCTTTCATACCAGTACCACAGGTACATGACTTGGCAGTTCTTCCAACAAATCCACTCACAGCAGCTGCCAATCATTTGAAAGTAGTCATGGCAACTTCTGAATGCTTATAAACATCAACCAACAAATCCCATGTTTAAGAACAGCATTCACAGTAGGGCTACATTTTGGCTGGTTCAGTGTATTACAGGGCAGTGAAAAAATAATTTTAAAATAAGCCTAATGATTATGTTTTAATCTGTTGAGCTAAAAAACTATTAATTCCCTACAAGAACTGAAGCAGATACACAAAATGAGATTTCCATTAAGGCTCCAGGAAAATATGTGTTACAAATTACTACTTTCCTAAAACTTTCTGAGGTTAATTATAGTTGTCAGCAAACTCAAAAATAGATTTAATTTATAATAAATGCAGATAATATATGTATCTCTTTAAGGAAAAACTAGGTGTAACACAATATGTTAGTTACAATATCTGCTACAGTAATGAAATCACAAAAGCCAATTTACTGTATATTAGATTATACACAGGAAAATGATAACGTCCAAAAATTCTCAAAAATGCACATTTACTTATATTGAAATACGATGAAATTCAGGATGATCTATTCCTTGGTAGTAACTGTACAACACAAATGCTGATTTGCTGTGAAATGATCTATCCAAAATACTCTATCCGATAACTTATAAAAATATAGTTCTGTAAGCATACAAAAACTCTCAAAAATAACCTTTTTCTCACATAATTATACAATGAAATTAGTTAATGATTGTTTTGAAGGAGGATGGGCCTACTGTTCTCAAAAATTTTAAATGAACACAAATATGTTTAAACATAAATCTGATGATAACTATGAGTTTATCGAGGCACTCGCAAATATTCAAAATTTCACAATCACACTACAAATTGGTAATGATAGAATCAATAAGAGATTATGCTGAAGTCATGTGAACAGTAAAATACGTGAATCTAGAATTTCAGCTGGCACACAAATCTTGTGCATGCAGTCTCACACAAAGAAAAATTCCGAAGTCAGGTTTTACATATAAATTTTTCACTTAGCAGTCTCTGTGCCAACTTCTACATTGGTGTGCCGAAGCAGAACACTGCAACATGAGTCTATCTCAGTCAAAATTGCAAAAATTTGCAGTGCCAATAAAGCATATCTTCTGCCTGTTGCAGCTAACAATGCAATGGTCTAGGGCACTGAGTTTTTCTGAAGACTAGCAGGAAATGTGAAGACAGCTACCCTCACTTTTGAAGTCTCTTCACAGCTATCGATTTGGAGCACCATTCTGACGATTGACTGGAGCCCTCTGTCTGAAGCTGAGTGGAGGGTCAAAACAGAGGCCCTGGAAGCCCTGTGATGAGATCAGCTGTACTCTACATAAGAGACTTGTAAAGTCTCCCTGGATAGCTCAAGGTATCCACTATGCATCAGGAGCACCCACTTGAGTGGCAGAGTATGTGTGGAATGCGCATTTTCTTTTTTCTTTGTTTTAAATTAGAAGGAACTGTAAAACACCCAATAGCAAAATCATCATCAGGTAACCCAATTATTTCAATAGACTGGATACTAAAAGCACAGAGTGAGAATCTCAAAACATTTACTCTTAAATGCAAGACAATTTTCATCAAGTCCAAGAATTCATAACTTTCCTAGAAATCAGTAGCTCCCATATCACACTAGGAAACAAGCTGTTTGAAACCTAATCAAATGCCTTGAACAGTTAGTCTGACAACCGGCTCATCAAAGAAGTACTTTAGACCTCATAAGTACACACAGTTCTGACCTGTACGAGAGAGTCCCAATGAGAGAGGTATATGAGAGAATATGAAGCTTTTACGGAAATAACAGTTGCCAAATGCAAAAACATTACCAACAAAGATAGGATAGCATTTGTGTTTGATCACTGATGGAGGGGCATTATCAGCTTAAAATGGCATGAAAAATGTAAGGATGAAAGTAACTTTTACATGATACGTCACTGCCAAGTATCAGCTCAATGAAACCTGGACCATACATAAAAATAGCCACTACTGTACAGTACAGTACAGTGCAGTGGAGATGGTAACTGAATGAAATATGCAATAGATCTTACACTTTTATTGAAAGAGAATTATTACAGCAAAGTCACCACAATTTATGATGATCCCCTGGACATTACCAAAGGTGGGACATGATTCTTAATATGGTGCATGGTGGTCATGAATGACAATGCAGCTGCATTGTACTCCCGTACTGGCCACAAGGTTGGTAAGGTGTAATTGTGATAGTGCATTCCATTCCTCCACCAGCATGACTGACAACTGTTGGACAGTCATTGAAGCATGTGGATGTGCTGCAATACATGTCCTCAACATGTCCCAGATGTGCTCGATGGGATTTAAGTTGGGCAAACTGGCAGGTCAGCCCATTTGCTAAATGTCCTCTTGTTCAGAGAGCTCCTCCAGCTGTACTGTTTGATGTAGCCACACAATGTAATCCTTAAAAATTAATGGGAATGCACCCCAGAAAAGATGCACATTGGGAACAAATGCAGTGTCACAATAACATAGACCAATGAGTGTACTGTGTTCAAAGATTTGGAAGTCAATATGCGTAAACAACAGCCTTTCTGAGTAGCTTATGTGAAAAGCTATTTCCAAATAATGATATGAATTTATTGTGGCCTAGATTATGTTATGTTAGCATCTGCTTTATTATAAATTACATCCCAGGCAATCAGGTCATCTCCTGTAAACTAATCTTAAAAACATTTGTCCTGGAGCCATTAATTATTCTAACCGATTTCCACTAAGGAGTATCCATACTACAAGGCACTATGTTATTTACTGTAACTAACTGAGCATAATGGTCAGTGTTAGCATTCATTACTTGGGGAAACAGGTATTTTATCGCTTTGAGTGTCATCAAAGAAGACATTATCAGTTAGGGTCCTACTGTCTTGAAATGAGCTAACATTACTTTTCTGTGCATTCTTAACCATTTTGTGGGACCCTTCTGTTATTTTCACTCCTTTCAAAACAGGGTGCCTGAATCCTGATCTATGTGCCTCTCTGACATGAGTAACCACAGTGATTTTGCTATGTGTGATGGTGCACACCCCTCCCCCCCCCCCCCTCCCCATATATATTACCTGCAAGAAACTCAGCCAGTCTGTATTTCCAGGACATTTCCATCCCCCAACTGTAGCAGCTGGCACTGCACTCATATGTGATGCCATTTCAGTCAGCAGTAGACTGCTCAACTCAGTGTCCACATGGCTCACAGCAATCTTTACCCATGGCTGGTCATGGCACTGCAAGAACTCAACAAAACTCACATTTTTGTGTGTAGTTGCTACTCCTATTTCACCCAGGTCACGTCTAATGCTGTAATTACTGCTCTTAGCCAGGCTGTTCACTGCTTCACCAACAATAATAAGCTGATCCTCTTTCCCAAAACCTTTGCACAAATTCCATATATCCTCTGTCACCTGGCTAAGGCTAGCACTTGAATACTTGTGACCTGGTACCCTGTTCCTACTTTGCCCTGTTCCATCTGGCCTACACTCCTCCGATGACTACTGCCTAACAGCAAGACTCTTTTCCTTCCTACTCTCTTTTGGTACTGACCTACACTGAGTTTCTTTGCTAGGAGTGTGCTACACCCTACTGTAATCTTTGTGTCTTACTTCAGGTCATCATCATCATCTTGGACAGTTTCCAGCCTCTGGCCAGGTCTGTATGGAGCATAGGCCTCTTCATTGTCTTCTGTCTTGCCACCATCCCTCCTACTTCAGGCAGCAAGTAATGTTTATTCCATACTGTCAGCTCAAGTGCAGATGTAGTTGAAGAGCTGTTCTCATCTCACTCATTGCTTGTTACCTTTACCCAGTTCCCAAGAGCTTTTTCCCTCTACAATCTATCCAATTCAAATTTTGCATGGTCTAATTCAGCCTGAAGGGCACAAATCTTTACCTTCTTCTCAGTTATTCTCTTGTCTTTTTTGCAAAACCTACAGTTCCATGAGAGACCTCGTTGAGTTCCCCATTCAGTTCCCAACTACTATCACCCCAGTGTAATTCCAACTGCAGTCTATGTAACCACTCCTTCTATGACTATTCTATGTCAACATCCTCTTATCACACATTGCAACCCAGGTTACACACTTGAAAATAGCATTAGAATCAGTTAACACCCTTTACACTACATGAATTTTCATTACTTAGCAGTAAAAATTGGGCATACAGGTTAGCACTTCAGGTGTATGACACAACATAAAGAGTTATTTATTTCTGCTTACAAGAACATAGCACTCACTCAAATGCAGTATCTGTTAATTACATTAATCACAACAGAATGTAACTGTACTGTATGCAAACTGAATGTAAACAACTGACTAGTGTGAAAGATTCTAAATCAAACAGATTAAGATTTTCATTACTTCCTGGTAATATGAACTTAATAATGAATGGAGACACTTAAATAAAGTTGTTGGAAAGAAAAACAGAACAATTAAATGGTATTATGTAACTTAAATGTGCCAAAACATAAACAAGTATACAACTACAACCCAACCTTATAATCTTTCGCATTTTCTAGACTAATGCATAAAGGTAGGTGACAACTTTAATGGTAAGATAAAGAATGCATTTAAAACATATTTAATGAACAATTTATCCTAAACTAACTGTTATTACAATGAAAATAACTTATCTTTATGAGAGCTCAGAAACTCTGACTTCTCATGTGGCACTGGGCTGCCAACCCCGTTGAAGCTAATAATACACACCCTCAATACCATCCTCCAACACTACTCTCATTCCTCCATAGCCTCGACACCTCTTCCATCCATTTCACCTGATCATCCTCAGACCTTTCTTTACCGTGACGATACTCTCCAAAGGCTGCTCTAAAACTGCTGTCCATATCAAGCTCACTAACCATAAACAGCACCTACATTTTGGTAGCTGCCATCTCCTCCAAACTAAAAAGACTTCCCTAACAATTTGGCAATCCATGGACACTGCATCTACAATGACAAGCAATCTAGAGCTTCACTGACAGGAATTACCCTCCAAGCCTAATCCACTAACAGATCTCATATGGCTTATCATTGTGTGTTCCTAATACTCTGAGTACCCGCTTGAACCAGCAGCAAAAGAGTGCCCCCTCCCCTCTCCTCCCCTCCCCCCCCCCCCCCCCCCCAAACACCCTCATTATCCAGTATCATCTTGGATTGGAACAAGTTAACAATATCCTTTACTTGGGCTTTGATTACTTGTCACTTTGTCTGGAAGCAATACTTACCAAAATGGTATTCCACTGCCCATCCAAACTACAAAATATCCCAGTTCATCCATAACCTACTCCCCACCTATTGTACTTTAGGAGTCATGTCTCGGATATTGCACCCACATGACAGAATCATGTGAGCAGCACTCACTGCCCATCACTTACTTCGCATGCAATGTGGAATCACAGCTGGCAGTTTCCACAATTGGTATCATGCAGCATGCACTCACTGAGTGGCCCTGACATGCTTATAAGAAAATGGACTCTATACAGTTTCATCACAAAGTAGCAGCATGAATGGTCCTGGCAAGAATTGGAATGTATCACTGTGAAAGTCAAGTGTATATTTTCTTCTTCAAATGTAACAGTATGTCAGCTTGCACCTACCCATAATGCCCCTATAGTCCGCCCCATACATACATTTGCCTCGAAATCCACAAGCAAGGAAATTTGTACCTGGAATATCAGCTTGCAACATGCTATTCATGATTTACTCCTTAAAATATGCAAGGAATAAACTGTGACAACGTACAGAGACTTTAAGTGTATCAGTGTGCCTGAACTTGCAGCAGAGGCACAAAAGATAATTTGGAAGACAACTTCCGTACCATTCCTGGACACAAAAAACCAACTCCAAGGATTTACCACCAAACTAACTCTATTACACAATAAATACGCTCCCCTAAAGACCAGAAACCTTAAGGGAAAACCTGCACCTTGGCTAACAGAAGATCAAAAGCAGTTCATCAGTTATTACAAGCAGAAAGCAATCAATCTGAGAGAAACAATAAGTAAGACATGCCAATACATTGACCTAAAATGTAAAGACCTGATTCTCTATGGAAAAGCTTCTGTGATCTAGGGAAGAGTATGCAAAGTAGAAACTTCAGCTGATCCCATTGTCCCAACCAAGGAACTAAACCAGTACTCGACTTTCGTGATAACCTTCATTGAATCATAAACAAAACATAGGCTTACTGATTATTTTATGAAGAAAAATGATAGTAGTAGCGAAAAATTCTTTCTTGAGTTGACAACACTGTCAAAAAACCCTTCAGCTCAGCACTTACTGTACATGACAGTGTCATAGTCCAAATGATCAAGCTTATTGTTGACACACTACTGGTCATATTAGATTATTGCTTCCTAGACCTTGAAACTCTTGCCTGGACAACACAGCAGAAACACTTGTTCCCATCAGAATAAAAGCACTACATATCCAACTGCTAAGAAGAGTAGCTGGGCACATTCTGTCTCATGGGGGGAGTGAATGCAGACATCAGAAAGGAACTGAGAGTTAGAAATGTAAATGAGCTGATTAAAGAATACAGAAACAATTGGAATGATTATGTCACAAGAATGGAAGATGACAGATTACCAAAATTGGTGATAATTATTACCCAGTGAGGAGAAGATATTTAGGAGGACTGAGGAAAATCAACAATTTCAACCAAGAGGACATAACAGGTAAATGCCTAATATATGCATAGAGAAGAAGAGACATGATATTAAAACTATTAAGATTTTTTAAGTAACTGTGATTTTAATAAGTTTTGTAATTACATGTAAAACTCTGGTCTGGTGTAAAAGGTCTTCTGACGGTATTAATATGTTCAGGTTAAATGAATAAATAAAAAATTAAACATAATGTACAGGTTGTCCCAGGATGAATGGTATGAATGGTTAATATTCAGGGATATGACAGGACGATCATTTGAAGCAAAATATGCCATGTGGACATATGCACTATTCTGAATGTTTTCCAAGACAGAACATATTTAATGTACAATGTTTATTATTTTCATTATTGTTCAGTACATTGTCACTGTTTACAGAGTACCATAGTAGTTTGGATGAAATCAAGACGAATAATTTGCTTTAGGACATGTGGTCCATGAAGTTGGGAAACTACCACAAACTGACTTACCTACAACTCAATGCATGCATGTTGCACAAGATTTTTCGTATTTACCCACTCTCTTCAGGCAACCCGTAATTCCTTGAGAAAAAATGAATAGGACCTCTTTAAAGTTAATTTAATCTAGTTTAATTTTATACTGCAATAAGTTTTCTCTAGATGCTGTAAATTTTGTGTTGTTCAAGAAAAACATACAAAATTAACTTTAAATATGTTCCATCTCAGAAACCATTTGGAATAGGGCACATGTCCATATTCAGTTTTTTGCTTCAAATGATCATTCCTGTCATATCTCTGAATACTGACCATTTCTCCTGAGACAGACTCTATACATGGACTATCACGTATGTTAAAATAATTATGTGCTACACGTACCATTACATGTAGTATCCTATCCACCCAAAGTAATTAAAACCTTCTTAAAGGTTACCAACACACCAATGACAGCAACTATAAATACAACAGACATAGAAGAAAACATAATAGTACACCTAACAAGAACACTCACACAAAAAGAAAACACAAGAGCAGCAACACCAGAAGGTGATGACTAGAACAAATCAAATAAGGATACAAAGAATAACAAGCTGAACTTAGATGGAGAGGTGCTCAGACAAGAAAGTGAGTTGCAAGCTATATCACTGTGCCAAGAGTGCAGGGAATGAAGTGATGCCACAGTGCGCCATGTGGTCTGCTCTGTGTGATCTTGTCAGCAAGAGCTACATGCCTTGGTGGGGAGCAGTGAGCTACCTTCCAATCCGATTGGTAAGAGTGGTGGGGAGTAGTGAGCTAGAAAGCTGTCTTGCAGTCTGGTTCCTGAGAGTGGTGGAGAGTAGTGAGCTAGTGAGATGACCTAGGGTCTGATTGGTGAGAGTGGAGGGGAGTGGAGTGATGCCTGGATTGCTTTGCGATACTCTCTGACTGCACGGCGGCTGAGAACCACAACTTTTATAATCGCTGGCAACACATTCTGAGTCCAGTTTTACGTTAAAGGATAAGAAGTAACAACTCATTCAAAAGTATGTACACATTTATTGGACTTCTGAAATCTGATATATTCTTTTGAATTCAAGGCCAAAAACATGATGCTGGAAGTGTTTTCTGCTTTACTGTACTGTATTGAAGCATTTCTGCCTCATTTGCCCTAGCAGAGCATCCCCTTCCCCCCTTAGGAGACTGGGTAAAAGAGTTGTGTTTACTTTCATTAAAAAAAAAAAGAAAGAAAAAAAAGGGGGGAGCTTTCTTTATTTTCTGTTTTCATGGAAGAGAAAAGCCTTTTTGCACTAGTAAACCAGTAAGGTACGCAGCAAATCCACATGTGCACATGGTTGGGAAACATTTTCTTAGGATTGTGGGTAGGACACCATTGCAGCAGCTTAGAGTATAAGTTTCATCCCGCTCATTACAGCCACCAGAGACGCATTTTGAAATCAGATCAGCTACCACTCATTTTTTCCAAATCACCCACTCTTTCAAAAGATCTGGCTCATTGAAGGAGCTCAGGAGTGGACTGCCTATCTCTAGTTCTCAATACATTGCAAGTGTCAGTCATGGTCAGAACAGTGTTCTGTGTAGTTGTCATCGCATTATGCCAGAGCTAAATGAATTCCAACATGGGCAAATTATTTGTGCTCATTCTGGGGAGGGGGTGGGGGTTGCTTCCATAACAAAGGAAGCCGAAGAGTTTGGTGCTACTGTATTGAAGACTTATACTGCATTCAGAGAAAGCATAAAAACACCATTCACTAATCCTCAACACAGATGACAGTGTTTGCTGGGTTATCATAACAAATGTGACGAATAATAAGAAGATGACAGCTGCAAAAGTCATTGCAGAACTAAATGGTGTATTCAGGAACCCTGTCAGCACCAAAACAACACAACGGGAGTGCCATAAGAAGGGAATTTCTGGGTGAGCTGGATTTTCAAAACCAATCATCAGTGATGAACAAGAAAATGTGGTGCAGAAGCCATAAAATAAGGACTGTGGAGCAACAGAAGAAAATCATTTGGACACTTCTTACATCCCAAGAGTTAAGCATGGAGGAGGTTTTGTGATGAGTTTGCTAGCCATATCGTGATACCCTACTATGGCCCTTACTGTCACCCTGCAATGTTGCTTTTCTGCCACAGATTATGTGACCCTTTTGTCTGATCAGGTCCATCTCATGGCACAATTTTTGTTCACAATGGTAACGCTGCATTCCAAGTTCACAGGGCCCCTATTAACTCAGCTCACATCTTCCAGGACTGCTTCTGTGAGAATGAGGATGTACTTCATATATCCTGTGGCCATCATAGTCACTAAATCTCAATAATATTAAGCCTTTGTGTTCTGCTTTGGATAGAAGAGTGCATGATCACTATCCACCTCCATAAATGTTACCTGAACCTATCACTACTTTGCAGAAAGAATGTCATAAGATTCCCTTAAAAACCGTACAGGATCTGTACTAACCTGTTCTGAGATGACTAGAACTTGTTTTGAATGCCACTGGGTTTCCTACAACATATTAGGCATGGTAATGTTTGTGTTTTTGGTGTTTCCATATTTTTGCCCAATTCCTGTAACTACACAATTCGCTCATGTTTGTAGTGGTACGAAATAAGTGGACAAAGTTATAACTCAGTCGCTAATAACTAACATCAACAGATTTTAAATCTAAAGAACTCCTAAAAAGTTTATGGAATTCTGATGGATGTCCAAAGTCATCCAAAAGAGTTTTATGATTAACTCTGAGTAAGATTTCTGTCACAGTGTGGAATAGTTTTTCAATCAGACATGTGTCTCTGCTATTACACAGAGCTTTGAGATATAAAAATTTTGAAAGAAATGCTTTGTTCGAGTACATAAAAGAATTCATAATATTACAGTGCAATGGCAACTCATATCAAGAAATGTCAAGAAAGATTGGAAGACTTTTTTTGCAATTGTACACCAATTGCTGCTACAGAAGAATGCTGAAGATTAGATGGGTAGATCACATAACTAATGAGGAAGTATTGAATAGGATTGGAGAGAAGAGAAGTTTGTGGCACAACTTGACCAGAAGAAGGGATCGGTTGGTAGGACATGTTCTGAGGCATCAAGGGATCACCAATTTAGTATTGGAGGGCAGCGTGGAGGGTAAAAATCGTAGATGGAGACCAAGAGATGAATACACTAAGCAGATTCAGAAGGATGTAGGTTGCAGTAGGTACTGGGAGATGAAAAAGCTTGCACAGGATAGAGTAGCATGGAGAGCTGCATCAAACCAGTCTCAGGACTGAAGACCACAACAACAACAACACCAATTGCAGTTAATGCAGCAATGTCTTACCCACAATTAAAAAATAAATAGCTCAACTGTATAGCTGACCATGACCACTGGAGGCTTACGGCAAACTACAGACATAATAGACAAAGAAAGGTCAAAGGTCGGGTCACAAGTTTTGAACAATCTTAGTATGAAAAAAGATAATTTTATTTCAAATGTAATTTGGGAAGTGAAGCCAATGTGTAACCACAACAAATTATATGACCAAAAAAACTATAGTGGACTTGGTGATTCCTCAATATTATATATATGTGGGGTCTGTTCTTTCGAACACCACATATATATATAATTGATGCAAGGGATGGCCAATGATCTCTTCAGTGTAGATGCACACCAGTCTCGCAGCTCTTCAGTGTGGATGCACACCAGTCTTGCGGTCTTGTGGGAATTGACAAAATGCTATGAGTGATGAGGATAATGGGCAATAGGCACTACATTAGCTGCGTGTGGACAAATTGAGATTTTGGGTCTGACAGAGAGTGTGCTCGAGTAGTCCATGCAGTTGCAATGACCACTGTGTCCGAATGGCTTAGTGGTCAGAGTCTCTGCCTAGTAAGCACTGTAGACCCAAGTTTGAATCCCAGTCCGGAACAAATTTTCAACTTGCCCCATTGATATAAATCAATGCCCACTGGCAGCTAATGTCGTTAAGTCCTCTGTGATTCTCAATATTTGTTGACAAAGACTGTGAGTTGAATGTCATACAACATTATCATGAAATAAAGACAAATTCAGGAAATAAAAAAACTCCAATATCGTCGTTGCATGTGCGCATATTTTCTTTAGTGTCATAAAGCAAATCAGATGACTAAGAAAAAAAACAGAGTTGTTATGAAAACTAATTTAGAATCAATAAAAAGTGTAGCTGTTTAATAAATTATAATAAAGAGTTGTGGAAATAAATGTTGCTGGATTTCAAATTTTATCTATTATTCATAACATTTTTTATTCACAGATGACAAATAAATTTTTTATTCATGGAAGTGAATTATGTATCGAATAACATTTGTCATTAATGAATAACTAATAATAATTTTTATCTGTATTCATTATACTTCATATGAAGAAGTGTACACTTGGTTGTGCCATCCACATAGCCATGTACAAGTGCTCACTCAGCTGTAATTAGGCAAAGCAGTATTGGTAATCTCCAACAAGTATGTGAAGTTTATTTGTACACCCCCTCATACACCATAGCTATGTGAGTGCTACATGGATAGGGCATACACTTGGAGTTCCTAATCATATCCCTATGGAAGGCTCCTGGCCCATTACACCCACCCAGCGCATTCTATAGCAGTCCCAAGCATAACCTCTCCTGTCAGAGGCTCATTCACTTTTGAAAGCAGTCATATCATATGCTAGCTCTTCTGTAAGTTTTGCACAACCTTTTATGTATAAATGACCACCAGCACACACTTACCTGAAAAAATGGCCAATGCCAAACTGTGGCCAGGATCAGAACTGACAACCCAGTGCCAAAATCAATTGCTGATCAAAAAATATGGCTGCTTCACAACCTGTGCCATCTCAATCATTCTCCCCTATCACCAGCACTTTAAATAATGGCTTTTCTATATGATATTAATGGGACTTATCTGTACAACACAGTCTTCAATCCTGCGAGGCCTTAACCTATGTTAGCCTTTGTCCAACATCTATCATTACTCCTGACCCACCCCCCAGTACACTCATTCTATTGTCACATCCACCTATTGCCCCTTATTCCTTTGTTCTAGATTTCCTTAAAGACTCTCCCAATAAGAACTTATTTGAGTTAGTAACACTATCATTCAACTTAATTCCCACTGTAAAGTTCCCCACTAGGGTAGCCAATTGCTCACAAACAGCCATTGATAATATCTTTATAGAAAAGTCCAATGAACAAACTTATATTACAAAACCAATAGTCAATGGCCTCTCAGACCAAGACATGCAGTTCCTTCTGTTAAAGGTTAATACCGAACAGGATGTAAAATCTGTTAAATCTGAGCTCAAGAGGGTAATAAATAAGCCAAAAATTGATTATTTTAGGACACTCCTTAGAGACATTCACTGGACTGACGTTTACAGTGCTCATGGCATGAATGAAAAATATAACACTTTTGCTAATAAAGTGCCTACCTTATTTGAACACTGTTTTCCCCCAAAACTTACCAAGGTTAGAGCAAAGTCTACAGAGAAGCCATGGATTACTCAAGGAATAGAGGTATCTTGTAAAACAAAAAGAAAACTGTATCTGTCAATCCAAAACAGTTCCGATGTTGATGCTATAGCACATTACAAGAAATATTGCCAAACATTAAAGACTGTAATACGGACATCAAAGCAAATATATTACAAGGAAAAGGTAGTCATATCAGATAACAAAATAAAGACAATATGGGATATAGTGAAGGAGGAGAATGGTAGAATCAGACATGAAGAGGAACAAATAGCATTAAGAGCAAATGATACATCGGTGACAGATGTGTATAGTGTTGCAGAACTTTTTAACAAACATTTTAGAACTGTTACTGAAAAAATGGGGTTGTCAGGTTCAGTAGATGCTGCTACGGAATACCTCAGACCAGACATTTCAAGTAACTTCCATAATATGAATTTGACCCTCACTACCCCAGCAAAAATAATGTCCATCATAAAATCTTTAAAATCAAAAACGTCTAGTGGGTATTATGAAATATCAACAAAGTTAATTAAAGAATGTGATTCTGAGCTAAGTAACATATTAAGCTATCTGTGTAACCAGTCGTTTATCAGTGGAATATTTCCTGAATGGTTGAAATATGCTGAAGTTAAGCCACTGTTTAAGAAGGGAGATAAAGAAATGGCATCAAATTTCTGTCCAATTTCACTGTTGCCAGCATTCTCAAAAATTTTAGAAAAAGTAATATACAATCAGCTTTATGACCATCTTATCTCAAATAACATACTGTCAAAGTCACAGTTTGGATTTCTAAAGGGTTCTGATATTGAGAAGGCTATCTACACTTACAGTGAAAATGTGCTTAATTCATTAGACAAAAAATTGCAGGCAACTGGTATATTTTGTGATCTGTCAAAGGCATTTGACTGTGTAAATCACAATATCCTTTTAAATAAATTAGAATATTATAGTGTAACAGGAAATGCTGCAAAATGGTTCAAATCTTATATCTCTGGCAGGAAACAAAGGGTGTTATTAGGAAAGAGACATGTATCAAGCTATCAGGCATCATCCAAATGGGAACTAATTACATGTGGGGTCCCACAAGGTTCCATTTTGGGGCCCTTACTTTTTCTTGTGTATACCAATGACCTTTCTTTAGTAATATAACCAGATGCCAAGTTCATTTTGTTTGCCAATGATACAAACATTGCAATAAATAGCAAATCAAGTGTAGTCTTGGAGATCAGCTAATAAAATATTTGTGGACATTAATCACTGGTTCCTAGCCAATTATTTGTCACTAAACTTTGGAAAAACACACTACATGCAGTTCAGAACTTGTAAGGGGTGTCCCATGTGTATACGTCTAACATACAATGACAAGCAGATAGAAGAAGTGGACAGTGTTAAATTCTTGGGATTACAGCTTGATAATAAATTCAACTGGGAGGAGCACACCACAGAAATGCTGAAGCGTCTTTAACAAATCTCTATTTGCAATGCGATTTGTATCAGACATCGGGGATATAAAAGTGAGAAAGCTGGCATACTATGCTTACGTTCATTCCATAATGTCATATGGGATTATTTTTAGGGGTAATTCATCAAGCTAAGCTAAAGTTTTCCGGGAACAAAAACATGCAGTACGAGTTATATTTGGTGTGAACTCAAGAACATCCTGTAGAAGCCTGTTTTGGGGAACTAGAGATACTAACTACTGCTTCCCAATACATTTATTCCGTAATGAAATTTGTCATTAAAAATATATCACTTTTTCAAACCAAAAGCTCAATTCATGGAATCAATACTAGAAATAAGAATAATCTTCACAAGGATTTAAAGTCACTTAGTCTTGTACAAAAAGCTGTGCATTATTCAGGAACACACATTTTCTGTAACTTGCCAGCAGCCATAAAAAGCTTAACCACCAATGAAATTCAGTTTATGAGAAGCCTAAAGGATTTATTGGTGGCCAACTCCTCCTACTCCAATTTCTCAGTAAATCCAACTGATTTGTGTGTGTGTATATTGTTGTTGTTGTTGTTGTTGTGGTCTTCAGTCCTGAGACTTGTTTGATGCAGCTCTCCATGCTACTCTGTCCTGTGCAAGCTTCTTCATCTCCCAGTACCTACTGCAACCTACATCCTTCTGAATCTGTTTGGTGTATTCATCTCTTGATATCCCTCTACGATTTTTACCCTCCACACTGCCCTCCAATACTAAATTGGTCATCCCTTGATGCCTCAGAACATGTCCTACCAACCGATCCCTTCTTCTAGTCAAGTTGTGCCACAAACTCCTCTTCTCCCCAATTATATTCAATACCTCCTCGTTAGTTATGTGATCTACCCATCTAATCTTCAGCATTCTTCTGACTGGCTCTCCCAAGACCATCAGTAGTTCTAATCGAATATTGTCTACTCGCGGGGCCTTGTTTCGACTTAGGTCTTTCAGTGCTCTGTCAAACTCTTCATGCAGTATCATATCTCCCATTTCATCTTCATCTACATCCCTTTCCATTTCCATAATATTGTCCTCAAGTACATCGCCCTTGTATAGACCCTCTATATACTCCTTCCACCTTTCTGCTTTCCCTTCTTTGCTTAGAACTGGGTTTCCATCTGAGCTCTTGATATTCATACAAGTGTTTCTCTTTTCTCCAAAGGTCTCTTTAATTTTCCTGTAGGCTGTATCTATCTTACCCCTAGTGAGATAAGCCTCTACATCCTTACATTTGTCCTCCAGCCATCCCTGCTTAGCCATTTTGCACTTCCTGTCAATATCATTTTTGAAACGTTTGTATTCCTTTTTGCCTGCTTCATTTACTGCATTTTTATATTTTCTCCTTTCATCAATTAAATTCAATATTTCTTCTGTTACCCAAGGATTTCTACTAGCCCTCGTCTTTTTACCTACTTGATCCTCTGCTGCCTTCACTACTTCATCCCTCAGAGCTACCCATTCATCTTCTACTGTATTTCTTTCCCCCATTCCTGCCATTTGTTCCCTTATGCTCTCCCTGAAACTCTCTACAACCTCTGGTTCTTTCAGTTTATCCAGGTCCCATCTCCTTAAATTCTCACCTTTTTGCAGTTTCTTCAGTTTTAACCTACAGCTTATGACCAATAGATTGTGGTCAGAGTCCACATCTGCCCCTGGAAATGTCTTACAATTTAAAACCTGGTTCCTAAATCTCTGTCTTACCATTATATAATCTATCTGAAATCTGCCAATATCTCCAGGCTTCTTCCATGTATATTAGTAAATCTAATCTATATATATATATATCTGTGTGTGCGTGTGTGTGTGTGTGTGTGTGTGTGTGTGTGTGTGTGTCTGCACCATTTCAGATTTCAGTGCAGTAATGTGTTCATTGTAAATAAGTATTATAGTAGTTGTATTACCTTATAAATAAATAAAAAACTTTTTATTTTAAATTCAGTGCATTAGTATTTGTAAAATGACTCTTTTCATATAGTGTTCATTAAAAAATGACGATCATTCCACTTGGGACCTGTGGAATGGTACATTAGCTTATTTGTTTTAATTATAAATATTTGTCATGTATTGTTGTTTTTCTGACGTGTTTTACATTGAATTGAATTTTATTTGATCCTGTAAGATTACATCATGTACAGTAAATGTACGTGTAATATAGGACATGTCAAAGTATTAAAATTCTTTATCAATTATTTTTCTACACCTTTAGCTTACATTTTTACATCACTGATAATGAGTAACAATATATACAAATCTAATGGCATAAGTATTCTGCAACACTGTAAAACTCTTTTTCAATGAGATAGTCTTTAAGTTTCTTTGTAAATTCATTGTGAAGTACACTATCTTGCAAGGTTTTGGGCAGACTTCTTAGTAGTCTGATACCAGAGTACTGGGGTCCTTTTTCTAGCATTGCCAGTCGGTGGGGTATGCTCCGTACTTCATTCTTGTTTCTTGTATTGTGGGTGTGTACACTAGCATTTGTAATCCAGTCCTCACTACCTTTTGTGATGTACATTATTGTTTTGTATATATATAATGATGAAAAAGTTAAGATACCTAAATTCTTGAAACAGTTTCTGCATGTTTCAGAGGTCTTTCTTCTTAAAATGGTCCTAATTGCTTTTTTTTGTAATGTGAACACTCGTTTTGTCTCTTGTTTGTTTGAGTTTCCCCACACCGTCACTCCATACTGTAAGTATGGTTCGAAAAGTCCATGATACACTGTACACAGAAGGTTCTTGTCTGAATACTGTGATAGCTGCATCATTAAGAATATGACAGAGCTCAGTTTCTTACAGACATTATTAATATGTTTTTTCCATTTCAGTTCATTATCCACAAGAATACCTAAGAATCTAGCAGATTCTACTTCTTCCAGCCTTGTTCCGTCAACCTCTAAATCCATGTCTACAGCCTTTTCCTTGTTTTTAAACACTGCATACATAGTCTTTTTTAGATTTATAACCAGTTCATTTTCCAACAGCCATTGAGCTGTGACATTTGCAGATATGTATGCTCTTCTCTCAAGCTGTTCCATATTTTGGTCACTATTTAGTATTGTCATGTCATCAGCATACAATATTTTCTTTTCTTCCTCCTCAACACCTATATCATTAACAAATACATTAAATAACAACGGCCCCATTACCGAACCCTGCGGCACTCCATATTTGATGGATTGGGTTTCTGATTGGTATGAGTTTCCTAATGATACATACTGCTTGCGGTTGCACAAGTATGATTTTATCCATTCACCTGGTTGCCCCCGAATGCCATAGTTGCTTAATTTTTGTATCAGCATTTCATGGTCAATGGTGTCAAATGCCTTTGAAAGATCCAGAAACATTGCAGAGACAACCTTTTTCTCATCTAAGGACTGTAAAATGTATTCTGTTAGACTGACAATTGCTGATTCTGTAGATTTACCCTTTCTGAAACCATGTTGTGAGGTCATGAGAATGTTATGTTTGTCCAAATAGTTAACTAATCTGGTATACATAAGCATTTCTAGGATTTTTGAGAAACCTGATATCAGTGAAACTGGTCTGTAGTTGTTGGGATCATCCTTACACCCTTTCTTGTACACTGGCACTACCTTCGTTATCTTCAGTTTTTCTGGAAAAATTGCATCTCTGAAAGAACAGTTTGCTATGTTCAGCAGTGGTGTTATTATCTCCTCACATACCAGCTTTATTACATGATTTGATATTTCATCATCACCAGCTGATTTCTTGGACTTCAGTTTCTGTATAGTTTTCCGCAATTCATCTTCCGTGACTGGTCTTAAGAACATAGTACTGCATGATCTTTTTGGTACCTTAATACCCTTCTGTTTTTGACTATTTCTTTCCAATTTTAGATTTTCTACTACACTGATATAGTTATTATTCAGTATGTTTGCTATTTCCATACCATCTGTGACCACTGTGTTGTCTACTTTAATTGACCTAATACCTTCTTCTTTGTTTGACCCATCTTTTTCCTTTCTTTCAGCATTGATTGCATTCCAATCTGCCTTTGCCTTGTTTTTTTGAGTTCGCTATAGTGGTGTCAATTGCTCTTGCTTTCGCTTCTCTTATTGTTTTTCTATACTTCTTTTTTAACATTTTATAGTTTTCAGCTTCGCCCATCCGTCTCACATCCTGAAGCTTCCTTCGCTCTTCTAGTATTTCACTCGTAATCCACTGTGTTTGATCTTGATGCCTTTCTTGTCTCTTTACTTTGGGAAATGCTACATTAAAATGGTACTTAATTGTTGAAATAAATGCATCATATTTTTCATTTACACTCTGGGCCTGTAGGATTTCATTCCAGGTTTCCTTACTTAACATTGTTCTAAAGATGTTGATATTTTGTTCACTGATGATCCTAATTTCTTTGGTTGTTTGTTTTGGTTCTGATACTGTGTCATTACTTCTGCAAAAGCTGATTAGTTGTCCATGATGATCAGATATTTCTGTCTGAACTACATGTGACTCATAGTTACACATATTAGTAATTATGTTGTCAATAATTGTCTCACTTTGTGAAGTCACTCTTGTTGGTGCAGTTATTGTCACTTTCATGTTATGCTGTATTAACAATTCTTCAAAACCCTGTCTTATTTTTGTGTCTTTTCCCATGTCAATGTTGAAGTCTCCACATATAATAAGATTTCTCTTCATATTCATTCTCAATAAGCTAGCAACTTTTTTTAGAAAAATGCTAATATTGCCACATGGTGACCTGTACACACAAAACACTCTAAAATCTTCTGCCACTATACCAGTAACTTCAAAGTCTTTTTCTCTAGCTATGGGAAATGTAGCAGCTTCACTGTTTACATTCTTTGAAAGAGTACCTGTTTTAATATATATACAAACGCCACCACCCTTATATTTAGATCTGCAGAAGTAACTAGCTAGTTTGTAGTCCTTTACTGCCACATTATGTATTTTACTTTCAGTTAGTCCATGTTCACTTATGCATAATATGTCTGGTCTTACTTCACTCAGGAGTACTTCTGCTTCTAATTTTTTGTTACCAAAGTATTGAATATTTTGATGAAGTACTTTTATGTAATTTTTATTTTGTTGGTTTACATGTTGTGAGCTGTATTCTGGGGCAAATTCTTTAGTATCGTCTTTTTTTGTATGGTGCTTATATTTTTCTTTTCGAGCTGGAGTGTATGATTTTTCATCCCCTTCAGGCCATATTAGTTTCCCTTGCATCTAATGATTTTGCAGACATCTGCAAACATTCTGCTGAACGTTACAGACCCCAGTCTGTTTAAATGCAAGCCATCCTTCGCTAGTGAGTTTTTACATAGGAATTTGTTTGGGTCTATAAAAATTGCCCCAAGACGATCACATTGTTCTTTAAGAGCACAGTTTATTTTGGCGATATATTTTTCACTCAACGACCTTCTGTTTATGATTCCGCTAAGTATCAGACGAGATCCTGCATACATATTTCTTGCAGTACGAATCATGTTTCTTGTTTCGCTTGCCATTTCTTCCTCACTGCTGCTCCTTAACGAATTCGTCCCAACATGTATAAACACCCCATTACAGTTATGTCTGGTTTCAGAATCTGGTTCTGTAGTATCTTGTCTTGCATTTACCATATTTTTAAAATGTTTACCGAGTTGATGCGTTCTAATACCAGGTCGTACGTCGATCTTGCAATTGGGGACAGCGATATTCTTCAGCAGCGAATCGCCAATTATTAAAAAGTCATTTTCCTTTTGTTGCGTATCTGTCGCCTTGTTTTTCCTTTTGCTGTATGTCACCACCTTCCATTTATATTTATCTTCCGGTTTTTGGCTTACTGAGTTTACCGAGACATCAACGGGAACACTTGAAATGTTGTTTTTAAAGTACGATCGGTCATTCGTATTTTCGCGATCTTCTTGCTTTTCCGTTTGATGGCTTTTACACACACAGGACTTCTTTTCTTGTATTAATGTATCGTTTTCTTTCTTGATGGTTGAAAGTTCGGTTTTTAATGCCTCAATGTCACTTCGTAGTAACTTTATAATTTCGTTTTTTGTATCAACTGCACTTAAAACAAGATCGGCCGTTTCGTCACGTAAACAACCGTGACATGTCCACGGAAAATCATCGCTGACGAACTTTAGATTTACTTTCGCGCACTTTTCGTGTAACCAGAAGTTGCATTTGATACACAGAATACCCTTCATCACACGCTTTTTACATTCTCTACACGAAGAACTGTTCATTTTTTGCCTTTTTAACGAGAGAGAAGCGTCACTACACTTTCCTATCGGCGCCATCTTAAACCGAGAACCTCCTCACAATGGATCAATCGAAATGAAAGTAAATCTAATCTAATCTACCTCCCCTCCCAGTCCACCACTCAATGTCATGCTCCCCATGTAGTTTTCCCTGCCTGCACCAGAACATTGTTTCCAGTGCACTTGCTGCCTATTCCTTGCAGTCGAGATGCCATGCTGGTACAATACAGTCAGTCATCTAGATGCATAGCATAATTTTCTGCCTTGTTTACAGGCTGTATGCTGAATTGTTTCCTTCACTTCTTCTATTACTTTTATTCCACCAAGGACTTTCCAGCACTGCATTGTAAAATAGGTTGTCACAATACTCTACCTGATCTATGTAGTTCATGGCTGTCTTTATGCTGGGCACCATGGTATAAAGATGTAAATTTGATCTCATATTCTTTTGTAACTTTCAAATTTTAAGTCAGCTTGTTAGTGAATAATAATTTTAAGGTTGTCAGTAGCGTGTTACTTAAAAACTGGATTACATTATGTTTTTATCTGTGGAGGTGTAATTCTCAGTAAAATATGGAAAACTCAAAACAGAATCACTTAACCTGGAATCAAAGATATGTATTTCTAAAGAGAACAGGACCACCAGCTAATATGGTTCATTTTAAAATTAAAAAAACAACGTCCACCTTTTTGCCAACAGTGGTTGTTTGAAAAATAAAATTCGGAATTTTATTAATAATTGCATGTTGTCTTTGCAGTGTTGTCTTGCAATTCATGATTATGATGAAACTACTACATGTAGGGCAAAAGAATTTCAGAGATTTCTGTGTTATTCCAGGTGCCAAAAATGTGGGCAACAGTGGGATACTTATCTCTTAAGTCACTTGGAAGCTGGATACGTGATCTTGAAACAAGACTTGACTTCATACAGGTATGTCACGCGGCTTTTTAATTTTATCTGCACTGATCTAATGTTAAGGATGAATTTTTGTGGAGGAAATGCAGTTTTTCAGCAATACACACTGAGTGTGTATGGTTCAAAAATCATGTCTATTCAAATACATCACATTGATCAGGTGATTGGTTCTATGGCTTGTCGCTGAATAAGTGCACATTCTACTGAGATTGATCCCACAACATGTAGACCTTGATGAGTTTATGAAGTTGTCAGGCTAGGAAGCCATGAGGCAGGTGTATAACAAGTTTTAGGATTCTGCCCTTACTGAACCTTGCAGGATGTGGTAGACGTCAGAGTTATCCCAGCACCTTATACATCTACTTACATACTCCACAAGCCACTGCACAGTGGATGATAGTGGATGCTTTGTGTTGTTGTTAGTTATCAAGCTGCTAGCCACTGTACAAGATACAGAACAGAAAATCCCTCTACAGCTATCATTGTTGTTAATGTAAAATGTAGAATGTAGTTTATTCATCTCATAATGTACAGTTACAAATCAAAGATTTTTGTTCTGGAGACACTTCGAATTACTTTAAAAAAATAAGGTTATAAAAATCAATGTATTTAAGCAAGCATTTCTGAATTTTTAGACATGAACAATTTAACAAGAACATATATAACACTTGTGGTCACTTTGCAGCTTGCAATAGCATTTATACAATATATTAACAATTTATTACACAATACATAATCTTTATTGTTTCTTTTGTTTTCAAATTGTCAAATTGTAGTGCTTGAATTCTTCAATTGAATAATAACATTTTTCCACCAGTGTATTAAATAACAATCTTTTTAGTGGGTCAAACTCCATATTTAACAGATTTGTGTTATTTAATTTACGGGAAATTTTTAACCCCGTGTACAATGGTGTTTGAGTGTAAAATTTTAAATTATGGGAGGGAAGTTTGAAACTGTGTCTGTGAAGAGTACTTTAATTGTGGTTGAAAAGAAAATTGTCAAGTGAGTTTTGATTTTTATACATAAAAATAAAAATTTCGTACATATACAGAGAAGGAATGGTTAGTATTTTTATTTTTTTAAATAATGGGTGACATGATGTTCTTTTTTGGACTAAACACTTGTTCCTTATGATTCTCGTTCGAAGTGTAAGTAATCTCAGGCTGTTTGTAGAGTTTCCCCCGAAAATTATTCCGTATCGAATTATAGTTTCAAAGTAGCTGTGTAGACCATCTCCCTAGTGTCCATAAGGGTGGAACCACATAAGGTATACATTGCATAAGTTAGGCTGTTTAGTTTGCTTGCTAAGAAGTCTATATCTGCCTCCCAATTTAAATTTTTGTCAACATTTAGACCTATAAATTTTATGTAACTTGCTTCTGTAATTTCCTGATCGCCGTGCACTATTTTTATGGGAGATGCTCATGATGTCTTAGCACTGAACTGAACTAATTGTGTTTTTGTGACGTTGAGTTTTAATCTACTCTGCTGAAACCATAATTCTAGGTTGCCCATTCAAGGTGTATACGGGGACAAGAAAAAAAATTCCCAGATGTTTTCCAGATTTCCCAGTTAAAAATACATTTTCTCCCGGGTGAAAATACACTTTTTCCGTGTTAAGCGACAGTATACTTCTCCTTGGAACAGTAAAAATTATCAATCCTTTGAATGGTTATGGTTTTATACACCAGCGTAGAATTTCTTGGCCCTTTGGAAAAGCAAACTCAGTGAAAAAAAGCACGTTTTGGAAAGATCTTTGATGTGCAGCAACATGCAGGCTGGATATTTTTGTATTACAAAAGTATAAATTTGAATTCCACCAGACACCACATGTTACTTTCTGAACCATAGAAATTGAGATTACGACGCGGTTTTGCCGATGGCAGCGGATATTCACAGCATAGGATGCATGATGTACTCAGCCAGTAGCAACATCACTGTCAAGTAGCGCGTATACACAAATTGGAAAAGTTAGTGGTTTAAATTAATATACATAGTGTCGCTAAAAGAAAAGAAAAGCTTTCACATATAATATTGATCTTTTTTGCACGTGTCACCCTTTAACCTACAACACACAAATGTGACAGTAAAATTTTTAATAAGGGCATAAATGTTGGGTCTTCTGGGCTCGAAATTTTCCTAAATGGTCGTCCTCAAAGAGTTGATTTTTAAATGAGAGGTAAACACTCTGTGATTTAAGAAATTCACTATACATTTTCGCACATAGTTCGGCTTGCATAAAAGGAAATTTATTTTAAAAGTAATGGTTTTCAAAAAACCATTCGCAATATTTTCCTGAGACCTGTTAGAATTAGGTTCATTTCAGCAGTTGCCAAAGAGCGCCAGGTAACAGGCGTCACTGTGCTTGCACAGCTACGATGGCATGGGAAGCCCATATGCTTGTACGTGTAAAACATTAAAAGATCTTACATTATGTCATAAAAGAAACAAGACATCAGAGAATATTCCAAGAGCATCAGAATTTTGTGAACCATACTAAAATGCACAATTTGGCTTATAGTGCACATAAGCAGTTGTTAGCAACCCACTTAGTAAATGAATCGACTTCATTTACTTCCAGTACGATGGACGTGGAAGAATTATGAGCAAATTTTAAACACATTGTAAATCACGCATTGGAGAAGCATGTGCCGAAAAAGTGGGTTACAGACAGAAAAGACCCACCATGGTTTAACAGCGCAATTCGGGGAATGCTCAGGAAGCAAAGACAGTTACACTTGCGGTACAAGAAAGATCGGGAGAATGAGGACAGGCAAAAGTTAGTAGAGATTCGTACTGCTGTAAAAAGAGTGATGGGTGAAGCATTCAACCACTACCATCGTCATACCTTAGCAAAAGCTCTTGCTGAAAACCCAAGGAAATTCTGGCCTTACGTAAAATCGGTAAGCGGGTCGAAGGCTTCCATCCAGTCACTCACTGATCAGTCTGGCCTGGCAACGGAAGACAGCAAAACAAAAGCTGACATTTTAAATTTAGCATTTGAGAAATCTTTCACGCAGGAGGAGCGTATAAACATACCGCCATTTGAGTCTCGTACAGATTCCCGTATGGAGGACATAGTGATAGACATCCCTGGGGTTGTGAAGCAGCTGAATGGGTTGAAAATAAATAAATCGTCAGGTCCTGAAGGGATTCCAACTCGGTTTTACAGAGAGTACTCTACTGCCCCGGCTCCTTACTTAGCTTGCATATATCATGAATCTCTTGCCCAACGTAAAGTCCCGAGCGACTGGAAAAAAGCGCAGGTGACGACTGTATATAAGAAGGGTAGAAGGACGGGTCCTCAAAATTACAGACCAATATCCTTAACATCGGTTTGTTGCAGGATTCTTGAACATAGTCTCAGTTCGAATATAATGAATTTCCTTGAGACAGAGAAGTTGCTGTCCATGCATCAGCACAGCTTTAGAAAGCATTGCTCCTGCAAAATGCAATTTGCCCTTTTTACACATGATATCTTGCGAACCATGGATGAAGGGTATCAGACAGATGCCATATTCCTTGACTGCTGGAAAGTGTTTGACTCAGTGCCCCACTGCAGACTCCTAACTAAGGCACGAGCATATGGGATTGGTTCCCAAATATGTGAGTGGCTCAAAGACTTCTTAAGTAATAGAACCCAGTATATTGTCCTCGCTGGTGAGTGTTCATCGGAGGTGAGGGTATCATCTGGAGTGTCCCAGGGAAGTGTAGTAGGTCAGCTGTTGTTTTCTATCTACATAAATGATCTTTTGGATAGGGTGGATAGCAATGTGCGGCTGTTTGCTGATGATGCTGTGGTGTACGGGAAGGTGTTGTCGTTGAGTGACTGTAGGAGAACACAAGATGACTTGGACAGGATTTGTGATTGGTGTAAAGAATGGCAGCTAACTGTAAATATAAACATAAATTAATGCAGACAAATAGGAAAAAGAATCCCGTAATGTTTGAATACTCCATTAGTAGTGTAGCGTTTGACCCAGTCACGTCGATTAAATATTTGGGCGTAACATTGCAGAGCAATATGAAGTGGGACAAGCATGTAATGGCAGTTGTAAGGAAGGCGGATAGTTGTCTTCGGTTCAATGATAGAATTTTGGGAAGATGTGGTTCATTTGTAAAGGAGACCACTTATAAAACACTAATACAACCTATTCTTGAGTACTGCTCGAGCGTTTGGGATCCCTATCAGGTCGGATTGAGGGAGGACATAGAAGCAATTCAGAGGCGGGCTGCTAGATTTGTTACTGGTAGGTTTGATCATCACACAAGTGTTATGGAAATGCTTCAGGAACTCGGGTGGGAGTCTCTGGAGGAAAGGAGGCGTTCTTTTCCTGAATCGCTACTGAGGAAATTTAGAGAACCAGCATTTGAGGCTGACTGCAGTACAATTTTACTGTTGCCAACTTATATTTTGCAGAAACACCAAAAAGATAAGATAAGAGAGATTAGGGCTCATACAGAGGCATATAGGCAGTCATATTTCCCTCGTTCCGTTCGGGAGTGGAACAGGGAGAGAAGATGCTAGTTGTGGTACGAGGTACCCTCCGCCAAGCACCATATGGTGGATTGTGGAGTATGTATGTAGATGTAGATGTAGATATATGTACAGACTTGGATGTAAATTTTCTTGGAGAACCAGTATTGTATTATCTCATGTTTGGTTCTTTATTATGGCATAATGCCATACGTGCTAGAAGATGAAAAGATGCACTTTTGAAATGCAGTGAACAGTTGAAAGTAGCCAATAGCGTGGAATTAAACTCTTTGTTTCAAATAAATTTACTGCCTCAGCGGAAAAGATTAATAAAAGCCAAATTTCTTTAGCGAACCGACAAAAAATTGTTCTGCAATGCACTGAATGTTTGACTGTCAGAAAGGTGGAAATAAAATCTGAAACTAATAACATATTTTAGCTTTCCATAATCATGTGAATGTATTTTAATTCACTTGATAGCTCCCAGCCACAAAAATTCGTTTTGTTTTCATTTGACGTCAGTGCAATAA
The DNA here is from genome assembly GCF_021461385.2 of Schistocerca piceifrons. Lineage (NCBI taxonomy): Eukaryota > Metazoa > Arthropoda > Insecta > Orthoptera > Acrididae > Schistocerca > Schistocerca piceifrons. The sequence goes on from NC_060141.1 coordinate 514,152,239, forward strand.
ACAAAGAGGAAACAGCAAAATCACTAAACGTAAACACGGGTCACGTAGATATTCCCCTTCCCACTACAACTCAGACTGCTCCGTGCATCAGCACTGGATCAACAATATTTCCGAACTGGAGCAATATTAGATAGCGGTTCCCCCCCCCCCCCCCCTTCCTCCCTCGAGCATTTGAGGTAGGACGTCTTTCTGAAGAGTGTGATATATAAAACATGTTCAAGGAAATGTAGGACACGTTATTTAATCTTAAGTGTGCCATAGTGCAGTGCCACACCTCTTCACACAGCATTCCTGTATCGCACGTCATTGTATTTCGCTCTGCAGAATTCAAACGTATAATATTTTGTAGTGGATGCCGTCAAACTATATTCAGTATAGTGGAAATTAAAATGTCCTGTGGTGTCTCTCCTGCTCCCAGTTGCCCAATTTTACAGAAAGAAAGAAAAGAAAAACCCTTGCAATTAGCATTGGATGGGATTATTTGTAACCCGGAGAACAAGAACTCTTCAGAAAATTTGCACTCTTTATTGCCTATTAGCTAATACTTGCTTTTTTTGTGTAACATAAAATTAAATATAGGCTACATGAAACAAATAAAGATGAGTGACAAGCAAGACAGTACACATTTCTTCTATCCTTAAGTCCTAGCTTTTTTTCCTCTCCAACCTTGCTACAGCTTTACATGATGTCCTTTCCTTTCTGTGAAAGGATCTGTTACCTCAAACTTCATCAAACGTTTTGCCACATGAAAAAATGAAATGTCATTGTCTAATACTGAAAAAGCTGTTAATACAAACAGTACCCGAGACTGGTGTGGTTATGTTTATTTTGATTATGTTTATTTTTTCACTGTTTGCTAGATAAAATGAAACAGGCCTATCTAATATTGCAGCAACTGTAACACACACCAAATAAACAGACTGTTTTAGCACAAATGGTCACTATTTTTAACACAACAGAATATAATTCATGAAGTACCAATATCACATGCCTATTAGGCTTGCTACAAGCAAAAAGCTTTATGTTTGGAAATAGTTTCACATTTCATTCATACGCTCCAGCTTCTCGAACATGAGGATCAAAATGTAGTAGTACGAAATATTTATATAAATTTGGGATCGTCATATTCTTCCATAATTTGTGTGATTTCCCCTTTTCTTCTCCTTCCTCATTCTAACAAACAATCTTGTCACCACTAATTCTGTAACTATTCCTGCCAGTGTCAAAACTTATTCTCCAGTTAATTTCACTAACCCTGCCACAATCAACTCCTTAGTTACCCCGCGTTTATTCTCCGGTTAGGCGTTATTACGTGTTCGTACGATGCGTTTTCCATGCTACTCCCAGAATAGAACTTAGGTGGCTGCTACTGAAGTCTTTACAACTGGCCATTACTAGTGTAGCAATCTGGTCAAAAATTTTCTATCCAAATTTCATTTTCTTGAATACACCGATAAGATAATGTGTAATCTTTCTTACTAGTTATTCCTGTTAGTAGTTATTTCCACTCTGGTAGTCTGAATCTATGGATTTTGCTGGTAATTATAACACTGCTGATCATTCACAAACCCAGTCAATCACATAAACAAACAGTGATTGACATTCACCTGTTTGGCTTTATTCCGCTCAACTCCTAAAGCCCCCTCCCCTTCCATCTGCAGGAAAGTTTATTTCTAGATGTGATGGGGATTCCCCTGACAGAGACATGACATACACTGTGCACGCATTCAAAAATCAACTTATGATCCATTCAGAAATAAACTTAGAATATGTTCACAAATGTTCAAAAACCAACAGGGATGCGTTTCAAAATCATATGAATAATCAATAGACTAACTTGCACTGGATATTAGGCGCTTTGTGAAACAAGGCTTTTTCCTCACGAATATGAATTCTTGCCACCCGGGGCAGATATCCCAGTTTGCCCCCATTGAATCCGGCAGCATGGCGCCAGTAAAATTTTTCTGGGTATCATCTGGCTGCTTGCTGCCACTGCTTATACAGCTAACACCCACACTTCTGTAGCCAGAAACAGGAAAAGGTACTACTCATGTGCAACTCAACTGCGCATGAGCATGAGCCCGATCACAACTGCCCAAATGAATCTAATGTAAAGAGTTGTGACATCACACTTGTCAGAGGCAATTTGTTGTTATTAAGCATTACACAGCCTTCCTAAAGCCTTTGACACATTTTGCTGTTGGCAGACAGTTATATGAGTACTGTGTTTTGTTGTTGTATATGATGCATTTCCTTTGCAACTTAAGTTTTATTTTCATTTTTTTTTTTTTCCTCTCTCTCTCTCGTTAATGTTTTTTTTTTTTTTTTGCTGCAATATTATTCTGCAGTAGCAAGATACAGTAATATCCTTTGTTAGAGTATTGTTTCTTAATAGTCAAAATTACAAAAATTTAACTGAAAACTAAAACAAAATAAACAATTCTTGGAATTCTAAAAAAGACCCATGATTTTCCCAGTTTTCTCCCGGATGAAAAACTTCCCGGGTTTTTCCCAGATCTCCTGGTGGTCCTGGGTCGTATACACCCTGAGTCAATATATTTTCCACAGTATCATGAATTTGTTCTAAATTGTCATTTTCAATTAAAACTGAGGTGTCGTCTCTGAATAAAATTGAGTGAACATCAGTGCTTAAAGGTAAATCATTTGTACAGCAGAAAAAGATAAGGCCCTAAAATTGAGCCCTGCGGGACCGGTGCACAATAATTTTTTTTTTTTTTTTCCAGTCCAAGAATGATTTTTTCCATTTGAATTTATAATAACTCTCTGTTTTCTTTCAGACAAATAAAATTTTATTCTGCTGCACACAACCAGCAAACAGTCTCAAATTGCTTCCCACCCTATCCTGCCAATTATTTATATCCACAAAGAACAGAAGGTTTCTTCCCCCTGATATCAGTCACTTCAAAATTCCATTGCCTTTTGTCTCCCATTATATTAATTATTAATTTTGAACCATGATAGCATACTGAAGAATGTCAAAAGCATTGTAATGCCCTTCCTCCCCACATTACTTTTATTACTGAATTGAACAATTGCCATGATAAGGCCCCCATCCCCTGAACTATAACATGCACTATAATTCTACATGTCTTCTTATCTCCAAACTTATTATGACCCACCTCATAAAAAATGTTGAACAATTATTGTAAACCAAACAACTTTTTCAGCAGTAAATATACCCAAAAGTATTAATAATAATTGATATCCAAAGTTATTCAATGTTTTGAAGAGATCTTCCTACATTAACTAAGAAACATTTGCAAAAGTTTTCTTGTGAAAATTGACAATTACCTCAATTTATTTTTGCAGACATGGTTAACAAGTGGACAGCCTATCTCATTCTGGATATCTGGCTTCTTTTTCCCACAAGGTTTTCTGACAGGTACTTTACAGACACATGCACGAAAATATGAACTGCCTATTGACCAACTGAAATTTGAGTTCACAGTACAAAAGGTGGTACTAGATCAGGAACTGCTGAAGGCAGCACACTATCAAGCAGAAGGAAAAGAGGTATGATAAAATGCTGTTCATCAAAACAGTGTGATTTACAGTATAAAAATAATTTCGTCACTTGAGAAAGTAGAGTGAATTCAATAATATCATTATACAGATTATATTTTAGACTAATACAATAAACATTTATTATTCTGTATGCATCAAGTTAAATAGCTTTTAGTAGTTATCTTAATCTCCTATCTACTGTAGTGGATGCATTCATGTTATTTTGTTGATTTGGAGAAATAATTATACATTTTTTATAAGACTGGTTGCTTTGAAAATGTTTGAGTATAAGAAATTCATAAACAAACGTTGACACTGTTCAGTAAACACCATCTGAAGCACCATTATGCTTCAAATTCTGTTTGGCTTTGTTTTTCAAGATAAAGGCTGAATATTTCACACAAACATATATAGATACAATATAAAGACTATTATGTGAACTGTTACTATATTTAGGAATGGTCACTTTCTTCATTTTCTTCAGCAGCAGTACAAATTTGAAGTGCTTGCTCATTGAACAGCTCAGATGACAAGTACAAGATGTAGTATGTCACACCATGCTGCCCCTGAGTAAGGTGAAAGGCTGTATAGTTACTGATGTTAGGGAATAACACACAATTAGCCTGTTGTATGGACTACCACAGGGATTGCAGTTACATGTTCAGTTACTTTAAATAGAACATTTTTAGCTAGGTTTGACTTCTGTCAGTATGAATACCAAATTACTGTAACCAGTCACATTTAATATACTTTCCACTGTGTGCTTCATAGGATTGTACCTCCATCATCAGATGGATTTATGTCAGTTAATAAGGTACCCATGGATGATAAGTCAGCACATTTGATTGCCACATGGAGGGTTAGGTTCAAGTGCCAATACACCTGGGGATATTTCCTTGGAGGGAGGACTGGAATGCAGAGCACTCAGCTTTATAGGGTCAACTGAGGAGCTACTTTAATGAGAAGTAGTGGTTCCAAGGTCTCAAAAGCTGGTAACAGCCTCGAGAACTGTCTGCTGACCCCATGCCCTCCACACCACAACCAAATGTCACCATCATAAGGCACAGCATGAAATGGCAACAAGTCAGCATCAAGTGTTCCTCTGAGATTAATCAAGGAGGAAACAAATAAATAAATAAATAAGGCATAGTCTTAGGTCTCACTGTTGGGTAACCTATGGCATTGTATTTTAGTGGTCACAGGCTGATGATGAAGAAGAAGGTACAATAAATGTGACTGGTTACAGTCATTTGTGGATTCAAAGACTCATTTACATTTTACATTTCCAACTGGTTAAGTTCAAGCTTGAGACCAATTTTAACCATGATGGAGTATAAAAAAAACTGGTCACTGTTACCAATTTGAGAATAATGCATACCTTGTAGATTTATACACAATAAAGACCTGGTGAGAAATTAACTGAAAGCAATTGGCACAAATCCTCTGATAATGCTTGGTGAGATCATGTGACAGTGTCCCGAACTTTAAAACAATATTCTGTGAAATAGCAATTCAATTCAAAAATGTTATTGGCATAAGGTAAAGTGATACTGAAATAGATAGCTCACAAAAAACATGATCTCCGTGTGAGACCTCTCGACAAGACTTTCTTAGCAATGGTGCCTGCTGTGGAAAAAGAATAACCTGACCAATATGGAGCTGTTTGGTTAGACAGCTATAACAAAGACATTGTCATACAGCACCGATGGACTTCAGAAATTTCCACATCTTCACAGAACTCCTTGTATGTTGTTACGCCAACTTAACCAATCACACATTTCTTGGAAAGACAATGACATGGGGCCCACCAAGGGAATTCATTTGTGCAGTAAATGAAAGATATCAGAATGTGCTTCTAACAAAAGAATGCATCCCAGCTTTGCAGGTGTGTTAACTGAAAGGTGTTGAATGTATAAGACCCCATCTTTTTTGCTTCAACAAATAATATAAACAATGGAAGGGTGGGGAGATTGCATGGAGCCATCATTTTCTTTCCTCAGTACGTATGTAAGCTGTATCAATTCACCACTCATCAATATAATCTGTCTCACATCAACATCATTCCACTGTTTGCATTCATACAACAAATCTCTTCATCACTCATCTACATCCTCATACCTTCAGCATCATAAAAACCCATAATATCTCCACAATTTTTATCATTCAGGTCGAAGTTATCTGGACACGTTTAACAGGGCTAGGAGAAATAAAGTTAATTGTTGGGTGTTATTAGCAGCCACCAGATTCCGCCGTGACAGTTCTAGAATCATTCAAAGGGAGTCTACACTCTGTATCGCTATATTAGCCGGAGGCGACTTCAACCTATCTAGTATAGACTGGGATGTCTATGGATTCATTACAGGTGGTACAGACAAGCCGTCGTGTGAATTACTTTTGAACACATTATCCGAAAACTGTCTTGAGCAGCTAAATCAATAGCCAATGCGTAATGGAAATATTTTAGATCTGGTAGCCGCGAACAGACCAGACCTCATTGACGATGTCAGTGTTGAGACAGGGATTAGTTATCATGATGTTGTCATTACGACTATGGTTACGAAAGTTAAAAAGTCGGTCAAGAAGGCTAGGAGAGTATTCTTACTAGAAAGAGCAGATAAGCAGTTGTTACCATCCCACTTAGTAAATGAATTGACTTCATTTACTTCCAGTACAATGGACGTGGAAGTATTATGGGCAAATTTTAAACACATTGTAAATCACGCATTGGACAAGTATTTGCCAAAATAGTGGTTTAACAGCGCAATTCGGAGAATGCTCAGGAAGCAAAGGCAGTTGCACTCGTGGTACAAGAAAGATCGGGAGAATGAGGACAGGCAAAAGTTAGTAGAGATTCGTACTGCTGTGAAAAAGAGTGATGCGTGAAGCATTCAACCACTACCACCGTCATACCTTAGCAAAAGATCTTGCTGATAACCCAAGGAAATTCTGGCCTTACGTAAAATCGGTAAGCGGGTCGAAGGCTTCCATCCAGTCACTCACTGATCAGTCTGGCCTGGCAACAGAAGACAGCAAAACGAAAGCTGACATTTTAAATTTAGCATTTGAGGAATCTTTCACGCAGGAGAATCGTATAAACATACCGCCGTTTGAGTCTCGTACAGAGTCCCGTATGGAGGACATAGTGATAGACATCCCTGGGATTGTGGAGCAGCTGAATGGGTTGAAAACAAATAAATCACCAGGTCCTGATGGGATTCCAACTTGGTTTTACAGAGAGTACTCTACTGCCCTGGCTCCTTACTTAGCTTGCATTTATCGCGAATCTCTTGCCCAACGTAAAGTCCTGAGCAACTGGAAAAAAGCGCAGGTGACGCCTGTATATAAGAAGGGTAGAAGGACGGATCCTCAAAATTACAGACCAATATCCTTAACATCGGTTTGTTGCAGGATTCTTGAACGTAGTCTCAGTTCGAATATAATTAATTTCCTTGAGACAGAGAAGTTGCTGTCCATGCATCAGCACAGCTTTAGGAAGCATTGCTCCTGTGAAACGCAACTTGCCCTTTTTACACACGATATCTTGTGAACCATGGATGAAGGGTATCAGACGGATGACATATTCCTTGATTTCCGGAAAGTGTTTGATTGGTGCCCCACTGCAGACTCCTAACTAAGGTACAAGCATATGGGATTGGTTCCCAAGTATGTGAGTGGCTTGCAGACTTCTTAAGTAATAGAACCCAGTACGTTCTCCTCGATGGTGAGTGTTCATCGGAGGTGAGGGTATCATCTGGAGTGCCCTGGGGAAGTGTAGTAGGTCCACTGTTGTTTTCTATCTACATAAATGATCTTTTGGATAGGGTGGATAGCAATGTGCGGCTGTTTGCTGATGATGCTATGGTGTACGGGAAGGTGTTGTCGTTGAGTGACTGTAGGAGAACACAAGATGACTTGGACAGGATTTGTGATTGGTGTAAAGAATGGCAGCTAACTCTAAATATAGATAAATGTAAATTAATGCGAATGAATAGGAAAAAGAATCCTGTAATGTCTGAATACTCCATTACTAGTGTAGCGCTTGACACAGTAATGTCAATTAAATATTTGGGCATAACATTGCAGAGCGATATGAAATGGGACAAGCATGTAATGGCAGTTGTGGGGAACACAGATAGTCGTCTTCGGTTCATTGGTAGAATTTTGGGAAGATGTGGTTCATCTGTAAAGGAGACCACTTATAAAACACTAATACAACCTATTCTTGAGTACCGCTCGAGCATTTGGGATCCCTATCAGGTCGGATTGAGGGAGGACATAGAAGCAATACAGAGGCGGGCTGCTACATTTGTTACTTGTAGGTTGGATCATCACGCGAGTGTTATGGAAATGCTTCAGGAACTCGGGTGGGAGTCTCTGGAGGAAAGGAGGCATTCTTTTCATGAATCGCTACTGATTAAATTTAGATAATCAGCATTTGAGGCTGACTGCAGTACAACTTTACTGCCGCCAACTTACATTTCGCGGAAAGACCACAAAGATAAGATAAGAGAGATTAGGGCTCGTACAGAGGCATATAGGCAGTCATTTTTCCCTCGTTCTGTTTGGGAGTGGAACAGGGAGAGAAGATGCTAGTTGTGGTACGAGGTACCCTCCGCCATGCACCGTATGGTGGATTGCAGAGTATATATGTAGATGAAGATGTAGATGAATTTACATCATCATTAACTTCAACACATCACTTCAAAACTTCATCATTACTTCTGTTATTGTATCAAAGAATTCAATCAAGAAAACTAATAAATTATGAGACAGAAGTGCTGGGCATAACATCCCTTCAGAAGAACTGCCAACAGACACAACTAAAACAAAATTTTACATCCTTCCTAGCTTTTGGGACTAATCATTCATTCCTCATGGAGAAGAGAGTGAGAGGTTGGCAAAGTTTTAAAAGAAAGACAGGACACTCAGAATCCAGGATGAGCGGGAGGCATCTACATATAGACAGTGAGAATGAGGGTAAACAAAGATTAGTACATCACATCAACATTCACATATCATCATAATAGAAATATACAAATACTCAAATGCTCTTACCATAATAAAATCTACTTCCTCATAATTTTCTATTTTGTCTGAGCTTCATTAATTGAGCATATGAAGTACAGACAAATCTCCACTTTACTCAACCAAGAATACTTACATACTCTGAATGTGTTCTTAAACTGAAATTAAGGACTTTACATCAACACATTCTACAATAACTAGGTTAATTAATGTTTTAACTTAAATATTTTCTCAAAAATGTACTTTGTAAATTCCATACAAGTTTTTCATAAGAAGAGTCAGAAAGACACCGTCAGAACTGTTATTTAAGTCTATCATTGATTAAGCTGTACAAAATGATTCATATACAAGACCAAGCATAAATATTACTAAGAAAACAATGCCTGCCCACTATCACCCTACATCTCCACCAACCTCTTACATCTCTTCTTCCTCTTACTCTCCATCCATCTTCTCATGCCCCATTCTCCCTATCCACCACCTCCTGCCCCCTCCTCCTGGCCCCCCTCTTCTTATCCATCTCCCCCTACCTCATTCTCTTTCCCTACTGTCCTTTTTCTCTCTCAGTCCATCCCTTCCTGCCTCCCCCCCCACCTCCGTCCATATTCCCCCCCACCCACCCTTCTTTCTCTGTCCAGTCATTCCACTATCTATCTCAGCCTTCCTTCAGACACTTCTATTTGTCCACATAGCCCCAGCAAAACAGATCAATAAAGCAGGCCAATACTACTCCAACAGAACACACCTGTGATGCAGGGCAACGTGCACTTTGAGGTCTGGAAAAACCAATTCTTGTCCCTGATGTGGAGGCTCCAAAGGAGGTCGATAAGGCAGGCCTATTCTGTTCCCATATGACTCCCCTGTTATGTAGAGCAGCTGCCTATGACAGGGACTGAAGAAACTCACAATTTTGCCCGATCTCCTCTTATAATGGAGCTAGGAAGCTGTAAACCTCACAGCACTGATACTCATGAAGCTTCCTGTTTGTGTGGCAAACTTGTTTGAATTGTAGTACACAAATACTTACTGTACAGCAATGTTTCCCAAACTCTGTTCTGTGGAATGCTGGTGTTTTCTCTCTCTCTCTCTCTCTCTCTCGCGGGTGCTAAAGACTATGCTGTTGAGTGCCCATAACACCATATCCATCCATCCATCTGTCTCTCTCTCTCTCTCTCTCTCTCTCTCTCTCTCTCTCTCTCTCTCTCTCACACACACACACACACACACACACACACACACACACAAATATGCAGAGTAACATGGTGATTTAATTTTATATCTTTAACTAATTAGATATTCAAGAGATTTGCAAAGCGAGATCCTTTCTAGTTTCAGGCACCATATCTTTTTCTAAAAGCTATAGTTATACCTCTGTAATTATATTTTTTTGTTTACATATCTCTCCTGGAACTAAAGTTTTTAAGATTATTTCTTGTGTGGTGTATCCTGTTGTGTTTCCTTTAACTGGGATCCCATTCAGCCCTTGTTTCCTCTGACACTATCCTTTCCTTTGCCAGCTAAAGGACCTTCTAAATTCTGAAGTATGGTGCTTCTTGCTGCTTTGGCTTAATAATTCAGACTGTAGATTATTAATTGTATTTGACTTTGTAAAAATGCAAGAAAACTCAATATATTACTTTTTCATAGTAACAATAATAAAAAACTGTAATTATAGGCTTTTCTAATTTGAATTTTTTTCCTTATTGATGGCAGGTTCATTTACAATTTGAGTAAAAAAATGGAATACTATTCCAAGATTAATTTTTCTCATTGTACAAGAGTTTTTTAATTTCTGCTTCACAGATGACTATCATTTCATCATGTCCCTCTATCTCTTTGTTAGTATTTGTTTCACATTTTTATATGAGATTTTCCATTAATCATTTAGATCACCTATATGGTCCACATCCTTCATTGTTTTGTCCCTTTTGTTAGCTATCACTTACATCTGTCGTCTAAACACTTTCTCTTCTTCAGTGTTTTATATACACATAAATAAATATTTTCGTCACCAACTGTGCTAGTTTCATTTTCCTCCTATTACCTTGTTCCGTTTATAGTCCACTTCTCTTTTTTTATTTATTGATTTAACATTCCATAGTTTTAACGTTATTCGCTATTTTTCAGCCAACAATCACTGCCAACAATCTCTTCCACACCTACCAGTATCATCTACTTCCGTCGATTTCGTGTCGCTGGCGATAATTTTGTGCCATTGGCTATCTTTCTCTGCCACAGGAAAATTTTTTTGGGGCATTTCTGCGCCACCCGCGATCTTTTTTGCGGCAGGCGCGATCTTATTTGCGGCACGCGCGATCTTTTTTTCGCCACTCGTTATCTCTGTTTTTGAGCAACGTGTGTTCTTTTCCCCTGATCTGGACATACTTGCTTGGTCTGGTCAACTTTTTCCGTATTTTTCGTATTTAGTGGTCTTCCTTTGGTATTGAACATTACCAACACAATTTCTTTCTTTCTCGTCCTTCCCTCCGTGTTTTATTCCTTCATATGATTACTATTTTAACTTTAGTTATTTAATTTCCCTACCCACCAGTTACCCACTATGTACCCTAATCCTATACCACATTATTTACATTCATTCCGGAAACATGCATTCACCGTAGCCAAACTGCAATCCCACATACTTTTCCTCCGGTCCTGCTTAACCTTTTGAATTGCCCCTAAAGGACTTACCTTAAAAGTCCCCATCGCTGGGTGCAATTCCTCCTTCCACCAGTCTCTCCTAGACTTCCAGAACCTTCAATCCTTAGTCCTTACCCAACTTGTCCTGAATCTCTACACTACTTCATGTAACCACCACTCCCAACAGCTCCTATCTCTCTTCAAAGTCCTCCACCTCTCAAACCCTTGCTTGGAGAACACACTCAGGAACATCATCCTAGAAGACAGCTGCAAACTTGAGTTCCATGCCACACATCACCTGAAAAAACTATCCACAGTGCTAGTGCAACACCTAAGAAGTGGGGTCCCTCTCCCTATCCCTCACAAACACCAACCACAACAGAACCTTCAACAAACCCCCCTCATAGCCAACAAACCTAGCCTAGCCACCCTACTCAATCTCCCCATCCCAGCTCATACCCCACACAGACAAAATCTCAACTATAAACACAGTCAAATGCCACATATCACCAGTCCCAATTCAGTTCTAAACCTCTCATCCAGATCCCTCTCTCCTCCAGAGACATCTGTTCTATCAAAAGGCTTAACCTTTAGCCCCACACCTAAATTCAACCACACTGCCCTGCTTAAAGATCTCCTCTCATTCACCCGGAACCTCAACTGGATATATCACTTCACTACCCAAACACAGCCCCCAAATACTAGACCCAGTGTTGAACCCTGTCTAGAACAGTTCCGACCGCCTTCTCAAAGGGATACTCCTCCCCTCCCCCAAAACCATCCCTTGCAGACATTTCAGTAATTCCTCACATCCAGTGTTGCCTCCCAGTCCTTCTTGAAGAACATCCCGACAACCCCCAACATCACCCCAGCTGAATCCCGTGCCATTAAGGAGCTGAAAACAGACTGCTCTATTGTCATCCTCCCAGCGGATAAAGGCTCCACAACTGTGGTACTTGACCGTGTGGAGTATGTGGCAGAAGGACTGTGTCAACACTCCGACACCTCAACCTACAAAGCTGTTACCCAGGATCCCATTCCCTCCATCCAGACTGAGCTGCAGAAAATCCTAAAAATCCAAGGTGCCTCACAAGGCCTTACAACGGCTTCCATAGACTTACTCACTCCACCTGAGCCATGTACCCCTACCTTCTACCTATTACCCAAAATCCACAAAGAGAACCATCCTGGCCGTCCCATTGTGGCAGGCTTCAAAGCCCCAACAGAACGTATCTCAGCTCTGGTAGACCAACACCTCCAACCTATCACCCGCAGACTCCCATCCTACATCCAAGACACAAACCACTTCCTAGAACGCCTCAAATCCATTCCCACTCCTCTCCCACCTGAAACCTTTCTTGTCACCATAGATGCTACATCCCTTTACACAAACATCCCACATACCCATGGTCACTCTGCCCTTGAGCACTACCTCTCCCAACGGCCACCCGAAGATCTTCCAAAAACCTCGTTCCTTATCACACTTACCAACTTCATCCTCACCCATAATTACTTCACTTTTGAAGGCCAGACCTACAAACAAATCATGGGAACGGCCATGGGAACCAGGATGGCTCCGTCCTATGCCAACCTCTTCATGGGCCACATGGAGGAGGCTTTCCTGAAGACCCAACAGCTGCTTCCCCTGGCCTGGTATAGGTTTACAGATGACGTCTTTGTGGTCTGGACTCATGGTGAAGAAACACTCCTTAATTTCCTCCATAACCTCAACTCCTTTTCGAATCTGAATTTCACCTGGTCCTTCTCCAAAACACAAGCCACCTTCCTGGATGTTGACCTTCATCTTGTTGAAGCTCATATCCACACCTCTGTCCATATCAAACCCACAAACAAACAACAGTACCTTCACTTTGATAGCTGCCATCATTTCCACATCAAACGCTCCCTTCCCTACAGTCTAGGTATTCGTGGCAAACGTATCTGCTCCAGTGATGAATCCCTCAACAATTGCACCAATAACCTGACCAGTGCTTTCCTCTCCCACAACTATACTGCAGACCTTGTCCACAAACAGATCTCCCGAGCAATACATTCCTCCCCGTCCAACAACAATGTTCCTACCCCCAGACCACACAGAAGCATCCCCCTTGTCACCCAATATTATCCTGGCCTCGAATACATCAACAAATTACTCTGCCAGGGATATGACTTTCTCAAGTCAACCCCTGAAATGAGATCATCCCTTGACAAAATTCTCCCCACACCAGCCAGAGTTGCCTTTCGTCACCCCCCTAACCTCCGTAACATCCTTGTTAAACCCTACAATATTCCCAGACTACCTTCTCTACCCAGTGGTTCCTACCCCTGTAACCGACCCCGCTGCAAAACCTGCCCCACGCATCCCCCCACAACCACCTACTCCAGCCCCGCTACTGGTAAAACATACACATTTCAAGGCAGGGCCACATGTGAAACTACACATGTCATTTATTAGCTGACATGCCTGCACTGCACAGCCTTTTACATCGGTATGACAACAACTAAACTGGCTGAGCGCATGAACGGACACAGATGAACTGTCCGCCTAAGAGATGTCCAATACCCAGAAGCGGAGCATGCCCTCCAGCATAATTCTAGGGACCTAGGAACCTGCTACACAGTATGTGCCATTTGGCTTCTCCCACCCAACACCAGTCCCTCTGAACTGCGGTGATGGGAACTTGCACTCCAACACATCCTTTCATCCCGCCATCCCCCTGGACTGAACCTACGTTAAACAACCTCACTCCCATTTACTCTTCAGTCTTCTCCTCTTTCCCTTTCCTCTTTAGCCATACACGCATCTTTTCATCCTACATAGTTGTGTTTATCTTTATACTATATACCTCTTTACTTCTGTATGCATACTCTTTGGTTTGAAGCTGGCACAGTACTTACAGTAGAATATCTTTAGCTTCCCTCTGACAACCATGCCTCCATCCTTGCTACCCTCCCTGTTTTCCTTTCCCTGTTGCTTCATAGCCTGGGTTGTGAGTAACTGAATCCACTTTCCCTTCTTCCCTTTCTTTCCCCTCACTCCTCCCTGGTGAAGGAACATTTGTTCCGAAAGCTAGGAACGCAAATTTTCGGTTCTGTTTTTTGTGTATCTATCAGCTGTACTGAGCTGAGGTAAGTACTATATATATATATATATATATATATATATATATAGGGAAACATTCCACGTAGGAAAAATATATCTAAAAACAAAGATGATGTGACTTACCAAATGAAAGTGCTGGCAGGTCGACAGACACACAAACAAACACAAACATACACACAAAAATGAAGCTTTCGCAACAAACTGTTGCCTCATCAGGAAAGAGGGAAGGAGAGGGAAAGACAAAAGGATGTGGGTTTTAAGGGAGAGGGTAAGGAGTCATTCCAATCCCGGGAGCGGAAAGACTTACCTTAGGGGGAAAAAAGGACGGGTATACACTCGCACACACACACACATATCCATCCACACATATACAGACACAAGCAGACATATTTGAAGACATGTCTGCTTGTGTCTGTATATGTGTGGATGGATATGTGTGTGTGTGTGTGCGCGAGGCTTGTCGTCATGTTTCAGAGTGGTGGTGATGTTCTATTTCAGGGTGTATACATGGACAAGGAGAAAAAATTCCCGGATTTCCCGGTTCAAAATACACTTTCTCCTGGGTGAAAATATACTTTTTCCATGTTAAGTGACAGTCACACTCTAAAACTTATCAATTATTTGAATGTTTATGGTTTTATACACTGATGTAGAATTTCCCGGCACTTTAGAAAACGAAACTCAGGGGGGAAAAAACACATTTCGGAAAGATATTTGATGTGCAGCAACATGTTCGCTGCGTATTTTCATGTTACAAAGGTATAAATTCTAATTCCTCCAAACACCGCATGTTACTTTCCTAAGCATAGAAATCGAGATTGCGACACGGTTTTGTAAGCCAATCATAGCTCATGTCACGTGATCGCACCAGCTAATGACAGCATAGGACATGTGATGTAGTCAGCTAATAGCAGTATCACTCTTAAGTAGTGCGAACACACAAATAAGAAAAGTTAATGGTTTAAATTAATATACATAGTGTTGCTACAAGAAAAACAAAGCTTTCACATATAATATTGGTCCAGAAGATTAATAAGTTGCAGAAGCTAAGCTTCCACATATAACGACATTTTTTGCGCATTTTATACTTTAAGATACATCACACAAATACGCCAGTAAAATTTTTAATGACGACGTAAATGTCTGATCTTCTGGGCTCAAAATTCTTCTAGATGGTCGTCCTCAAATAGTTGATTTTTAAATGAGAGCCAAACACTCTGTGACTTAAGAAATTCATCGTACATTCTCGCACATAGTTCACCTTGCGTAAAAGGAAATTTACTTTGAAAGTAATGCTTTTCAAACCACCATTCGCAATATTTTCACATGACCTGTTAGAAATTGGTTCGCTTGAGCAGTTGTGAGAAAGCGCCAGATAACAGGTGTCATTGCGCTTGCACAGCTACAATGACCCAGGAAGCCCACACGTTCGTATGTGTAAAACAATAAAAGATCTAGCATTATGTCATAAAAGAAACAAGTCATCAGAGGATACTTCAAGAGCATCGGAATTTCATGAACCATACTAAAATGCATAATTCAGCTTAAAGTGCACATTCGTATGTCCAGATTTGGTTGTAAATTTTCTTGTACTGCCAGTACTGTATTATCACATGTTTGGTTGTTTATTATGGCATAATGCCATACGAGCTAGAAGATGGAAAACGTGCACTTGAAATGCAGCTAACAGTTGAAACTAGCAACCATGTGAAATTAAACACCTCATTTCAAATAAATTGACTGCCTCAGTGCAAAAGATTAATAAAAGCCAAATCTCTTTAGCAAACTGACAAAAATAACTTCATTGTCATGCAAGGCGATTAATGCCTGGCTGTCAGAAAAGTGGAAATAAAACCTGGAACTAATAACATATTTTAGACTTCCGTAATTATGCGAACGAATTTTAATTCATTTGATACCTCCTGGCCACAGAAATCCGTTTTGTTTTCATTTAATGTGAGAGCAATAAATGAATAGAAAACAGCAAAATCACTAAACATAAACATGGGTCATGTGGAGACTCCTCACTATGACTCAGACTGCTCTGTGGATCAACCCCCGATGTCCGATATTTCCGAACCAGGCAATATTAGATAGTGGCACCCAGCCAGAAGTGGGAGAGAGTACTACTCATACGCGACACAACTGTGCATGCATAAGAGCCCGCCCGCAACTGCTCAACCAAATCTAATGTAAACAGCTGTCACATCATGCTCATCAGAGGCAATTTCTTGTTAGGAAGCATTGCATAGTCTTCTCAAAGCCTTTTACACAATTCGCTGTTGGCAAACGCTTGTATGGGCACTGTGTTTTATTGTTGCATATGGCGTATTTCCTTTGCGATTCAAATATACTGCAGAAGCGAGATACAGTAATATCCTTTGTTAGAGTATTGGTTCTTACCAATCAAAGTCACAAAAAATTAACTGAAAACTAAAACAATGAAAAATTCCTGG
This sequence comes from Schistocerca piceifrons, assembly GCF_021461385.2. Taxonomy (NCBI): domain Eukaryota; kingdom Metazoa; phylum Arthropoda; class Insecta; order Orthoptera; family Acrididae; genus Schistocerca; species Schistocerca piceifrons. The sequence goes on from NC_060141.1 coordinate 514,168,988, forward strand.
ATTTCTAAAAAACTCCTGGGTTTTTCTCGGTTTTCTCCCAAATTAAAAAATTCCTGGGTTTTTCCCGGATCTCCCGGCTCGTATACACCCTGTATTTATATGCTCAACAGTTCTTCTTTACAGGTTTCTGCTCTAAATTAACTGTTGTTGTTGTTGTAGTCTTCAGTCCTGAGACTGGTTTGATGCAACTATCCATGCTACTCTATCCTGTGCAAGCTTCTTCATCTCTCAGTACTTACTGCAACCTACATCCTTTTGAATCTCCCTCTACGATTTTTACCCTCCACGCTGCCCTCCAATACTAAGTTTGTGATCCCTTGATGCCTCAGAACATGTTCTACCAACCAGTCCCTTCTTCTTGTCAAGTTGTGCCACAAACTCCTCTTCTCCCCAATTCTATTCAATACCTCCTCATTAGTTATGTTATCTACCCATCTAATCTTCAGCATTCTTCTGTGGCACCACATTTCGAAAGCTTCTATTCTCTTCTTGTCCAAACTATTTATTGTCCATGTTTCACTTTCATACATAGCTACACTCCATACAAATACTTTCAGAAATGACTTCCTGACACTTAAATCTATACTCGATGTTAACAAATTTCTCTTCTTCAGAAACACTTTCCTTGCCATTGCCAGTCTACATTTTATATCCTCTCTACTTCGACCATCATCAGTTATTTTGCTCCCCAAATAGCAAAACTCCTTTACTACTTTAAATGTCTCATTTCCTAATCTAATTCCCTCAGCATCACCCGACTTAATTCGACTACATTCCATAATCCTTGTTTTGCTTTTGTTGATGTTCATCTTATATCCTCCTTTCAAGACACTGCATTCCGTTCAACTGCTCTTCCAAGTCCTTTGCTGTCTCTGACAGAATTACAATGTCATTGGCGAACCTCAAAGTTTTTATTTCTTCTCCATGGATTTTAATACCTACTCCGAATTTTTCTTTTGTTTCCTTTACTGCTTGCTCAATATAGAGATTGAATAACATCGGGGAGAGGCTACAACCCTGTCTCACTCCCTTCCCAACCACTGCTTTCCTTTCATGCCCCTCGACTCATATTAACTACAAGGAAGATATTAAATCCCTGTACTAGTTGCAGTTGCTCACTTTGGATGGACAGCAAAGTTTTGGTGTTAATTAAGATGTACATTTTAATTAAGGATTTAGTTTATTTACTAAATCTCATATTTGTTTTTGCAGCAAATAAAAACCAGTGCAAAAATGCTCCTCCCACAGTACGAAAAGGTGTATATGCTCCTGTTTAAAAGAAACACTGAAAAGCGGGGTACCATCTGCCTCATTCTACCTTCCTCAGCACCTTTACAACTTTCCTAAAAATGTTGGCATGCAAAGATAATCATGCCTGTTTTAACGTGTGACTCCCCCCTCCCTCCCACAAGGTCCCCTAACTGAACTGTAACTCGTTCACAGCCACTAGCCTATCGCTACCGATCAGTCATACCCTTCCACACCCACATTGTCATTATCTCTTTGTGTCTTTCTGACATTATCTCACAGCCAAAGTCTCCTTTGTTCTGGCCTACTATTACTATCTCCTCTCACTGTTATTATCTCCCTCTTGCTCTCTCTTACTGTTACTATCTCATTCATTCCTTCCCACTAGTGCTGTCTCTTGTCTCAGTCATTACCTCTCTCTCTCTTCCTCATTGTCACTGACAAAGAATGTCCCTTATTATCACTGGTTCCCATCCACTTCCACTGTCATTGTCTCTTTATTCTTCTCCCACTGGCACTACCTCCTTCACTGTTTTTCTAGCACTATTCTGTCACTGTCAGAAATGTTCCACTACCATTGTCTCCTTACATCTTTCTCTACCACAACTACTGTCCATTGTCTTCCTGTATTTATTGCTTTTCTATCTCTTTCCGAGCTGCCACTGTCTCCTTCTCTCTCAGCATAAAAAAGTGCTAATATGTTCGCTTGTCAAAATGTTTGGGAAAATTTGTAAAGGAGCAGAGGAAGATAGAGTAAGACAGCTGTTACCCCCCTTGTCAGTTAGATTCTTTTAAACAGGAGCATATTTGACTTTTTTGTGCTCCAATAGCAGCATTTTTCCATTGGTTCCATTTTTTTCTCTGCCACACCAGGGCATGTCACTTATATGAAATGAATTTTATGGATCAAAAAATTTTGATAGTTTACTTATTTGAAACTGAAATAATCTGAAACTAATTTTACAACTCAGATGGTATTTTAAACGAACAAGAATTTTGCATGCACGCTAACGGAGGCACTTCACAGCATATTTCTCCCTCCTGTATCACTTTATGAACTTATGAACTTTCTTGACTCACACTGGGTTTTACGAGTACAAGAAAGGTAACTCTGAACCTCTGCATCTTGGAAATGGATAAAGATATCAAGAAAACTTTTGAGGTTGTTCGAGACATATACTAAAAATTTCAGTCATATGCTTTGCATAGCCATCTTGGAATCCATGTCTTGGTTTTGGTACAAAAAAATGGTAAAAACTTCCCATTAACTAATTAAGGCCCATCATAGACCACATCAAATGCAAAACAAACCACATGATTTGCCCCATTTGTGTAAGCAGGAGAAAGTGGCTAATATTCATAATTTTACCATGTACTGTAGGATAGTGACACTAAGACAATCCTTCTGGTGGGTACACAAATGGCTGCTGGTTGAAGGGCTATCCAAAACATTCGATCATACCTTCCTATCACCAACAGAACCCAAAGTAAGAGACCCAAAAGAATTCCAGTCTTATGTGTGGCATTTTGGAACATATCAGGTAGCACATACCTTCCTGTCACCAACAGAACCCAAGGTATGAGCCCCAAAAGAATTCCAGTCTTATGTGTGGCATTTTGGAACATATCAGGTAGCACATGCTGTCACATGTGTGCCAATTAAACTTTAAGGTGTGTTAATATACACATCACACCTGTGCTGAGACATTAACTCCAGTACAATCAGCCCATTATATGGTCAGCTTACATACTCGTATGTGCAGCACCTCAGTAGTTCTAGTTCTCTGCGAAGTGGCTGCTTCTCCAAATATTCTCACTTTAAAGGCATGTCATCTCACATGATGCATCAGCAGCTCTTGAAGTTGTCCAAAATGTGTGGTCAACTTTGTCCTAGACCACAACATGATGGCAATCATTGAAATGGGTAGGTATCTGGTTGGACTAAACAAAAAGCCTGGCAACAATATTAATGATGTTGATATGATGTTCACAGGTGGTCCTGATGACAGGACCTAAATAGGATTTACTGGGAAGATGCTTATAAAAGTCTTACACACGGTCTTTTCACATGGATATGAGCATTATGGAAGAAACTGAAAGCAGAAACTGCCAAGGATGTAGAGCTACAGTTCATACAATGGAATATCACTCTGGATGGTGTAAAACAAATTTTTGTAAGAATATTCCTCATGTCATGCCACAAAGGAAAACAGTTAAAGATGTGGAAGGCAAAGTTTCAATCCGAAGTGATGTTCACACATTACAGGGATGTTCCTTAGCACTATTTAGAGGGGGTATGTGGAGTATTAGTAGTATGGGAGGAAATTGTTTGAAGAATTTGCTTTAGTACTTCATCCGTGACAAGTCTGCCTGCATATGAGGAGAGGAATTGCTCATCACTTCAGATGTGCTAAGTGTGTGCCACAAGACTGTGTAAGAGAAATGTTGTGGTTGGTAGCTATCAAAGTGGAGATACTGGGGAGAATGTGTTTAGGATGTGAAAGAATGGAGAGTTCCTTGACCCTGGTGTCAGTGATGAATCTGTCATCAACGGAACTGAACCAGATAAGGGTTTTGAATGTGAGTGGGAGAGGGTCACTACTGGACTGAGGTATGAATCATCTAGAAGGACTTCTCTAAGTGGACTACAAATAGGTTTGTCTTTCAGAGTGGCCAAACATCTGTTTTATTTTTTTCGGATGAGTATATTGTCTTCCAACACCAATATCTCCCCCTTCCCCATCCCACATTCCCAGTCAGTCTTCTGGTTGGTCTGCAGCAGCCCATTGCCATTTGCTCTCCTGCACCAATCTTATCACATCTGAGTGTTAATTACATCTAATATCTTCAAGTATTTGTTGTATATATTTCAGTCTCTGCCTTCCCTTACATTTTTTCCCTCTTTTGTTCCTTTTAGTACAATAAAAGTTATTCCCTAATGGGTTGCCAATTCACCCTACTACCTCTTACCCTGCACACTTCTCATCAGTCCGCTTAATTTTCAGCACTCTCCAGCAACACAACATCTTGCCAAACACTTCATTTCTCTTCTTTTATGGTTTCCCATGGTTTATGATTCCCTTCCATACAACACTATGCTCCAGACTACATTCTCACATACATATGTTTTCAGAAATTTCTTTATCAAATGTAGGCCTGTGATTAAAACTAGTGCAGAATGCTCCATTTGTGTGTGCTAGCCTGCTTGTCACAGATATCCTTTCACACTGAATTTTAAACCCATTCCTTAACCTTTTCTTTCTGATATACAGATTGAACAATGGAGAAGAAAGACTGCATTCCTGCCAAATGCCCTTTTCAATCCATGCACTTCTCTCTTGAGCTTTAATTTTTGTTGTTTCCTTTTGGTTCTTGTATATTACTCATCTGTCCCTACCTAAAGAGAGAGAGAGAGAGAGAGAGAGAGAGAGTGTGTGTGTGTGTGTGTGTGTGTGTGTGTGTGTGTGTGTGTGTGTGTGTCTATATATATATAAAAAAACAAAGATGAGGTGACTTACCGAACGAAAGCGCTGGCAGGTCGATAGACACACAAACAAACACAAACATACACACAAAATTCAAGCTTTCACAACAAACTGTTGCCTCATCAGGAAAGAGGGAAGGAGAGGGAAAGACGGAAGGAAGTGGGTTTTAAGGGTGAGGATAAGGAGTCATTCCAATCCCGGGAGCGGAAAGACTTACCTTAGGGGGAAAAAAGGACAGGTATACACTCGCGCACACACACACACACATATCCATCCACACATACAGACACAAGCAGACATATATATATATTTTCTTTTTCTTCTGCTTTTACGGCCTCATTGGACCACTTCAGTCAATCATTTGTGGTCCTCTTCTTTGGTATTTTCCCCTTCCGAGTGGCCCAGTATCTCTTCATTCTTTCCGATGCTTTTCGTCGTTCCTCATCTGTAAATACCCTTTTCATTGTATGTCGTTTGTCAAGTTTTGGTTTAAATCTTATTTCTGTGTCCCTCAACTTCTTTAAATTTGGCGTTTTGTTCTGCAAATCATCCAGAGTTATTTCCAGTTCTTCCATATCCTCTCTTATTTCCTTAAGCCATCCTCCTTGTTGTTTCAAATTCCAGAGTTTCTCAATAATTTTCCTTGATAATCTGGTTTCTGGTGTCCTCAGAATGTGACCACAAAAAGAGATCCTTTTCTTTCGTATAGTATCGGTGATGGGCTCCAGTTCTCTGTATACCACTTCATTTGGAACTATCCGCCATTGCCCAGCTTTTTGATATTTCTTATTTATGCATGTTCTAGCAATTCTTCTCTCTACTTTTAAAATTTTGTCAATTCTGTTTTTCTGGGTGACTTTAAAAAGAGTTTCACTTCCGTATGTAACCTCTGGTTGAACCACCGTCTTGTAATGTTTTAATTTTGTTTTAATTGATAGACATTTTTTATTGTACGTAGACCATGTTAGTTTTTGAGCTTTTATCATTTTATTAGTTCTTGCTCGCCATGCAGGTTTCTCGTCCAATTTATGTGTTATAATTTCACCCAGGTATTTAAATTGTTTCACTATTTTAATTTCCCTATTGTTCACTGTGATGTGATCTATTACAAGTGGATCCGTTACCATTATTTCAGTCTTTTCAAATGATATCTGGAGTCCTAATTTTTGTGCTATATTTTGTAAGCTTGTTATTTGTTTCGTGGCTTCCTGAATATTATTAGCTAGTAATGCTAGGTCATCAGCAAATCCCAAGCAATTTAGGTTTATTTTATCTTTCTTAGTTCCAATTTTAATATTCATAGGATTTTCCTTGTACCATTCTCTCATTACATATTCAAGAGCACAATTGAATAGCAATGGTGATAAACAATCTCCCTGTCTCAACCCTGTTTTAATCGTAAATGGTTCAGATATTTCTCCTCTAAATTTTACTTTGGATTTGGTGTTTGTTAAGGTTAACTGTATCATTTTTATTAATTTAGGATGAAGTCCAAAATTCCTTAATATTTTCATCATTGAAGATCTATGGATGCAATCATATGCCTTTTTGAAATCTACAAAGGTTATGACTAGTTGTTTTTGCCTTCTTTTGTAGACATCCATAACTAACTTCAAGGTGATTATCTGTTCTGGGCAGCTTCTCCAGGATCTAAATCCTCTTTGATATTCTCCCAGTTCCAGTTCTAGTTGATCTTTACAGCGGTTGTATAGTATTCTTGACATGATCTTATACGTGCAGTCCAAAAGGGAAATTCCTCTATAGCTGTCTGGATTTGATTTTTCTCCTTTCTTATGTAATGGATGTATTATAGCAGTAGTCCAATTTTCTGGTAATTTCTCTTCATTCCAGATTTTTACTATGCATTGGTGTAATGCTATCTTTACTGGTTCTGCTGCATATTTCCAAAGTTCAGCAAACGTTTGATCTTCTCCACTTGCTTTGTAGTTTTTGAGTTCTTTCAAAGCTCTGTAGACCTCATTAATTTTAGGTGGATTTATATTTTATGCTGGTGTTTTAATTGGGGTTTCTGTGTTTATCTGAAGAAGTTCTGGGGGATCTTCACAATTTAGTAACTTGTTAAATGTTTCTGCTAGAATTTCTGTATTTTTACTATTGCTATGGGCTAGGTTATTATCTTTATCTTTTAACATTAATGTTGGAGGATCATATCTTTGTAATTGTCTGCCAAATATTTTGTAATAGTCTCTTGAGTTTGTTTTTTCACTATTTGTTTCTATCATTAGAAGTATATCTTTTTGGTACTGACGTTTAACTCTCCTTATTATATTTTGTGTTGTCTTCCTTTGTTTTGTGAGTTCCAAATATGATTTTTCTGTTTTTTTCATTTTGATGCCTTAACCAGGCTTGGTGTCGATCCAACACGGCTTCATCACATTCATCATTCCACCACTGGTGTTTTTTCCTTGGATTTATAGGGGCAACTTGTTCAGCTATTTGTTTCAATTTGGGAATTATTTCTTCCAGATCATCTGTTATTTTTACATCCCTGGTTTGTGCTTCATAATCCTCATTTTGTATCAGTTTATGAGGGTCATAGGTTCTCTTCTTCTTCTGGTGGGATTTTTTCTTTGCTAATGGGGTTAATTTAATTTTAATTTTTATCATGTAATGATCTGATCCGGTATCTGTCCCTCTCAGTACTTTCACATTGTAAATTTCCTTGTGGTAATTCTTATCCATGCAGACATGGTCCAGTTGCCATTCTCCTTTTTTCCAGTCTGGATGTTTCCAAGTTTTTAGTTTACTTGGTCTTCTCTTAAAATACGTCGACTTTGAGATCATGTCATGGTTTCTGCAAAATTCCACTAGTCTTATGCCATTTTTGTTTGTTCTTGTTTGTGCTGTCCATTTCCCTATTACACTCCTGGAAATGGAAAAAAGAACACATTGACACCGGTGTGTCAGACCCACCATACTTGCTCCGGACACTGCGAGAGGGCTGTACAAGCAATGATCACACGCACGGCACAGCGGACACACCAGGAACCGCGGTGTTGGCCGCCGAATGGCGCTAGCTGCGCAGCATTTGTGCACCGCCGCCGTCAGTGTCAGCCAGTTTGCCGTGGCATACGGAGCTCCATCGCAGTCTTTAACACTGGTAGCATGTCGCGACAGCGTGGACGTGAACCGTATGTGCAGTTGACGGACTTTGAGCGAGGGCGTGTAGTGGGCATGCGGGAGGCCAGGTGGACGTACCGCCGAATTGCTCAACACGTGGGTCGTGAGGTCTCCACAGTACATCAATGTTGTCGCCAGTGGTCGGCGGAAGGTGCACGTGCCCGTCGACCTGGGACCGGACCGCAGCGACGCACGGATGCACGCCAAGACCGTTGGATCCTACGCAGTGCCGTAGGGGACCGCACCGCCACTTCCCAGCAAATTAGGGACACTGTTGCTCCTGGGGTATCGGCGAGGACCATTCGCAACCGTCTCCATGAAGCTGGGCTACGGTCCCGCACACCGTTAGGCCGACTTCCGCTCACGCCCCAACATCGTGCAGCCCGCCTCCAGTGGTGTCGCAACAGGCGTGAATGGAGGGACGAATGGAGACGTGTCGTCTTCAGCGATGAGAGTCGCTTCTGCCTTGGTGCCAATGATGGTCGTATGCGTGTTTGGCGCCGTGCAGGTGAGCGCCACAATCAGGACTGCATACGACCGAGGCACACAGGGCCAACACCCGGCATCATGGTGTGGGGAGCGATCTCCTACACTGGCCGTACACCACTGGTGATCGTCGAGGGGACACTGAATAGTGCACGGTACATCCAAACCGTCATCGAACCCATCGTTCTACCATTCCTAGACCGGCAAGGGAACTTGCTGTTCCAACAGGACAATGCACGTCCGCATGTATCCTGTGCCACCCAACGTGCTCTAGAAGGTGTAAGTCAACTACCCTGGCCAGCAAGATCTCCGGATCTGTCCCCCATTGAGCATGTTTGGGACTGGATGAAGCGTCGTCTCACGCGGTCTGCACGTCCAGCACGAACGCTGGTCCAACTGAGGCGCCAGGTGGAAATGGCATGGCAAGCCATTCCACAGGACTACATCCAGCATCTCTACGATCGTCTCCATGATAGAATAGCAGCCTGCATTGCTGCGAAAGGTGGATATACACTGTACTAGTGCCGACATTGTGCATGCTCTGTTGCCTGTGTCTATGTGCCTGTGGTTCTGTCAGTGTGATCATGTGATGTATCTGACCCCAGGAATGTGTCAATAAAGTTTCCCCTTCCTGGGACAATGAATTCACGGTGTTCTTATTTCAATTTCCAGGAGTGTATGTCTCTATATCTCTTTTCCCTTCCTAACTGGGCATCGAAGTCTCCAATTAAAATTTTGATGTGATTTTTATTAATGTTATTCTTCGTTTGATCTAAGAGCTCCCAGAATTTTTCTACCTCTTCTCTGTGTTCTTTTTTATTATTTTTATCATTTGTCGGGGCATGGGCATTTATTATTGTGTACATTTTATTTACAGCTTTTAGAGTTAATGTTGAGAGCCTGGGAGATTGTGCTTTAAATTCTATTATGGACTCTATTATTTTCAGACTCACCACGAATCCTGTTCCAAATTGTGGACACTGTTTCATGACTCTTTTCCCTGGTATTCCCTTATAAATCCTATATCCTTGTGATTCTATCGGCTCCTGATCAGTATTTCTCATTTCTTGAAGTCCGGTTATGAGAATCCCCTTGCGATCCATTTCATCCGTCAGAATTTTGAGTTTGCCTGGTTGTATGAGGGAATTTATATTGTGTGTTGCAATGTAGTTTATTTGTCCTGTCTTGAGCGCTTGGCAATAACCAAGGAAGACTGCACTCGGATACGGTGGGCAGTCACCTGAAAGATAACTTGGATGATGAGTCGGAGCATCTGAAAACACCCAAAACAGACAGACGACCAAAACTCAAGACAGGACAAATAAACTACATTGCAACACACAATATAAATTCCCTCATACAACCAGGCAAACTCAAAATTCTGACGGATGAAATGGATCGCAAGGGGATTCTCATAACCGGACTTCAAGAAATGAGAAATACTGATCAGGAGCCGATAGAATCACAAGGATATAGGATTTATAAGGGAATACCAGGGAAAAGAGTCATGAAACAGTGTCCACAATTTGGAACAGGATTCGTGGTGAGTCTGAAAATAATAGAGTCCATAATAGAATTTAAAGCACAATCTCCCAGGCTCTCAACATTAACTCTAAAAGCTGCAAATAAAATGTACACAATAATATTGTATGCTTGAGTTGTCAAGCTGATTGTACAATATTTCTTGCATTTATCTGCCTTTACTATTTAGGGATTACATGGATAATTTTCTTCCAAAATTCCAATAGTATGTCTCCACTCCCATTGATTCTACAGTAATAATCATGATTGTCACTTCCCTCAATGATTTAAGAAATTCCAGACGAATATCATCTATCCCATCTGATTGTTTGACAGCCAGTACTCCAAATCTCTGTCACACTAATACTAAATCTCCTACACCTGGCAAATAGATAAACATTTCTTCTTCTATAACATTAGCAGACAGTTTTGCTCCCTCATATAAGTCCTTAATGTAATCTTTCCATCTACATGCTCTTTCCTTTGGATTTAACAATGAAATCTCTTTTTGTTTCTTAATGTTTACACAACAGTTTTAAAATGTCCAAAATTTTTAGACTGCTTTTGCCTCCTATTTCATCCATTTGAGAAGTAAGTGTCATTAAGGAGGAATTAAACTAGAAAGGTAATGTAGTGTTGGAGAGTAGGTATTCCACGAACGTTTTCAACAAGTGGTTTCATGCAAGTGGGGCTGGGTTACAAGTGGATAGATTTATGAGAATGAAGGTTCAGAGTGGGCTTTCAGTTAGTTTTGGTCAACATGGTACATGATGGTTAAATGTTGTCTTCTCCGTATGGAGAAGGTTAAATAACACCATTTGGTGTGGAATTGAAAATAAGGAATCTGAACAGAACTGAAACAATCTGTAGGATGGCACTGCAAGTTTCCTTGGGTCAATCATCAGACTGACCAACTTTCACAAAACAAGTGCACAAGACCTAAGCACAAACATTCTTTTGTTTCTGCTCGATCTTCATGCCTATTACATTATTAAATATTAGTTTTACTTACAGGTTCTTTCCTGCACATTAGGTTTCTTTGTCTCATGACTTTTTTCTGTTCTATATCTATATGTAATTTATTTTCCTGCTTTTTCTCCCTTTACAATCTTTAAAGCTTTTGGAACTAGGTTCTTCTGTGTTTTATGTGTCTGATGTAATTGTTTCACGTCTGCTCAATTGATCCTGTTTCAACATCTAGTAACAAGCTGTAATGTCAGAGTTATAATGTAGTCATATGAGTTGCAACTGACATTGGAGTGATTCATCTGCACCAACTATTAATTACATCAGTTTGTGTATTGTTAACTGTAGTTCCATCTGATTATTGAAGAACGTTTGCTCAGTGCATTTACATACATATGTTATGAAGTCCCATATTTAAGAATATTTGTTTCTAGAGCAGAAACAAGTGTTTCCTAATGAAACTAGTCCAGCAATGTTAGGAACAACAATGTTAATGTCTGTTTACTGGACATTAGGTAACTGTATGTGATGATGCAATCTGATCAATATGTTTGTGATAATATTTTGTTAGAGATAGGAAGATATCAGTGTTGAGTTCAGTCATATATCAATACTATGTTTCCTCTTCTGTATTTCATTGTTTCTGCTGGTGGTTAGAAAATTATGCATTGTAAGGTAGCCCATTAAGTTGTCAGAAAAAATACTATCCACAGTCACACAAAAAGTAATAATTTATGAAGAGAGCAGCTTGTCATTATTAAATGGGTATTAAATGGGGGTAACACCAAGAATTGAAAACACTTATCCAAGACAAACAGAAGCTAAGATTTTCTGTATGCAAGACAACATTTCTCAGAAGAGTATTTTATGTTCTAGGTTCCAGAAATGTATGAAGGACTAAAAAGACCAAGTGATGGAGTCCTCGTGCATGGAATATTTCTAGATGCTTCAAGATGGGATCTTCAGACAATGACACTATGTGATCCAAATCCTGGTATGTTTTATATATTCATTTATTTATACAATGTGTTCCATGATTTCCATCATGAAGGAGAGCCTTCAGGGATGTGGAAGGAGTCAAATTATACACTGGTACGCATGTCCATTGCAGATTACTTCCATCAAATATACAAATTACAACTAACACTAGATCTGCTTACTTCATTAATTACTGGAATTACTTCTGACTGCAACCCCGTGAACCATGCACATTGGTGGAAACGGGTGGAAAAACATTGGAGAGAGATCTGTGAAGAGGCCAGGGAAACATGTGGTTCCTGAAGAGGGGCAGCAACTTTGTCAGTAGTTGCAGAGGCAGGAGTCTGGGTGATTGACTGATCTGGCCTTATAACATCAACCAACATGGACTTGCTTTGCTGCTACTGCAAATGGCTGAAAGCAATGACAAATGACAGCCTTTATATCTGAAGACAAGCAGTTCTATTTCATGCCTTAATGGTGGAGGCATCCTCTTAGGTAAAATACTCTAGACATGAACTAATCTCCCATTTGGATCTCCAGGCAGGGACTACTCAGGAAAATGGTGTCATTAGGGGAAACAAAACTGGCACTCTACACATTAGAAAATATTGGGTAAGAAGGTTAAGGAACTGAAAAAAAGAAGAAATAGATAGGTTGAAGTTACATAGGGTGCATCACCTAAAACTTGTACTACGTACATTGCAGAAATGGAAAATGCTATTGATGTGTGGTTCTCAGAGACTGGAGTGGTAGTTTGAGGCTTGTATTGTTAGGCAGTAAACAGATTGCAATAATATTTAGTGCATTTTTTGTGCAAACATGCACTTTTAAATGGAACACTGTCTATTGATGTTAACACGCTAAAAGCAGGGTAAATTAGAATGTCAATGGTGTTTGTTGCAGGATTCTAGTGTGATATGTTTATAAGATACCATATTTTGAAAAGTTTCCACACCAACCCTTGCTGGTGCCATGCAACCTACGTAGTTGCTAGAAACGGTGTTGTTATGTTTGCTTACTTTGTGCTTGTGTGTTGCTTGAGCGCATTGCAACTGCTAGTCAGTCAGTGTGTGACAGTCCAAGTTGTAGGTCATGAGCTGAAAATGGGATTTACCAATGCACAAAAAGCCCACATGCTCATGGTGTATGGAGATTATAGGAAGAATGCCGTTCATTCACTTACTGTGTAATCTAGATATCCCTATAGATGTCAGCCATCTCAGCAATTATTTATCAACCCTGAAACAAGTCACATGAAAGTGGTAGGGTAACATGTAGACATATAACAGAAGAAAAAAGTGATGACAGAAGAGGGGGGAATTAATGTTCTTGCTGCTTTTGTAGTTGACCCACACATTAGCTCCTGCGCAATTGCATGAGACAGTGGCATGTGTCAGGCAAGTGTCCTACGCATGTTACATCGATGTAGTTTCCATCCCTATCACATCTCTCTTCATCAAGAACTGCATGGAAACAATTATTAGAATAATGCTAACTTCTGTACATGGACATTAAGACAGGATACTCCAGATGTATCATGTATTTTGTTTAGTGATGAAGTCACATTTACCAAGCATGGCAAGGTAAACCACTGAAACATGCACTACTGATCTGTTGACAGTCCCCATTGGCTTCGACAGGTGGAACGTCAGCGTCCACAGAGTGTAAACATGTGGTGTGGAATAGTGAACCACCAGCTCATAGACCAGTTTTTTACTGACCGAATGAACAAAAGTATTGCAGCCTCCTAACAGACCATCTTCCACATTCCTCTGCAGACTCCCTATCAGACTGGAAGTGTGTATTGCCGCTGTTGGAGGTCATTTTGAACACTGCCTGTGATGGTCAATTGTCTTGTTATTGTTCAGAATCCACATAACTGGTGTATGCACTTTTGTTGTTATTTAGGGTGTGTTACCACAGGTATTGTACAAGTTCAGTACAAGTTCAAGTACTTGTACAAGTACAAGTTCATGTATCTCATAAATGACTTGCACTAGAATCCTGCAATAAACACTGCTGCCATTCTAATTCACCCTCCTCTTAAATTGTTAATGTTGCTAGACATTGTTCCATAAAAAAATGTTTGTGCAAAAAAATAAAAAAATACCCTTCCTAAGTATTACCACAATATGTTTATTGGTTAACAATACAAGCCCCTGACTACCAATCCATCCTGTGAAAACTCCGCATCAATAGCACTTTCAATTTCAGCAGTATTATTGGTGCATGTTGTAGGTGATTCATTCTGTATGGAGAGGAAATTAATGAAGAGTGGTGACAGGAAGAATAGGACTTCTATTCAGGTCACTACAGGGTTACCAACATAAAATCATATGGGAGTAATGCAGGAGTAACAATGAATATGAAGATAGGAATGTGAGTAAACTACTATCAACAGTACAGTGAACACATTGCAGTTGCCAAGATGACGCAAAGCCAACATCTGCAAACTCTTATGTCTAATAGCACTGCAGATGAAGAGACTGATGGAATTATGAATTTTCAGATAGTTAAGGGAGACTAAAATGTTACCGGAATTTGATAGTAAGAAACCGATGAGAAGGAACAACAGTAGGAGAACATAGGCTGAGGAAGAGGAATGAAAGGGGAAGCCACATGGTAGTATTTTGTAATGAGGACAATTTAATCATTGCTAATATTTTTATAATACATAACATTTATAGGGGCAGATGTGGACATTGACTACAATTTATTGGTTATGAACTGCAGATTAAAACTGAGGAAATTTCCAAAAATAAGGAAACTGCTAGATGTTTTTGAGAATTTGAAAGAGAGTATTAGGCAGTGACTAACTGAAACAGGAGTAAGGAATGCAACAGAAGAGGAATAGGTAACCTTGAGAGACAAGATCAAACAGGCAAAATGACAAGGGCTAGTAGAAATCCTCGAGTATCACAGGAGATATTTTTAAGTTTAAAACAAAGGTTGTTATCTGTGGGTATTTCAGTATTGAAACAGCAGATTCCAAGCAACATGACTCCACCTTAAACTTTCATTGCACAAATGTGTGTCCAACTCTTAATGATACATGTCACAACAATATTATTGTTAATTTATGCGGACATGAGTACATAGCTAGCCTGGTCAATGGAGTTTTGCAGATTGTGTGCCACTGCTTTCAACGCTTTATTATATTCAACCAACTTATTCCAATGAATTTAATACGACATGGGTAAGAGATCAGAGACAGTAAAACACTATGTCATTTATTGACAAGTTAAAGAATGCAAATTGGGATTCTGTACGTGAGATTCGAACAGGAAAACTGGAGTTGAAAATGATTTTGATGACATTTTTAAAAAATACAAAGACCTATGGTATTTATGTTTCCCATTAATAAAAGGTAGCTCATCAGTTAAATGTAAAAATAGAAAATTAACTGGTCTACAAAAGAGCTGGCAATAATTAGAGAAAACATGCTCATACTTTTATCGAATACATAAAAGTGTGGATAATCAAGAAGCTGAGCAGATATGTTTGGTTTATAATGTGTACCTTAAAAATAGAAAGTATTACAAAGCTAAGCTCATATAAACCAAAAAAGCAGCATGAGAAAGATACACAGAAAGTGCTCCAAATAAGTGTAAGGCAGCCGTTATTAGACAAAATAGTTCTTCCAGCCAGGCATGTAAAACTCTGCTTCATTCAGGAGAATTGAACAGCTAGTTTGTAACATCAGTCAGAGAACTCTGAGACAAAATTAAGACCACAGAAACAATTGAGAGAAACCTGCTTGGACCCCAGCTGTCTTGAAGGGCCTTTGTTTCGTTGGGGTAAAAGTATGGCTGATGAGGACTGTAAAACTGGTTCCAAAAATTCCAAAATTATGGACTCTTACTGGATCTTTAATTATGTTGTTAGAAGAACATTCACTTTATAAGTAAAACATAAATGTTAAGAGTCCAGAGTTTTTCCAGATTCACCCAAAATCTCAAAAGTTGAAAAGCATGACCTCCTTTGTGACAATCACTATGGATTTCAGCCAGACAGAAATACCATTGCAACTGTTATGGGAATTGTTGTTCAAATTTTAACAGCTTTCAAAAATAAGAAGATGGTTTAGCTTGTATTATGTGATCTAAGTAAAGCATTCAACTGCATTCATTTTAACATATTATAACAAAATTAGGTATTATGGTGCAAACAGATCTACATTAGTAGTTATTTCTACCTCCTTGAACAACAGAAGACAGTTTTCTCAATTAGAAATTGGTATGGGTGTTTCACAGGAATCTGTCCTTGGCGCCTTCTATTTCATCGCAACTATCAATGACCTGCCCCATTGCATACCACTGCTTGTTACCTGCTACGCTGGTGATACAACTTCACTTAATTGCCATCATGACATCCCAACTCTTGATAAAATTACGCAAGAACCTCTTGACTTCATGACACAAACCCAAAAGCTTATGTTGGGACTATCTAAAAATATCTATACAAATAACAAATCTGTAAAACTGCTGCATCTGCTTGTCTGAACATGCGTCCCCAAAACTACTAGATGAATTTTCATCAGGTTATCGCAACTAACTTGAGCATAGCTTGGGAAACATATACGATTTATTTCATCAAAATCAGATAATAGATATGGAAAACAAGGATATCGTGAATCGGAAATTTTATCCATACTAATATAATAAATGTGAAAGTAACTCTCTCTGTTATGTTTTCACGACCAACCCACTCAACTACTTTTGATGAAATTTGGTATGGCGATAGCTTGAACCCAACCAAGATCAAATGCTGCTTTAGAAAGTGTGTAGTATCAAATACCTATTGATTTGAAGAATATAAGGGAAAAATATTTACTCTTTCAAAAAGCTATTTACTGTTGGACTTTTGATCTTTATAATTCTATGGAAATGCTTTTATTGGTTGATAAGTGCTATGTGATTTGATTCAAAATAATGAATACAATACTTATAAAATCTTCATCCTGTTTAAACTGTAATTCCACCCTCTTTTTTTCGTAATGTTCTTGTTGGATAATATATAGCTACTTCAGTAGCATGATGCATAGAAGCGTGCTCCTGCCATCTGCCTCTGTATGTGCTGCTCAGTGATGACACTGTGCATGACAAGCTGGGACAGCTTGGGAGGAGAGGGAGTGGGAGGCACATCACGAGCTATGCTTACCCGAACAGGCAGACAAGTGAGGGTAGCTGACATTACAGCATGTGCCGTAGCTTACTTAGTTACCTCCACCATGGTATGGTCTGAGCCTTGTTCAGTGCTGCATGTGTAGATTTTCACAAGTGGAGGGTATGGCTGCTGGTGCAGGACTGCGAAGACAAGGGTGCAGCAGTATTGCCGGGTGGCTGTGAAGTGGTGTTGACAGGGTGCCCTTGTTTTACAGCTGAGTGTGCATGTGCCAGTCACTGCGAGCATGAGGCACTGGAGCCTCCAAGTGTCAGGATGGGTGGCGGCAGGTCAGGGGCATGGCACTGGGAGTGTTGGGGGCTGCAATGCAGTATCAGGAGCATGCCCAGCAGTTGATGGCTGTGGAGGGGATATCACTGGGAGAGGTAGAGAAGCAGGGACAGGAGCATCCTGTGCACGAGTGTTGGCGATAGTCGGAGCATCAAGTGGAGCACCAATGTAGCATGGTGCATTTTCCAGAGCACTTTCGACTGTAGTGTTGTGGGCAGGCATCTCGTGGGCCATAATGATGGGAGTACTTGGCACAGTGTAGTCAGTGATGTTGGCATCATCATTTGTGTCTGCGGTTTGTTGGTGTATATGGTACTCAAGTTGCATGTGTGGGTTTGGCCTGCACAGAGGCAGGCTTCAGCCATCAACAGAAGTGCTGGTCAGTGTGCTGTGCAGCAGATGCAGATGTCTAGGGAGTCCCATTTCAGCACCCAGTGGAGGACAAAGTAGTGCAGTCAGAGAGGGGGCTGGTGAGCACCTATGTGCAGCATAATGTGGGTGCATGACGCAAGATCACTGTGAATGAGAGTCCTGTGCCATGGCGTGGGCGAGACATGGGTCACAAAGCGAACCATGCAGTTCTGCAAGCCAGTCATGAACTCAGGAATGACGTCATCTACAGACAGGTCGGCAAGCTCCAAGAAGTCACCTGTGATGGCAAGCAGCTGGTCGTAAAAAAGATTGGCAGCTGACATCTCAAGGTTGGCCTCATGAGCTACGTGGTGCCTGTGATATACCAGCAGCAGGACAGCAGTCCACCTGTTGTTGTGGCTTGCAAGGGTGGCCTTCAAGGTGCGATGCAGACATTCCACCATGCTGTTGGTAGCTGGGTGGCAGCTCAGTGCCAGGTGCAGGTCAGCTCCACACAGATCTGTCAGTGTACAAAAAAGGGCAATCAGGGAGTAAACACGGACAAGGAAAAAAAATTCCCGGATTTCCAAGTTAAAAATACACTTTCTACCGGGCGAAAATACTTTTTCTTCGTGTTAAGTGACAGTGTACTTTTCCTCAGAACTGTAAAACTTATCAATTCTTTGAATGGTTATTGTTTTATACACTGCCATAGAATTTCCTGGCACTTTAGCAAACGAAACTCAAAGGGGAAAAAAAGCGCGCTTTTGGAAAGATCTTTGATGTGCAGCAACATGTACACTGCATCTTTTCATACTACAAAAGTATAAATTCGAATTCCACCAAACACCGCATTTTATTTTCTGAAGCATTGAAATCGAGATCGCGATGCACTTTTGTAAGCCAGTCATAGCTCATGTCACGTGGTCTCCCCTGCCGATGACAGTGGATATTCAGACATAGGACACGTGATGTAGTCAGTCAATAGCAATATCACAGTTAAGTAACACGAACACACAAATAGGAAAAGTTAATGGTTTAAATTAATAGTCTTGTTACAAGGAAAGCAAAGCATTTGCATATAATATTGGTCTCGAATATTAATAAGCTACAAGAGAAGCTACGCTTTGACATATAATGGTCATCTTTTTGTGCGTGTTACACTTTAAGATACATCACATAAATGTGCCAGTACATTTTCTAACAATAACATAAATAACTGATTGTCTGGGCTCGAAAATCTTCTAAATGGTCGTACTCAAACAGTTGATTTTTGAATGAGAGCCGGCCGAAGTGGCCGTGCGGTTAAAGGCGCTGCAGTCTGGAACCGCAAGACCGCTACGGTCGCAGGTTCGAATCCTGCCTCGGGCATGGATGTTTGTGATGTCCTTAGGTTAGTTAGGTTTAACTAGTTCTAAGTTCTAGGGGACTAATGACCTCAGCAGTTGCGTCCCATAGTGCTCAGAGCCATTTGAACCATTTTTTTCGAATGAGATTTAAACGTTCTGTGATTTAAGAAATTCATCGTACATTCTTGCACATAGTTCACCTTGCGTAAAAGGAAATTTACTAGTAATTATAGCAATGCTGATCATTCGCAAACCCAGTCAACCACTTTAACAGACAGTGATCGGCATTCACCTGTTCGGCTTTATTCTGCTCAGCTTGTGTACCCTGTCCCCTTATGTCTGCAGGAAAGTTTATTTCTAGATATGATGGGGATTACCCTGGCAGAGACATCAGGTACACCATGCACACATTCAAAAATCAACTTAGGATTCATTGAGAAATCACCTTAGAATGTGTTCAAAAACCAACAGTGATGTGTTTCAAATTCATATGAATAATTGATGGACCGAAGTGCATTGGATGCTGGGTGCTTTGTTAAATCAGGTTTTTCCCCTTCAAGAATATGAATTTGGCGCCCCCTGAAATTTCTGCCCAGGGGAGATACCCCGGTTTGCCCCCCTCCCCCCAACCCCTAAATCCGGGCCTGTCGCGCGTGCGTGAATCTGGCAGATAGCGCGCACCAGTATAATTTTTCCGGTGGCATCTGGCTGCTTGCTGCTACTGCTGATGCCAGCTGACAGCCACACTACTGTAGCCAGAAGCGGGAGAAAGTACTACTCATACGCGAGTCAGCTGTGCATGAGCATGAGCTTGCTCACAACTGCTCAAAGAAATCTAATGTAAACAGTTGCGATGTCATGCTCACCGGAGGCAATTTGTTGTGATGAAGCATTGCATAGTCTTCCTAAAGCCTTTGACACAATTCGCTGCGGGCAGACACTTGTATGTGCACTGTATTTTGTTGTTGTATATGGGACATTTCCTTTGCTGCTTAAGTTTTATTTTCTTTTTTTTCCCTTTAGTTCATGTTTTATTGCTGCTATATTATTCTGCAGTAGCAGGATACAGTAATATCCTTTATTAGAGTATTAGTTCTTACCAGTCAAAATTACAAAAATTCAAGTCAAAACTAAAAAGAATGAAAAATTCTCAGAATTCTAAAAAATTCCCGGGTTTTTACCGGTTTTCTCCCAGATGAAAAAATTCCCAATTGTCCCAGGTCGTATACCCTGACAAACATAAATCAGTGCCCGTGGTCTGCAGTGATGTGGTGTGGGAAGCCCAAAACAGGCAACTCTCATGCGGCGAAAGCAGCTTCTACCGTAGCAGTGATAACATTGGGTATTGGCGTTGCCTCAGGCTAGCAGGTGAACTTGCCCACCATGGTAAGAAGGTAGCAGCAGCTATCAGATGAAGGTAGGGGGCCAATGATGTCCACATGAAGGTGGACAAAGCAATGTCTGACATCTGGGGAAGTCGTGACATGCGCATGTGGCGGCTGATCTTGGCGTGCTAACATGCTTGGCATGTGCGGGCCCATGTCCTGCAGAGTGTCTGAATACCTGGCCACACAAAGTGCTGCTTTATCAGAACAGCAGATGCGCAAACACCGGAGTGCACCAAGTTGTGTAATTAGTCAAATGTGGCAATATGGCCTACCTGAAGGCAGCGAGTAGAAAGAGGCGTGGTGAGCACGTGGATACACTGAAGCCAGGAGCCAGTGTGCATTGAAGGTGGAGGTCAGGGACAGCATGAAGGTGGAGGTCAGGGGCAGCATCCTGGAAGAGTTGGGCAAGTCCTGGCTCGTGACCCTGGGTGGTATTAAATGTCTCGTAGCCCAGTGATGAAGCAAATGGCGCAGGTGTAGTTGGTGATGAAGTTGTCAATTCCACGACTTCACGTATGTCAGTTGTAAATTCTGAGCTGAGCAACAGTTGCCAGAATTGATGTGGGGAGCACTGATCAATGTCTTTCGTAAGTGCAAATGTTGGGAGTTTCTGGTCAGTGGAGGCCAAGGGCTCCTCAAAGGAAGCAGTACACCCGCACTGAGCAGCTTGTCCAACTTGGCCTTGATGATCTTCAGTTTATGTGATACTAGGGGGCACACCCGGCAGAAGACGGGTGATCCGCAGATGGTACCGATGTTGTGTACAGTTGAATGGCAAACCTCTCGAGGCACATGAGGGCATGTGAGAGCAGGGAATTGCACCAGGAGGTTGGTGTATGGACCTGCTTCACATTGAAGAGAATAGCAAAATGGGTGGTGCACTGTGTTGATCTCCCAGAGTGGCTGTCAATGAGGTGCTGGCCAGCAATGTCGGGGAGCAGGTGATAGTGTCTAATGAAGTATGCGTTAATAATGGGGTCAGTGACATCTGCAACACTGAAGGTCGACGGCAGGTCCCACTACAGGCCAAGATCAAGGACACAATGATGAATGCCATGTCTAGCGATGGTGTAATTATTCGCTGCCATCAGGATAATGGGTAAGATGGCAAAAAAAATTTCATACAAGTCACTGCAGGAAATAGACAACACAGAGCTGGTGTCTACAAGGAATGGCATGGCAGGAAGGGCGTCAAGGATGAACAGGTGTTGGTAGACCAAGTAGCAGCCAGGCACCTAATCCCAGCGGTCATTGACATTATGGTACCAAGAGCAGGGTTCTCTACAGTTCATTGCATTCAGGTTGCAGAGTGGCATTTGGGTTGCAGAGCAGAAGCACGCCCAGTCGTGAGGGGCACTAGCAGCGCAGCTGGAGCTGCAGTGATGATTCTCATGGCAGCTGAGGCTGTGCGAACCGCGGTGGTCAGAGCCGAGTTGGGCCACGGTCACTTGCAACATTGCCGTGTCGGCGCTGACGTGGGCGGGCATGTCATATACTCCCAGCTCTTGAGCACTGTGCTGCAAGCCATTGGGGAGGAGCTGGGCCCGTGATGTCATTAGTGGCACGTCAAGAGGTGAGGGTGAGCACGGGGAAGGGGGTGGGGGTGACTAGCAAGGTGACAACCAGCTGGCTGCACCTGTGGGGGCGAGATTGGCACATGGTGGCAATGCTCAAGGGTAGGTAAGCCAGCATCTCATGCATCCCATCGGTGAAGGAGAAGTCAGTGTTTGATGCCACTACTGTCTGTATTGGAGCCAGGAGGCAAGTCAGCCAGCTGTAATAAAGAAAATGGTTAGAGACATGAGGCTCCATCAGACTTCAGTGGTGGGGCAGGAATTGAGAGGCTTATAAGTTCCAACACAGCCTGAGGGAAAGAAGAACCCAGATGCTCTGCATTTCAGAAAATGTGAGATGCGTCACGAGACAGCATCAGAGTTTCTCATAGTGGCTGGTTGCTGGGGCCACAAGATCGCAGACTTACATTCTGTTATGTCAACTTGAACTAGTTGATTACCATGGCAACTTGGCATCCTGAATGATGCTGCAGCCAGCAAAGGTAGCATCCACTGAAGAAAACCATAGGTTGAGGTCCTTTGGGTTGAAGGGTGGCAGATGAGCTGCGGCACGGCTGGACGGAGTGGTGGCAGTGCATGATAAATCGGACAGTACTTTGAGGGCAGGATGAGTGGCAGCAACTGGAGGTGGGGTCAGTGCAGGCTGGGCTGCCATCTGTCACATCACAACCAGTGGCATGTGCAGGTTGATGTCGCAGCGTTTCAGTTTTGTGAGGCGCATTGTCAGCTCAGCGATAATGGCATGCAGCATGTAATTATACGGGTTATATCAAAGTGAATGTACTAACCAATCTTGGATCATATGAAATGACTGATTCCAAATTTAAAAGAGTTGAAGCCCAGAAATCCATCACCATATAGCTATTCGAAAATGTATAAACGTCAACATATATAAACACTTAATGTAATTATAATAATGAGTATGGTCTTCTTAAAATGATAAGCAGTCATAAAAAATTATTTGTACTTTATTTTTGACATGTATGTTTCAAAGATGATTTTTCAAAATAGATTGACATATGATGATAATTTCTTTGCTACATATGATGATAATTTCTTTGCTGCATGTTGTTAAAGGTAAATCTTTGTGTTTGGCGATTTTTTAGTATGAGTTTGAAGTGCAAGGATGGAGTACAAGTTATGTGTGCTGTGTCAGGATGGTGGCTGATGTTAATTTGTATTGTGAAATGAAATGACTAAAAACATTTCTATTCAATAGCAGAAAGTCCACCAATGTTCATATTATTTAACAAAATAAAGCCGAGCATCCTCTAGACCAGTATAAAAAAGTTGTGTTTCAAGATGGAGTATGAGCCTACAACTTACAACAAAGAAGAAGAATAAAATATGAATATTATGAAACCTAAACATTCAAATTCTACCACTGCTACCTCTCTCTGCAGTGTGTCACTAGCATACCATGACAAGTGCTGTGAAAATATGACCAGCTACCCAAATTATTAACTTACTTCAAAGTTAATAAATCCACTGATATTATGAAAATCAAGTTTGTTACGGAGTTTCTAGAGGATGAAGCATTACATTAAGTTGGGTAATCAGTATACTAATGATGACACAACCCATGCAGATTTTGATAAAGGACTTTTAAATAAGATTTTGGTCAAAGACTGAACAATCTAGAATAAAAAGTGAATTTATCAATGGACTAAATTACAAGGAAGGGCGTATTAACATAAAACAGTTTTGCAAAAATTTGGAAATAAGCAGAACCAAGAATCCCATTCACTCATCATTTCTTAGTACAGTGAAAAAGAAAAA
The DNA here is from genome assembly GCF_021461385.2 of Schistocerca piceifrons. Taxonomy (NCBI): domain Eukaryota; kingdom Metazoa; phylum Arthropoda; class Insecta; order Orthoptera; family Acrididae; genus Schistocerca; species Schistocerca piceifrons. The sequence continues at coordinate 514,192,711 of NC_060141.1, forward strand.
AAACATGAGTATCAGTTGTCTGAAAATCGAAAACTTGGGAATCAATACTCTAGACCCTAGACAAGCAAGTTCCACTTGGAAGGTATTTTTGAAACTTGCACTACAGTTCCTACAATAACAGTTCTTCTGAAACTGTTCTAACCACAGACATATTGAAAAAGCATAAATGTAGGTAGTAATGATGGTAAAAATTCAAAAATAAAAGCAAAGTCTCAGAAAGATATACAACTATTATTTCATGGAACATTGTAATAGGTATATGAAGGTAGACTACTACACAACCCCCCCCCCTCTCCTCCCCCTCCCCACCCCCCTCTGTGTGTATGTGGCAGGGAGGTCGGTGAGTGGTTAAGGGGTGAGATGGGGGAGGGCCATAACCTTTTTGTTTCTCCTCATATCTCATGAGTGTTATTGATTTGGTTACATGAGGGATGAAAAGCTGTTAAGGCCTGAGCAATTTTCTGTTTTCGCTGGATAAAGTGTTGTGTGCATCAAACTGAACCTCACCTACAGTGAATTTATTGCCCTGTTTGAAGCAATCTTTCCAAAACGAACAACACAATGTTTACAGCTAGGTCACTCCACATCAATTGAAGCAGTGCCCCTACTCAGCCATTTCCATATCTAATTAATTTATGGGAAGATTCCACAATGTCTTGGATGGATGTGTACAAAGTTTCAGCTCAATATCTATGTTGGTTCCATTTCTACAGACTCTCATATACAGGGTTCCCAGGTTTACACCACCTACACACATGTTAAAGTGCCAAGTTTAGATGACAGTAATGAAAGGCACTCTTAAATTATGAAAGTCTGCTTCTGTATACTTAATCAACTTTTTGTGCTGAATAAGAATGTATTATTGATTAGATTTTTAAATACATCATGAGACAGCTGCACTTCTTAAAAACTGGTAGAAAATTCATTGTATGACTTGGAGACCTCATCTTTAACCAGTTGTACGTCATAATTTTGTGGACAGATTCAGGCAAGACAGAGTTTCTGTTCAGTCTTGAAAACTTTATGAGTCAACAGAAATGGCAGTTGGCTGTAAATCCTGCATTCCCATGTTTTCATCCAATTTGGAGGTGCATAAATTTTGACAGAGAAGGGCAGAAGCTATTGCACAAAAAGCACAAATGTTTTATTACATATTCTTGGCCATATCCATCCATAAAATTGTGATTTACAGCTGATTACAGATGGATGAACTTTGTGCCATTTGTGAAAAAATACAGCTGTCACCAGATATATTCAGAATCTAGTCAGTAACATATTTTTATTCAGGACAAGAAGTTGTTTCAGTACACAAAAGCAGAGGTTTGTAAGCCAAGTGCACCTTCTGTTACAGTTATCCTAAATTGGCACTTTGGCATGCATGAAAGTGGTGCAAACTTGGGAACACTAACACTGAGGAGCTGTAGAAATGAAACCAAAGGAGATATTGAGCTAGGACTTTGTACCTATCACCCCAAGACTTTGTTGAACCTACTAAAGAAATTTCATTGGCTTTAGCTTTATGCTGCACTCGTAATATCCCATGATGTTAAGGGTAGCCTGCACTATAAAAAAAACATTGCAACAATCCAAACAGTTAGAGAAAACCCAAGAGTATATACATAAAGTCTGAAATCGAAAGGTCACATAATAAAGTATAAAAGGTTTGGAATGTGGGAAGAAGGAAGACAGGTAAAATCACAGAAGCTCCAGACATGATAGAAGAGTACAGTAATAATCAAATTGTAGATGAAGGGGTAACTGTAGCTAACATCTTCAGTATCAATTTCATTAAAGCAGCTTGTCAGACTGGTTTTAACACATCTGTGACACGAACCTTTTCCAAGAAACTAGATGGAACAAAATGTACCAAATTTTTATAATCCCAGTCACACAAGATAAATTAAGAGAGCCTAATCAAAAGAATGAAAAGCAAAAACTCCTCTGGTGTGGACAACATATCCAACTTGGTTCTAAACAGTATTATAAATTGATAAGCTACATACTTATTCACATATTTAACGAATCATTGAAAGAACGAACTGTTTTTGACAGAATCAATTAGCAATTGTTAAACCAATTTTCACGAAAGATGGTAAAACAGAGGTCTGCAAATATCTTTAAATATTTTAAAAAGTACTTTCTGTATTATTATTATATGTGTTGTCAATGGCCATATACATACACAGCGTAAGAGAACCCAGACACCAGTCGCAATTGGGCACTGAAATAAATTCAATGGTGACAAGTTAAAATTTGTGTTGGATTGGGGCTGAAGCAGATTTCCCACTTTACATGATCGATCATCTTAACCACGTTGGCTATCAAAGCACACTTCCCATTCAATCTAAATTCTCAAACTGTCACGCACTACCTACGTAGCATCCACTGTTCATAAACCTCATTGCTTTCAGACATATATATTAACCTTGACAGCTAATAATGATATCTTCAGTGTGGATGCACATTACGTCCAAACTGTTGCAGTAATCAGGTACAGCTGCAAGCCACGAGGATAATGGACAATGGGCACTATGTAGGTAGTGTGCAACAGGTTGAGAATTTGGGCTGAAGAAATGTGTTAAGGTGACCACTCGTGTAAAGCAGAAAATCCAGGTTCAAAACCCGGTCCGGCACAAATTTTCACTTGTCATTGAACTTGTTTCAGTGGCCAACTACAGCTGATGTGTGTGTTTCTCTTATGCCTTTCTAAAGTGCTTGTAAAGGTTATATATACAAAAAGGCTGTGGAACATCTCAGTAAGCATGACATCTTCAATAAAAGTCACTTTGGACTCAAAAAAACGGCATTGCAATTCAATACATTGTATGCTCATTTATAAAACGAACTTTAAAAATCCATACTGAACATGAAACTGATTAACTAGGACAGGATGACAGCAGGAGACCACTGATATCGATTTTAGTTTCCTACATTGAAGTCAGCAGCATCTGCCATTCACATGATAGCACCCAGTTGCACAAAAAAAAAAAAGCAGCATACTTTATATCCTACGAAAGTGGGTCATCAGAATCATGAATAGTGCCAATCCCAAATATTCCTGCAGGAATTTATTCAAATTACTGAGCATACTCACCATGGGATGCTAGCACATTTTTTCACTTCTGCTCTGTATTTAGAAGTAAAAAAGCTCAATGGAATATATCAGGAGCCTATTACTGAAGCATAAAGATGTACACCAGTTCATATCACATGTGTTACAAATTACACATTAGTCTCTGCAGAACAATAAATGTGAGCTGTTTGGAAAGTAATTTCCAACATTGTGTGGAATGGGGAAGAGTAGGGTATCAGAGTGATTTCAGCATTAACTGTGTTACACGACTAAGTACGAGTATGGTACTGCCACAGAAAGATTAATGTTAAGTTTTATACGCCGTAACATTGAAAATCCCACCACCTGTAAATTACATGCTGCAGTCTGTTTTCTGTGTGCGAAAATAACTTTAGATGTTCAAAGTGAACTTCGTTAAGTATATGGAGAAAACATTATGAGTGATGATGCTGTAAGTGAATGGTGCTGTTTGTTTTGGGAATGTCAGATGAACTTCCTTGATGAACAACAAGCTTATGATCATCTGCTATGACAAATGAACTTGTTGCATGGATCGCTGACAGAATAAGACAAAATCGTCAGGGGCCTACAGATTTATCAGTCAGGATATCACAGATAGCATTGTACAAACATGTTAATAATAAGCTTGGTTATTACAGATTTTGTGCACAATGGGTCCCAAAGCTTCTGGACTATGACCACAAAATGAACAGATTGGGAGCCTCAGTAACGATTCTGATGTGATACAGTGCAGAAGGAGATGAATTCCTGGGTAACACTGTGACAAAACATGGAACATGAGTTGCATGTGTTAATGTGGAGACAAAAAGTCTGTCAATGGCATGAGCCACACTAGATCGCCACACGAGTCTTGAAAGTGTTGCCAAATACTTTCTGCACAAAAACTTTTTTTTGGGACAGAAAGGGAGTGCTCCCTGCTGATTTTACGGACCTACATTAAACTCTGAAATTTGTTGTGAAACTCTAAACACACTGAGAAGAGTCATCCAGAATGAAAGGCGTGAGTTCTGGCATCACTTTTGTGCATTATAACACTAGTCCAGTGCCACATGCATACAAATGTTGCTTCAATTGGGAATTGTTTTATCATCCTCCAAACACCTGATTTGGCAGCCAACAATTTTTATCCCTCAACATGAAGAAATTGCTAGGGTCATAGCAGTCTCAAGATGATGAGTTAACTTGTTTACTGCCACAAGGTTTCCGGCGGCCATAGCGAAGCCTTATGCCTCACTTCATGTAGCCACCACCAGCTACAGCAGAGCCTCATCCCTAGCCCTAAGTGCCTGACCTGGCCTTGAGGTGAAATATCCATCAACATGTGTGCAGCAGTCAACATGTTAAAGGAGGGTATTAAGACTATGAGTTGTCTCAGAGACAGCTGAATTCTACATGTGCATTGGTAAATTTGTTTAATACGACAAGCACCTTAATCTAAGGGGCAATTATGCAGAAAAATAGCTGATAGTTATTGTAGTTTATATGTAATAAAAAATCCTGGTGTTCTTTTTAAATGAATTGAAGACCTTAAATTCTAAATATCCTATGTATAACACTTTACACGTTATAAGGTACCAGCAATTTTGTTAGGTTCATTAGAAGGAACCGCAGATAACTCTTCTTTGTAGTAATCGATTGGTCAATTTCTCTATTACTCTCAAAACCCAACTGATTGTTGACAACAAATTTAATGAGCAAATAAATGTATGGCGAGAATGTGGTTTACTCCCAATATTTAAACAGGAGCATGCAAGATGTACACATGTGAACTCCACATGTGGTGTTGTTGTTGTGGTCTTCAGTCCTGAGACTGGTTTGATGCATCTCTCCATGCTACTCTATCCTGTGCAAGCTGCTTCATCTCCCAGTAACTACTGCAACCTAAATCCTTCTGAATCTGCTTAGTGTATTCATCTCTTGGTCTCCCTCTACGATTTTTACCCTCCACGCTGCCCTCCAATACTAAATTGGTGATCCCTTGATGCCTCAGAACATGTCCTACCAACCGATCCCTTCTTCTGGTCAAGTTGTGCCACAAATTTCTCTTCTCCCCAATCCTATTCAATACCTCCTCATTAGTTATGTGATCTACCCATCTAATCTTCAGCATTCTTCTGTAGCACCACATTTCAAAAGCTTCTATTCTCTTCTTGTCCAAACTATTTATTGCCCATGTTCCACTTCCATACATGGCTACACTCCATACAAATACTTTCATAAACGACTTCCTGACATTTAAATCTACACTCGATGTTAACAAATTTCTCTTCTTCAGAAACGATTTCCTTGCCATTGCCAGTCTACATTTTATATCCTCTCTACTTCGACCATCATCAGTTATTTTGCTCCCCAAATAGCAAAACTCCTTTACTACTTTAAATGTCTCATTTCCTAATCTAATTCCCTCAGCATCACCCGACTTTATTCGACTACATTCCGTTATCCTCGTTTTACTTTTGTTGATGTTCATCTTATATCCTCCTTTCAAGACAGTGTCCATTCCGTTCAACTGCTCTTCCAAGTCCTTTGCTGTCTCTGACAGAATTACAATGTCATCGGCGAACCTCAATGTTTTTATTTCTTCTCCATGGATTTTAATACCTACTCCGAATTTTTCTTTTGTTTCCTTCACTGCTTGCTCAATATACAGATTGAATAACATCGGGGACAGGCTACAACCCTGTCTCACTCCCTTCCCAACCACTGCTTCCCTTTCATGTCCTTCGACTCTTATAACTGCCATCTGGTTTCTGTACAAGTTGTAAATAGCCTTTCGATCCCTGTATTTTACCCCTGCCACCTTTAGAATTTGAAAGAGAGTATTCCAGTCAACATTGTCAAAAGCTTTCTCTAAGTCTACAAATGCTAGAAACGTAGGTTTGCCTTTCCTTAATCTAGCTTCTAAGATAAGTCGTAGGGTCAATATTGCCTCACGTGTTCCTATATTTCTACGGAAGCCAAACTGATCTTCCCCGAGGTCGGCTTCTACTAGTTTTTCCATTCGTCTGTAAAGAATTCATATTAGTATTTTGCAGCCGTGACTTATTAAACTGATAGTTCGGTAATTTTCACATCTGTCAACACCTGCTTTCTTTGGGATTGGAATTATTATATTCTTCTTGAAGTCTGAGGGTATTTCGCCTGTCTCATATATCTTGCTCACCAGATGGTAGAGTTTTGTCAGGACTGGCTCTCCCAAGGCTGTCAGTAGTTCTAATGGAATGTTGTCTACTCCCGGGGCCTTGTTTCGACTCAGGTCTCTCAGTGCTCTGTCAAACTCTTCACGCAGTATCATATCTCCCATTTCATCTTCATCTACATCCTCTTCATTTTCCATAATATTGTCCTCAAGTACATCGCCCTTGTATAGACCCTCTATATACTTCTTCCACCTTTCTGCTTTCCCTTCTGTGCTTAGAACTTGGTTTCCATCTGAGCTCTTGATATTCGTACAAGTGGTTCTCTTCTCTCCAAAGGTCTCTTTAATTTTCCTGTAGGCAGTATCTATCTTACCCCTGGTGAGACAAGCCTCTACATCCTTACATTTGTCCTCTAGCCATCTCTGCTTAGCCATTTTGCACTTCCTGTCGATCTCATTTTTGAGACGTTTGTATTCCTTTTTGCCTGCTTCATTTACTGCATTTTTATATTTTCTCCTTTGATCAATTAAGTTCAATATTTCTTCTGTTACCCAAGGATTTCTACTAGCCCTTGTCTTTTTACCTACTTGAGCCTCTGCTGCCTTCACTACTTCATCCCTCAAAGCTACCCATTCTTCTTCTACTGTATTTCTTTCCCACATTCCTGTCAATTGTTCCCTTATGCTCTCCTTGAAACTCTCTACAACCTCTGGTTCTTTCAGTTTATCCAGGTCCCATCTCCTTAAATTCCCACCTTTTTGCAATTTCTTCAGTTTTAATCTACAGTTCATAACCAATAGATTGTGATCAGAGTCCACATCTGCCCCTGGAAACGTCTTACAATTTAAAACCTGGTTCCTAAATCTCTGTCTTACCATTATATAATCTATCTGAAACCTGTCAGTATCTCCAGGCTTCTTCCATGTATACAACCTTCTTTTATGATTCTTGAACCAAGTGTTAGCTATCATTAAGTTGTGCTCTGTGCAAAATTCTACCAGACTGCTTCCTCTTTCATTTCTTCCCCCCAATCCATATTCACCTACTACGTTTCCTTCTCTTCCTTTTCCTACTACCGAATTCCAGTCACCCATGACTATTAAATTTTTGTCTCCCTTCACTATCTGAATAATTTCTTTTATTTCATCATACATTTCTTCAATTTCTTCGTCATCTGCAGAGCTAGTTGGCATATAAACTTGTACTACTGTGGTAGGTGTGGGCTTCGTGTCTATCTTGGCCACAATAATGTGTTCACTATGCTGTTTGCAGTAGCTTACCCGCACTCCTATTTTTTTATTCATTATTAAACCTACTCCTGCATTCCCCCGTTTTGATTTCGTATTTATAACCCTGTATTCGCCTGACCAAAAGTCTTGTTCCTCCTGCCACCTAACTTCACTAATTCCCACTATATCTAACTTTAACCTATCCATTTCCCTTTTTAAATTTTCTAATCTACCTGCCCGATTAAGGGATCTGACATTCCATGCTCCGATCCGTAGAACGCCAGTTTTGTTTTCTATCTCCTGAACTCCACATATCATTTTAATTACCTTCTTTTCTACGATGAGTGTTTTGGCAAGAGTGAGGAGTTACCCCATAATAAAATTCAATGCAAACGAAAATATGAAAAATATATTAACTTAATGATTTTTATGTCTCAGAGTTGACAATTATTTTTATGACAAAAGCAGTCAACCTAAAGGTTGCAGCATGCCTACTACATGAGTCTTCCAATAGCTTTAATCACTAAGCACATTCAAGAACTTAAAACTTACTACTTCGTTCATTTATTTATTTTTTGTTGACAACCAACTCTCATAGCAGGTGGGTTTTTTTTCCAGCACAAAACTGGACGAGTCTCTTTGTGTTACAACAACTAAAAAGAAAGTTTAAAACCATCATGGACTGTTTTCCCAGTGGGTACTTCCGATTGAAATACACTGGTACATCATTAAAATAGAACAAAGGCAGCAATGGGCCAATAATTGAACCCTTTGGAAAACTGATCATGAATTCTCTCCATGATGATGATGATGATATGGCATCCCTGTTTGTATTGCTCAAACTTTCGGCATCCTGTTTTTAAATAGTAACTAAACCAGGCATGTGATGAACCATGTATCCCGTAAAAATTATTAACAGAATACCTCATCACCTTAAATATTGTAATGAGATGTTCACTGTTACAAAAAATATGAAAGTATTATTGACACATCAATAGTTGTATTACAGTGTATGGAACGGCCTACCATACAGTAAAAACTTGTAATTGTAATCAACGTAATAGTTGATCACTTGCATGCCATCATTGCTGGAATTATTGCTGCAGAAATATATTTTTAGAGCTGTACATGATAATAATCTAAATATGTGACATATCCTACATCCTAGGCATGTATGCCATCATAGACTGGAAATAAAATAAAATGGTTGTAGGCCTAAGAATAAACTAGCAGCCACATAGTAGTTACAAATATACAACTTTAATAATAGAAAAACTACAACACAGTAACGGCCTATAAATTAAATTTACAAGGAGACTATTAAAACAAACTGACTTTTTTCCCAGCCATCTTATGTATTTCAACTGATACATATTGTATGTTACATATAGGTCTTGATATTTTCATTATACAGTGGCAATTACATAGGGTGTTCTACAGTTTAGTGCATTTATAGTACAGATTGCAGCATAATACATACACAACATTTTACAGTGTCTTCAGTTCTGTACAGTATAGAAATAATTCCCTTTTATATGTATATCAAAATTCAGTGAGAGTGATAGTTACTTCCATTTTCTTGGTTTTGCCTGTGTCATATTTTTGGATTTTCCTTGTATTAACTAGTAAATTTGTTTGAGCAATGATTTATCAGACTGAATGCAGTATATCTTACCAAACAGAATTTTAGCTTTTCCAGAAGAATCTTGTGCATAACCAAAAAACAATTTTTAATAATCACAGAACACACCAATTACTGATTCTTCCTTGCCTCGCGTTATCTGCATCTAATCCACAAGCTACTGAGTTGCTAAAGTAGTGGATTTAATTTTTTGGAATCTATGTTGGCTCCTGCCTAGGATTTTCTGTGATGCAAACAAGTTTATTAATATATTATACAGAATGTGTTCTAAGATATTTGATCTAATTGGTCTAGTGCTAAGAGGTCTGCAGTTTTCAGGTACTGCAGTCATCTCTTTTGTAAAAAGGTAGCACCAAAGCAATTTTTAACACTCTGGATACAGTACACCTGTGATGGCTTCGTTACTCATGTTTGTCATGCATTTAACAACAAGTTTAAATCACACTTTAATATTCATATTTGAGATACTATAGATGTCTTGAGTATTAGTGCTTTTCAACTTATTTATGATTGTCATTGCTTCTTCCTCACTTGTTGGACACAGGTACATAGAATTTTATAATGAACATCTTTTCTCTGGTAAAACATTTATAGCACTTCTTGTTGGCGTTAACATATCCTTTGGAAAACTTATAAATACATTTATGAACTAGTCATTAAACGATTTGGCTGTAGATTCTGGGTTTCTTTGTAATGAATTACCCATTTGATTTCATGAGGCTGTTATTTATACATGTTGCCTTTTCTGTTTCTGAATTATGCTTTGTATCGTGTTGATAATGTCCTGTTCAATAGCCGTTTTCTGTGCATATTTTATTTGTTGAGTGTAGATTTTTTTTTTATGTAGTACCATTTTAAATGCAAGCAATTAGTTTTATATCTAATGATTCTGTATAGTACTTTAAGCCTTTTGCTCAAAAACTAATGCCCATGTGTAACAAGTAAAGAAAGGCAGAACAGATGGATTACATGGGCATTAGTTTTTGAGCAAAAGGCTTAAAGTACTATACAGAATCATTAGATATAAAACTAATTGCTTGCATTTAAAATGGTACTACATAAAAAAAAAATCTACACTCAACAAATAAAATATGCACAGAAAACGGCTATTGAACAGGACATTATCAACACGATACAAAGCATAATTCAGAAACAGAAAAGGCAACATGTATAAATAACAGCCTCATGAAATCAAATGGGTAATTCATTACAAAGAAACCCAGAATCTACAGCCAAATCGTTTAATGACTAGTTCATAAATGTATTTATAAGTTTTCCAAAGGATATGTTAACGCCAACAAGAAGTGCTATAAATGTTTTACCAGAGAAAAGATGTTCATTATAAAATTCTATGTACCTGTGTCCAACAAGTGAGGAAGAAGCAATGACAATCATAAATAAGTTGAAAAGCACTAATACTCAAGACATCTATAGTATCTCAAATATGAATATTAAAGTGTGATTTAAACTTGTTGTTAAATGCATGACAAACATGAGTAACGAAGCCATCACAGGTGTACTGTATCCAGAGTGTTAAAAATTGCTTTGGTGCTACCTTTTTACAAAAGAGATGACTGCAGTACCTGAAAACTGCAGACCTCTTAGCACTAGACCAATTAGATCAAATATCTTAGAACACATTCTGTATAATATATTAATAAACTTGTTTGCATCACAGAAAATCCTAGGCAGGAGCCAACATAGATTCCAAAAAATTAAATCCACTACTTTAGCAACTCAGTAGCTTGTGGATTAGATGCAGATAACGCGAGGCAAGGAAGAATCAGTAATTGGTGTGTTCTGTGATTATTAAAAATTGTTTTTTGGTTATGCACAAGATTCTTCTGGAAAAGCTAAAATTCTGTTTGGTAAGATATACTGCATTCAGTCTGATAAATCATTGCTCAAACAAATTTACTAGTTAATACAAGGAAAATCCAAAAATATGACACAGGCAAAACCAAGAAAATGGAAGTAACTATCACTCTCACTGAATTTTGATATACATATAAAAGGGAATTATTTCTATACTGTACAGAACTGAAGACACTGTAAAATGTTGTGTATGTATTATGCTGCAATCTGTACTATAAATGCACTAAACTGTAGAACACCCTATGTAATTGCCACTGTATAATGAAAATATCAAGACCTATATGTAACATACAATATGTATCAGTTGAAATACATAAGATGGCTGGGAAAAAAGTCAGTTTGTTTTAATAGTCTCCTTGTAAATTTAATTTATAGGCCGTTACTGTGTTGTAGTTTTTCTATTATTAAAGTTGTATATTTGTAACTACTATGTGGCTGCTAGTTTATTCTTAGGCCTACAACCATTTTATTTTATTTCCAGTCTATGATGGCATACATGCCTAGGATGTAGGATATGTCACATATTTAGATTATTATCATGTACAGCTCTAAAAATATATTTCTGCAGCAATAATTCCAGCAATGATGGCATGCAAGTGATCAACTATTACGTTGATTACAATTACAAGTTTTTACTGTATGGTAGGCCGTTCCATACACTGTAATACAACTATTGATGTGTCAATAATACTTTCATATTTTTTGTAACAGTGAACATCTCATTACAATATTTAAGGTGATGAGGTATTCTGTTAATAATTTTTACGGGATACATGGTTCATCACATGCCTGGTTTAGTTACTATTTAAAAACAGGATGCCGAAAGTTTGAGCAATACAAACAGGGATGCCATATCATCATCATCATCATGGAGAGAATTCATGATCAGTTTTCCAAAGGGTTCAATTATTGGCCCATTGCTGCCTTTGTTCTATTTTAATGATGTACCAGTGTATTTCAATCGGAAGTACCCACTGGGAAAACAGTCCATGATGGTTTTAAACTTTCTTTTTAGTTGTTGTAACACAAAGAGACTCGTCCAGTTTTGTGCTGGAAAAAAAACCCACCTGCTATGAGAGTTGGTTGTCAACAAAAAATAAATAAATGAACGAAGTAGTAAGTTTTAAGTTCTTGAATGTGCTTAGTGATTAAAGCTATTGGAAGACTCATGTAGTAGGCATGCTGCAACCTTTAGGTTGACTGCTTTTGTCATAAAAATAATTGTCAACTCTGAGACATAAAAATCATTAAGTTAATATATTTTTCATATTTTCGTTTGCATTGAATTTTATTATGGGGTAACTCCTCACTCTTGCCAAAACACTCATCGTAGAAAAGAAGGTAATTAAAATGATATGTGGAGTTCAGGAGATAGAAAACAAAACTGGCGTTCTACGGATCGGAGCATGGAATGTCAGATCCCTTAATCGGGCAGGTAGATTAGAAAATTTAAAAAGGGAAATGGATAGGTTAAAGTTAGATATAGTGGGAATTAGTGAAGTTAGGTGGCAGGAGGAACAAGACTTTTGGTCAGGCGAATACAGGGTTATAAATACAAAATCAAAACGGGGGAATGCAGGAGTAGGTTTAATAATGAATAAAAAAATAGGAGTGCGGGTAAGCTACTGCAAACAGCATAGTGAACACATTATTGTGGCCAAGATAGACACGAAGCCCACACCTACCACAGTAGTACAAGTTTATATGCCAACTAGCTCTGCAGATGACGAAGAAATTGAAGAAATGTATGATGAAATAAAAGAAATTATTCAGATAGTGAAGGGAGACAAAAATTTAATAGTCATGGGTGACTGGAATTCGGTAGTAGGAAAAGGAAGAGAAGGAAACGTAGTAGGTGAATATGGATTGGGGGGAAGAAATGAAAGAGGAAGCAGTCTGGTAGAATTTTGCACAGAGCACAACTTAATGATAGCTAACACTTGGTTCAAGAATCATAAAAGAAGGTTGTATACATGGAAGAAGCCTGGAGATACTGACAGGTTTCAGATAGATTATATAATGGTAAGACAGAGATTTAGGAACCAGGTTTTAAATTGTAAGACGTTTCCAGGGGCAGATGTGGACTCTGATCACAATCTATTGGTTATGAACTGTAGATTAAAACTGAAGAAATTGCAAAAAGGTGGGAATTTAAGGAGATGGGACCTGGATAAACTGAAAGAACCAGAGGTTGTAGAGAGTTTCAAGGAGAGCATAAGGGAACAATTGACAGGAATGTGGGAAAGAAATACAGTAGAAGAAGAATGGGTAGCTTTGAGGGATGAAGTAGTGAAGGCAGCAGAGGCTCAAGTAGGTAAAAAGACAAGGGCTAGTAGAAATCCTTGGGTAACAGAAGAAATATTGAACTTAATTGATCAAAGGAGAAAATATAAAAATGCAGTAAATGAAGCAGGCAAAAAGGAATACAAACGTCTCAAAAATGAGATCGACAGGAAGTGCAAAATGGCTAAGCAGAGATGGCTAGAGGAACAGTTTTTAGAAAGTAGTTTTGAAGACAGTGATCCATATGATATCACTGAGTTCAAACAGTGGGTGCACACTGATAGAGGCACGTTAGAAACCAAGCAGATGACCACCGAGGATTTTATTGAAGATATGATTTCAAAAACTGACAAACTTTCCACTCATCATTATGTCACAAAGCAGCAGAGCAAGGACCTACACTGCATAAAAGAAAGCTGTAAGCCAACTGAACTGATCATATTAATGGACTTTGCTGAAAATTGTTCCTTCATTGTCCAGGATTCAGCTCAAGGTTTTCACTGGAATAACAGCCAAGCAACTTTACACCCATTTATTGTGTACTTCAGAAATAACTTGGACATCAGCAGCATCAGCTACTGTATAATAAGTGACAGCCTGAAACATGGTGCAATCATTGTACATGCTTTTATAGTGAAATTAATTGAAAATCTAAAGTGTCTCCTTGGAAAAATCAGACGCATTTACTACTTCAGTGATAGGTCAGCAGCGCAGTACAAAAACTTCAAAAATTTTCTTAATCCCTGCCACCACCAAAATGACTTTGGAATCTCAGCTGAATGGAACTTTTTTGCTACAAACCATGGAAAATCTCCATGTGATGGAACTGGAAGAATTGTAAAGTGCCTGACAGCAAGAGCAAGCCTTCAAACACCAACTGAGGACTAGATTTTGACACCAACTGATTTGTTTAAATACTGTACAAAGAATATCAAAGCAACCCAATTCATTTTTGTTTCAAAAGAAGAAATTGAAACATTAAAAACTGAGCATGAAGCAAGGTTCAAAAATGGCTGCACAGTATCAGGAACAAGAGAGAATCACCATTTTGTGCCATTAAATGAAAAGCAAGTTTGTGTTAGAAGAGTATCCATGATACAAATTTTTTTGTGGCAAATATTGACCAAAGTCAAGCAACAGTTTCATTCAGAAATATTACAGCCTTACAACCGGGCCAATACATTGCCTGTATATATGATGGAAAATCGTGGATTGATAAATGTGTCTGAAGTTTCAGAAGAAGAAAATGATGTTTTAGTCAGTTTCATGCACCCTAATGGGCCTGCACAATCATTCTATTGGCCAGCTAGGCAGGATGCTTGTTGGATTCCAAACCAACACATTATTTCTGTCAGTCCAGCTCCATCAGCAACAAGCATGGGCCGACATTATAGCCTGTTAGAATCAACTGTAATTGCTATTAGTAGCAAATTTCAGCAAATGAATTAATAAGAACTGGCTTGGGAACCATATAGAGTATGACTGGTACATATATTTTTTAATGTAATATAAATGTAAGTTCATTTGGTACGACAAGATTTATGGGCCACTTTGATAGCACACTATGATGAATTTACCATACCTACGATTTTGTACCCAAAGCGTTGAACAGGATCACAAAGTTTCAGTGTGACAGGTTTCTTAGATCCTGAGTAATGGTAAATCAAAGCTGATCATTTCTTCATTTAAGACACAATGTCAAGAAAGTTAATGTAATGTAATGAAAACATAAGTTTATTTGTTGTTAAATGCAGAGTGTCCAAGTTAAAATTTTAACTTTTTCTGATCAAACAAGGTGAGCTCTTTTCAGTGGTGCCGAGAAAAATCAAATTTCAGTGGTCCCTTTTGAAAGTGAGCCAAAATTGACTGATAAAATTTTTTAGGTGCACACTTTGATAACTCAAGCGATCTGGGTGCCAACTGCATAGCTTTGACATGCTGGCAGTCTGAGATAACTAAAGCATTAGCTTCAGAAACTTACTCTTTTACCAGATACAAGCCAATAAAGTATAATCAAAATTTGGTATGACAAGATTTATGAGCCACTTTGATGAATTTACCTTAGTTTGACCTTTTGTAATACAACTAAGCTATTGTAACCAAAAAGTTGAACAGGATCAAAAAGTTTCAGCATGACATGTCTCTTAGATCCTGAACAATGGTAAAACAAAGTTGATCTTTTATTCATTTTAGTCACAATGTCAAAAAACGAGCTTTTACAAAAAGGTGGCTAGTGGCCCAACCATAGCCTACTAATTATGAAGCTGTAATTTGGCAGTGCTTCATGTAAGGTCTATAGGTACATTCTGTAAAAATTTCATCAAAATTGAAGATGGTCGAGTGGGAAGCTTGTCTAAATTTAAGCCACTTGACATTGAATGACCCAATACTGCATTTTACTTGATAAGTTCTAGTCTTTACATTGTTTATAAACCAATTTTTCACAAATATGCAGCTGACATTTTTATGCTCTGACTTTCAAAAGTGTGATGCCAGTGAATAGTTCTGTTGGTTGCATTGATGTCCTCCCTGTTCACGAAGCCAGTGTTCATACTACATTCATGAGGGCAGTGTTCAGTAAAACACCCTATTCTTCACCTATGCCCTCCACTCAATAGTGCTTCTACAGTTAAAAGTTTACGCTTTATGCACTGAATATTTTAGTACACAATTGGTAGCTCTTTTCTGGTGGCTTTTACAATGGGATTTTTCTGTTCTGGATTTGCCTTTTTTTTTAAAAAAAAAAAAAAAAAAAAAAAAAAAAAAAAAAAAAAAAAAAAAAAAAAAAAAGGTTTGTCTTGTATTTCCTTAAGCCACCTATCAAAATATGTTTGTTTGTTTTGCTGTTTTTGCACTGCTTTCATGTATTGTGTATCTTTCAGATTTCTTGGTTGTAGTGTTTTCTCTTCAGGGACGTAAGATTTTTTGACCTTTCTGTATTGTCTGTGCTTTGTCATACTTTTATTATTTGTGTTACCTAAAGAAAATCTTTTTCTCAATTAGCTTATTAATATGACAATAAAATGGAATCTTCTTAATGCTTCAGTTTCGAATTAAAACTATCCTGTATTTGGAGTTATCCACAGAAGAGACAAGAGTATTCTATTAAATAACTTAATACTCTTGTTTAGCTGTTGTTTGTCATGCCTGTTAGTTGCTGTACCTAGTATGGACAACTCAAGGAAGTAGTGAGATTGCACTGTTTATAATACTACTTTAGTTTGAGGTGTACCCAATCTTATTTTAATTGAAGTCTTGAGACAGCATGTTTACAGTAATGTTTTCTCATCCTAAGTTGTGTAATTCATTCGGATAATGCGAACTTTTATTCCCTCAAACCTTTTTTATAGTTCTGTATACACAGATATCGCCACGCTCAGTTCTACTATGTAAAAATAAATTTGTGTACTTTGATGTTGATGAAAAATAAATTTCAATTTCTGTGTTCACAGGCGAAATGAATCCTCCTCTTCCTGTGACCTTACTGACGCCCGTAACTGCACTTACTTACAAAGGAATAAGATATGTCGCACCACTGTATAAAACATCTGAACGTGCTGGGGTGCTTTCAACTACGGGTCACAGTACCAATTTCGTCATTGCTTTTTATCTACCTTCAAAGCAAGAGGAAAGTTACTGGATTTTGAAAGGTGCAGCTCTGTTAACGCAAATAACGGACTGAATATGCATACTAGTTATTTGCACGTTTGTTTATTTTTTATTTAGGTTGGTGTTGTGTCCTGCAACGTAGAAGGAGCTTTTGTAATTGTATTTCTTAATGAAGAGATTGGAATATTTGTATATAATTTTCGAATTTTCTGCTCTCGAACAACTGACCAGAAATTCCTTTACCATCCTGTTTCTATTGTTATATGGAATTAACAGACATTCATCCAGAAGAATATTAAACAATAACGGAGCACAATCGTCTCACTTTCTTATACATTTATTTATTCCGAAAACTGGCAACCGCGAAGCAGCTGGCACAGCAAAGGCAACACAAAATTCTTAACACTACATTCCTTCAAACGATATCGCGAAACAATATGGTAAGAGTTTATGTATAATAATTTCCTACATCTGTTCACTTCATTCCACCTAATTACAACGTACAACATACTAGATTATTTACATCAAACAGTGCACCAGTTACACATTTTTTCACACTTCACACTACGCGTTTCAAAACTCATCCACATCGTAAAATGCAGATATTTACTTAAGTATTTTATGTGATGTTTGCATAACACACTGTCCGAAGAAAAAGTTGTCACTCAGCAAGCTGACTGAAGGGAGCAACTAGTTTCAACCTCTGTAGTGCCATCTAACGGTGTACAACAGAAGCACGGTAAGTGTCATCTCGCGACGATCGAAGCAACTAAACCACGGCGAATATAGCAAATATGTATGTACACAGCTATCGCTTTTAATTACAACACGAATTCAGGTAGAGGAAACAGAGAGACAAAATTGATTGAAACAAAGCGCCAGTTTGACTTGGATACAATTAAAACGTATTTTGTTTACCTATCTGTGAGTGATCCAGGGACAAATACCGCTGTTTAAGTTACTACTACTGGCCGGGAGTAGTGGCGTGCTCCTGTAATCCAGCTACTTGGAGGCCAGGTGTAGTGGATGGTATGAGGACGGGAGAACTGGTGCTCAGTTTCCCATGTCGATCCAGCGTCCGCACTAAGCCCGCCATCAATATGGTCACTATGGAGGAGTCCGCAATGACCAGGTTGGCTAAGGAGGGGCGTACCGGGCCAGGGAGGAAACTCAGCAGCCAAAAGTCCCCGTGGTGAGCAGTAGTGGGACAGCGCTGGTGAGTGGGGGCTGGGTGACAGCCCGTCCAATACGATCAAACCTACATCTGAAATTTTTGTCTTTTAAAATTATTTCCAGGAGTTGTAATCGGAGCAGTACTATGTTAACCAGACTTATTTCAATCTCGTACGTCTTATGATGTGAAATGATACAAGTACGCCGAATTCCTCTCTATGAATATGCTTGACGTTTATATATATAAATAAACCTAATAAAATAAACATTTCTCGTGGAAGGTATGGATTTACTGTCCGTGCCTGAAACAATATTCTCGGTTACGGCGTATCCACAGTGGGCGACAAAGTGCTTGGGAGTTCAACGTTCTGCAACAAAAATGGCCATATATTGAAATGTCAAATTCGTCAAACAACGTACCAATATCCCACCACTGCTTAGTCGGTCATATGCTTCATGACGCCTTGCTGAAGTCATTCAAATGCTTCTCTATCATATTAAAAATAAATTTCGTTACGTACCGTCCGTTAATGATAAGAGTTTATAGATTTCTGTATAAGACCTGTGTTGCCAGGCACAAGATACCCATATTGAGCAACTGGACAGAATTACTCATAATGTAGTTCTTAAACGACCGATATACCGGCAGAAACAACTGTCAAACCTTTGGCTTTGACAGCTCTGAACAAATCTGGGAGCAGTGTCCATTCGCCGTCAATTTGTCCGATTAATTCGCATTTTATTAACCATTGCAAAAGTGACTAGGAAATCACCAACTGTCATCGGCAACTAGGAAATGACCAACTGTCATCGCTGCTGCCCTAACCAGCCTCCATTGGATCCCAGTGCTATTCTCGTGACATATAGCGCAGCAGTTGAGACAATCATTTCTTCTTCTCGCATTGTTTCAGACTATATTAAACACGCACGAAAAACCGGCCCCGAGTACAGAACTGCTCGCCCACTACGCGCGAATTGTTGCCTGCCACGAGCAGATACAACAAAAAATAGATAAACAATGTGATAAGTAGATAATAAAGAAATACTGACATACAAAATGTATCCGCAACAGCTTCGAAACAATACATAGCGATTGGCGGGCAAGAATGAACAGTCTAATACTTGGGGCCGGTTCTTCGTGTACGACCCTGCGTTATTAAAAATAGAAGATACTTCTGTTATTAATCTCTATTAAGGTGTGTGCACACGATGCCTTATTTGAGTTCAACCTTGCGCATGCGCATAAATTTCCAATAGCGCAAGTACGCATGCGCAGTTTCCTGAAAATATAGGCCGTGCGTAAGGCGCATTGCTACCCGCCGTCAGTGTGAATCTTTGCACTTTTTAGCAGACGACTGATGGTGCCCATATGTGCCAGTTTGTGCAGTGTGTTAAGGTTATGCTGGAAAGACTTTTATGTGTAATAATGTTTGTTGACTCAAAATGAAGTACGCATAAATTTATAACAGGCGAAAAAGTCGTGTGGAATGCTGCTTCTGAAGATAATTTGGATGAAAGTTCGGGATGTATTGCCTGAGCGTCACGTATTACGTAATAAGTCTCCGATCATATTTCTTGATAAGAACCTTAAATTTTGAAGTTTGAAAACTGAGGAGAATAAGCCAAAAAACTATGAAAAGTGTATATGAAAACTGTGGATGAATATTCATGTTATGGCGACTTAGCAACAAATGAGGAGGCTGACAGCTGAACAAAAGAAGTGATAGGTTATGTGCAGCTCCTCAAAAAGTTAGTAAAAATAGAAATGAAGCACACTGATGTCGCAAAAAATACGACACTGAAAATCACTACCTCCGTTCTAGTGAATTCTCCTCACGTCTACGAAATTCACAAATTTGTCGCGTCCGAGAATGTTAATCTAAATATTATACTTCATGATTAAATATAAATGAACGTGGAAAATAGATTCACCTTCACATAACGACTTATGACGTGCCTTAAGTATTTTTCAGTTTCAGGAATAATCACTTTTATTTTTATTTATTTATTTGTTTTTCATTAACCCAGTAAGCAAGAGAATTGCATGGATATGGAACGAATCATAATCATACATCAGGACAGTACTTACAGACGCTAAGATACAAATTGTAATATTGTATAGGAACAAAACATACTAAAAATTACAAGCTTAGGCGTTTCCTACAGTGAAAAAGAGGTATAAAAGAATGAAATAATAAATCCAATTATTCAACATAACTAGTTACATATTTGATAGATCTCAAATGCTTTGTTTTGAAATGAGGAATAAATATCTCAGACGAGTGCGTAAGTCACCAGTTACTAGCCAACAAAATTTTATTGCCAACCTTATCGTAGCTGTTTCCCAAACAGAACATCTAAAATCTCGTTGTAACCTCCTGAAATTTGCAGACAAAACGTTGTCATCACTTCGTATTTCTCGTACCTCTGTTGTTTATGTATTTCTTTACCTACAGTCGCTTTTGCGTTTTCTGTCGCAGTTTATCACAATAAACGCAACACAAGCTCCCAAGCAAAGACGGGAATTCATTGCAGACTGTTTGCGCAAAGAGGCAATGTGTGAACACGAGGACGCCCATGCGTACACGCGTCTTTCCGCAAATTTTTGCACTTGCTCTTTCACGCTCAAGCGTCACAGTATTCTAGTGGCAGTGGTATGAGCGCACAAAGTAAAGTGCAATTTGCTTCTGAAAAAAATTAATCTCTGTTAAGATTCGACGTTATCAGAGGCGGGGAAGATCTGATGTTATAAGAGGCGCGGAAGAACAAAGGAACATTCCTTGAAGACATAAATCTGAACGTACAGCTGCTCGACAACAATACTGGCGAAGGAAGAGAAGCCTCTCAAGGATTAATCATACGAGAAGACTCGAGAAATTTAACACACAGAGGACTAGCCATGCTCAAGAACGAACTTCGCAAACTAAATAATGCGAGGGCCCAGCTATGCAGAGGCACCGCCGTTTTGTATATTGCTGATAAAAATGCCTGTCATTCGATATTATTTCTGCAACCTTATCATTACGTTCATTTTAAGAAACGTGAATGAGATGTCTCCTTGTAATTTTAATTCATCATTAAAAGCCAGTATTCTGCCTTCACCACAATGTTATACCAGTCCCCACGACAAGTGACTTTATTACTGGAGTGTTTCAGCTACGTTTGCAAGCGTCACAAAGGTCGCTCCGTAAATTCAAAACTTATTTAACTTCCAACGTTTTGTGATTGTTGAGTTTCTCCCGGCGTATTTGATAATCAAAATATCCACAGGTGTGCTGCCGGTCTATAGTGTCCAACGGGCACAATATTTCGGCGATCATACATGTCGCCATCATCAGGTGAACTGACGGACTGAGCTCCTGTGAACGTGCCGGCACGGAGATCCGTACGCTATGGCTGCTCAGAGGGAACTGGGTTCGGTCGCGGCGGCGGCCGATTTAAATACCCTCCGCCCGCGGCGCGCTCCCTCCGCCGTCCGCGCCCCGCGCCACGGTCGCGTGGTGGAACAGATTGCGACGGCGTCTGAGATGACTCGGTGTGATGAGTCTGTCCGCCGTGGCCGTCACAACTATACGTTTGCTCGATTTACTCTTGATTAACCCGATCGCTGGTTCCCAAGCCTTGCTAAGATTATAGCCACAGTCACGGTTTATGAGGTCGTCATTGGTGCGAATTTCGATGGCCCCTCTAACAACGCTGTCCCAGTATCTCGACGTCTGTACCAGAATCCTCGTGCGGTCACACTCCATGGCGTGATTTTCCGACAAACAATGTTCAGCGACCGCCGACTTGCTCGGATACATCAGTCGAGTGTGCCTCTGGTGTTCACGGCATCGATCCTCGACGGTACGCATCGTCTGACCAATATACGACTTGCCACATTGACACGGAATCTGGTACACGCCGGCCTTCCTCAAACCCAGGTCATCTTTGGCGCTCCCCACCAGTGCACGAGTTTTATTTGGAGGACAAAACACAGTTGCGACCCGGTGTTTCTTCAGAATGCGGGCGATTTTCCCCGAGAGTGCGCCTGTGTATGGAATAAATGCAGCGATCGGGTTAATCAAGAGTAAATCGAGCAAATGTATAGTTGTGACGGCCACGGCGGACAGAGCCATCACACCGACGTCATCTCAGACGCCGTCGCAATCTGTTCCACCACGCGACCGTGGCGCGGGGCGCGGACGGCGGAGGGAGCGCGCCGCGGGCGGAGGGTATTTAAATCGGCCGCCGCCGCGACCGAACCCAGTTCCCTCTGAGCAGCCATAGCGTACGGATCTCCGTGCCGGCACGTTCACAGGAGCTCAGTCCGTCAGTTCACCTGATGATGGCGACATGTATGATCGCCGAAATATTGTGCCCGTTGGACACTACAGACCGGCAGCATACCCGTGGATATTTTGATTCCAACGTTTTATTGATTTTACTAACTAAAATATCATCTGACAAAACTAAAATCATTAGTAGGCATTACTACAGACTAATACTGCAATATTGAAGTTCTTGTTATCAAAACAGTAATCACCTTTAAGACTTTCGAAACAATTCTATTCATTTTACAAGTTGATTCTTGCAGAAATGGTAGCAGCAACCAGCCACTTTTTATAATGCTATTTATTAACGGAAATAGCGCCGTTACCGGTTTCGAACCGACAGATTCATCATCAGATCGCTTATTCACGTCAAGATACATTTTTGTTGTAGTCTACATCGGTTTTCACTTTTTATTTCCCCATACCGGTATGATGCACCACTTACACTCACATGTTTTTCGTTGTGTGTGTACATATTGGCATATCAAAAAAGTGGTTCATATAGTTTTCGCTACTGCATGAAAAGCAAGTATCCAGCATTGCAACGTAATGGCGAAGAATTTTCGACATAAGAAACTAAAACAATGTCACTTTAATAATTTTTTTACATCGTTTAAAATTGTTATGAGGCACAATTACAGTTAAATAGACGGTTTCTGACATCTTGTTTTCGTTGTAGGGCATCATCACTACAAGGGAATTTCACCATATGGGGGAATACAACATGAAAACTAATGGTGACTACCAGTGCTTTTTTCCTAAAAAAAGAAAGTTTGAGGGTACTCCGACATTGGATATAATGCAGCGAAAATTACTTATAACTGAAGCGTGGGATTCCACCCGTCTGCTTTTAGCCATGACGTCATCAACATGTCGAACCCCAAAAAAAAAAAAAAAAAATGGTATCGGCCGCAGCTTCGAAATGCTTGAAACAGTCAATGACATCGCTTTTCCCACCAAAAACTGCACTGATATCGTTCACATTGCAGTTATCAACGCGAAAAAAATGAAATAAAAAGTTTACGTCTGTGAAATAAATCTTTGGCAGTCTTCCAAGTTCTCGACATCGTAAAAAAAATTACTTTTTCGATGAAAAAGTTTAGGGGTACGCATCCCTCAGCGTTCCCCCAGAAAAACAGCAATGGTGACTACAACAGAAACGTATATTGACGTGAACGAGCTGCCTGATGATGAATCTGTCGGTTTGAAACCGG
This sequence comes from Schistocerca piceifrons, assembly GCF_021461385.2. NCBI lineage: Eukaryota > Metazoa > Arthropoda > Insecta > Orthoptera > Acrididae > Schistocerca > Schistocerca piceifrons. The sequence goes on from NC_060141.1 coordinate 514,216,283, forward strand.
TAACGGCGCAATTTATGTAAATAAATAGTTGACGGGTACAGTTTCATTTGCCGTTTTTAAAAAATTAAACACATTTTAACAGACATAAATTTATTTCAGACAGGTTACACAGTTTACCAGGATACAGTTTTACTTATTTCTGTAGAATTACATGGAACAATGAAGGTTTTATACCTAAAAATTAATCAAAACATTATGTAACAAAATGTGGAATAGATAACTCTTCCTAGAAAAGAAAATCATGTGTTTTAACACAAATATCTTAAAACATTTATAACCCTGCTTTTACTCATTCAAAACCACCTGCTGCGTCATGACACCTCGCACAGGTGTGTTCAGAATTGCCTAAACATGGTCCGCAAACATACTTGTCACACTTCATCCATAAATGCTTGCTTCTATTCTTGCCACTACCCTCCAATTAGACAAGTCTCCCGAATGTTGCAATGTTGTGATACTGTATTAGGAAGAGTATTTTGTATCCTTGTTGTCTTATATGCTGAAGCCAACTCTTCTGCCAATTTGCATATAAACTGACGTATATTTAATTTTTCTCTTGTTACTTCCTTATAGAGTACCCAAGCATTTGCAGCTGCTGAGTCCAAGGCATTGAAAAAAACGTTCATGGGCCATCAGCGGCACAGCTACAGCAGATTTTACTGATCGACGTATTTCCCTTCTAGATTTCTTCACTGTGCCTACAGTGCTTGTACTCTAACGTTACAAATTTTCTGCAAGGCATTTCGTTGTGAACAAATTATCGCAGGTTATGTTTCTTCCTGCAGATACAAAGGGGTGAATAAGACCCATTACAACATGCTCTGCAAGGGGAACCCTCGAGGGACGCTGCTCATCTATGCCTAGGTAAGTAAACCCATTCACCAGATACTTAGAATTCGTATAACTACAAGCCAAAACTTTATTCCAAATTTGTCAGGTTTATTGCTCATGTACTTAATGAAATAGCATCTAGCCTTGCACGGAAACAGTTGCTCACACACAGTGATATTTTCACCTGGAATATTACACAGCAAGGAATTAGCAATGAAAGGATTCCGTACAGGGGTAGCACGTGAAAAACGATCTGTCTTTAGTCTATGTTAGCGTGTGGTCTTTTCGCCAAATCTCATAAACCGCAAAATTTCGTTGAACTTATTTCTGCACATTGTGTTCCGAAAAAAATGCTGGTCCCCATATATTCGAACATAACAGCTTCAACGGAAAGTTTTTTGCTGCATATACGCCTCCTACATACATAAGTGATATTGCGGCTTCTATTGCATCGACGCTCTGTTTTCTGTACACTTCTTTATATTTTGAAGCATGCTGTCATCAATTAGCAATCTCCATGCACTAGAATATATACCTTCCCTGACAAACTTCTTCGCATAGCCTGTAGGTCCCGGTGCTACCTTCATGATGTTCCGCTTTGGACGTCTTCCAGGAACAGCTTTCTTAGGTGTAATAGTCCATGTCGTTCCGTCAATAGCCGTCTCACTACTCCCAACGGAAGGATTTCAGTCCATCTGAATTTTTCCTTTCACTCTGCCACGAACGCCTCTAGTGCTGTTAGCTAGAGGTTAGTTCACACTGTTGTTTGACGTATTTCAATATACATGATATAATAGAAAAATCAGTTACAACAAAACAGCGAATTTCAAATTATAATACAGCAAAATTGAAAAGTTTATAATGCTTGCTGAAAGATCAGTTGCAATAGAATATAAAATAGTAATACAATAGCTATACAAACGTACCTGCTATAGGTAAAGCAACATCGGTTTGCAACTTCTCGGCTTGTTCTTGTCCAGTAGTCGCAACATCGCTGTCCTAAGAGTCTCTGATTTCATTGATGAGAGGGATATATTCCTCATCATCAATAGTGTTTGCAGTGTCATCTTCTCGTAATTCATCAGCTTCACAAACATCACGATGATCTTCTCCTTCGGCTTCGCTAACTGACATTGACACCAAATATTTTAAAATTTCTTCATCAGATAAACCGCGCCTTTGAACCACAATAACGAAACAACTAAAATACTGATACTGCGCCAGTTGAACAACAAAGTTTCGTTGCTCATCGACAATGGGTCTGCAGAAGACAATAATCAAATTATGGTGGTAAACAACAATAGCTTTGGACATGTCCGAGAGCTATTGTTCACGTTTCGGTACCCGATAACATGACGGATTTCGGTCCTTGCAGTAGGAGTTGTTTGGGACATTTTTCAGAATGGTCCTACTGGGTAAATTCTTTGCAGAAGTCTACCTAATAAATATTTATGAAAAGTCTTAGAAAATGTGAGCAGTTCTTGAATTCATTTAGGAGAAATATGTCTACAGAAGTAGAATACCCGTCAAAATGACGGGTGCGGTCCTTCTAGTGTTAAAAAGTTACTGTTTGCTGTCATCTTCTCTGTAAAAATCAACATGTATTTTGTACACAGCCACGGTCTCAAAATGTCAAGTTTTCGACAAAATAGCATCTATTCAGTTTTCCTTCCACAGTTAGAGCATCACGAATTATATACCGTAATGTGTGTGGCTTCTAATCAGTCGGACATACAATGAAACCATTCAATATACTGTACAAGATAGGGGCAAACGGAGAAGCGACGGTGCACTGGAAGAAGATGACGAAGGGAAAAAGGGTCGGTAACCGAGGCAAACGAGTTCTTGGGTCCCCTGTAATGTAGTGAAACGTCGAAAAATCAAAACACGTACGATTTTAACAAGGACAACAATCAGCCCCTGCATCAAACATTAGCAGCTCCTATCAATTCGTACTTCGGGTCCTTGTATTTATTCACCATCGTAAGCACTGATATCGTCCTAAAGTAAAGGAACTGCACTCGAAATATTGACTAATTCTGTGACACGTATGGTATTGTTGTCTGATTCTAATTATATACAGGCGCTTATGGTACATACGTAACCCTTCTTCCAAACGTTATGATTTACTATCGTAATTCATTAAAATCACAATAGCCATTAACGTTTTACTGCCATGATTAAAAATATTGTTCAAAAGTACTGCAAATTCCACATCACTTAGGTACATTGACTCGTTTAAACTACGATTTTAAGAGACGTACTATTTACAGGCAAACAATGTTTTATTTCTTATGTTTAAAATTAGAACAGTATTATGATACGGTCACAGCTTACCTAATGGAAAATGAACTGCTCTTCTTCGACGAAAGGATCGACACCAGAGGCAGAGGTAATACCGGATGAAGTACATTCAGTTGTTCTATATGCCATTGACTAGTAGAAGGGATCGATTGGTACGACATGTTCTGAGGCATCAAGGGATCACCAATTTAGTATTGGAGGGCAGCGTGGAGGGTAAAAATCGTAGAGGAAGACCAAGAGATGAATACACCAAGCAGATTCAGAAGGATGTAGGTTGCAGTAGGTACTGGGGGATGAAGAAGCTTGCACAGGATAGAGTAGCATGGAGAGCTGCATCAAACCAGTCTCAGGACTGAATACCACAACAACAACAACAACAGGTCTTATCTGCTTCGGCAGTTCTATTAACAGTTCGTAATTGTGACAACATTGTTTCTACCTTCTCATTCCCGCCCGACTCGACAACAGCGAATTCATCATTTCAGACTTCATCCTATTTCTAGCTTTAGTTTTAATGACATTCATCTCGCTAAAAAAAACCTCTCCACTTCTGCATTCGACTACGGTAACACTAGTCGTGACAATACAAACGTTGCCGATTCGTGAAGTGGGCTGCTGTCACTTGCATCATCATATTTAACCAGTTCAAGCCAGAAATTAACAGTATCTGTGGTTTTGGAACATTTGGCAAATTAATTTTGCCACTGAAAATTTAATTTTTGTTACTGTAACAGGATCTGGAATAGGAATCAACGTCTCTTTTAACAACCCGAAGAGCATTGGACACTGAACGAAATGAAATTTTCCTGAAAATTTCAATGTTGTCTGGAAGTCTTTGCAGCAACTGAATTATTAACTGGCAGACAAACTGGATGCATCTTTGACTTAGGTCGTGTTCTTGTTCCAGGCATAACTGAGACTCTCAATTCATCAATCTGTTTTTCGCATTCATATCTTAGATATGGTTTGGAGTCTAAGGGGTTCTCAAAGTCTAAATTTAATTTGCTTTGCACAGGATATGTGAGGACAACAACTTTTTTCATTAATCACTCTATTAACACAACGAGGTCATTTAACAGTTTGCATGGATCCCATGCAGTGGGTTCAAAATGTTTATTGACCATCTGCAAATGTGAAAGAATCGGCTTTAAAAATATTAAATATGCCACATTGCATTCATCAGAAAACATTACATAAACTATTTCTGCTGTGTAACACTTGTCTCTGATTCGAGTTATTTCAAAGTGTGTCCTAAGCTCTAACCACTGGTCTGCAATTCTTGTCACGCTTTTATCTGTTGAATCATCAATTAAGATGTTATACATGCTGTCACCGATATCCTGCCGCAAGTTTTCCACCAAACAGGGCCCTAGTACATGTTTTATAACTTAGCCGACACCGGCACCCAGCAGAAACCGCCGAGTAACATCACCGCACAACGTCACAGCTATCCACCTGCTTGATACCCATTACTAACAAATACTGTCCTTGCACCCAGCCAGAAAACCGCTACTGCTCTTACAACCTGACCCACCTATCGCAAAGGTTTTTTTTGCCCCTCAAACCGCTACCCCTTCGTTCAACTTTCGACCCAATCTATCTCCAGATGGGAACGTATTAATGGCTAACCTTAAGCAGACGCACGCAAACATCGCAGTACTCACATCCTGTGAGACCTTACATTAGTGCAAACTAATCAAATGGCAGTAGACCTTTTGTATTGGCCGTCATGCCGGTGTGGGTGCGAAGGGGCTTCACCTTTTTTACTTTGTTATGTGTTTGAAGTTTTCTACCGACATGACTGTCTGTGCATTTGGCCTTGCACAAATCACAAATGATTATACATGATTCACAATGGCTGGAATTAAATAATGCAAGGGAAACTTCAGCTTGATTCACTTTAAAGATTCTTTCACGGTCTTCAAAGGCATTTTTATTTTATGTCAGCATAACGCGCCAACACAAAACAATGACAAAATTTACAACATGCTATTGTGTCACCACCTTTAACTGTTTCTAGAAACTCTGCAAATTTACTATCACGCAGTCATTCTGCGCCAAATTTTTTGTATGTTGTGCCCTTTTTTTACCTATGTTTACCACTAAAACAACATTCATTGACATAAAATAACATCACTTTAACACCGGCAGTACGGGTATCACTCGCACAATGTACCCTGGGCCCTGGCAGTCGGCGACAAAGGTAAACAAATGGCTCTGAGCACTATGGGACTTAACATCTTAGGTCATCAGTCCCCCAGAACTTAGAACTACTTAAACCGAACTAACCTAAGGACATCACACACATCCATGCCCGAGGCAGGATTCGAACCTGCGACCGTAGCAGTCCCGCGGTTCCGGACTGCAGCGCCTAGAACCGCACGGCCACCGCGGCCGGCAAAGGTAAACAAACGAGGATTTACCCGCAGGACACCCATGTTCTCTGCTTCTGCGAAAGATGGACTGACTTAATGGTCATAAAAAAAAAGGCTTGTGTCGAGGGCCTCCCGTCGGGTAGACCGTTCGCCTGGTGCAGGTCTTTCGAACTGACGACACTTCGGCGACCTGCGCGTCGAGCTTAATGGTCATATGGGGCGCTGATCCCATTTGGTGTTATGATAGTTGTATTGAAACACCGCAACACATCAAGATTAGTCTCTGCACACATTTCAAAACAAGAATTGGAAACACAGGGCCGGCCGCGGTGGTCTAGCGGTTCTGGCGCTGCAGTCCGGAACCGCGGGACTGCTACGGTCGCAGGTTCGAATCCTGCCTCGGGCATGGGTGTGTGTGATGTCCTTAGGTTAGTTAGGTCTAAGGAGTTCTAAGTTCTAGGGGACTTATGACCTAAGATGTTGGGTCCCATAGTGCTCAGAGCCATTTTTTGAAACACAGGGCAACGCACAACACAAAGCAAAGTGCAGCACACAAAGGATTCGGTATCTTATCGCAACCATAGACCAACCCCCCCCCCCCCCCACCCTTCTCCACCTAAATTGATACGCTAAAATGTCTGCATAATATGTACTACGCATGCAGATGGACCGAGCGAGGTGGCGCAATGGTTAGGACACTCCTAAGACGGTTCAAACCCGCATCTGGCCGTCCAGATTTTGGTTTTGCGTGATTTCCCTAAATCGCTTCAGGCAAATGCCTGGATTGTTTTTCTGGTAGGGCACAGTCGACTTCCTTCCCCAATCCGATGGGGCCGATGACGTCACTGTTTGGTTCGTTCCCCAAAATCAACCAACCAATGGCGGATGCAATTTATTAATACTACAGTGCATAACAGAACGGGCGTACAACAATATGGGCAGGTGATACAAATTTAAGAGAAAGTAAACGTTACAAAATTAAATAATAAATAATAATAATAATATACTGCTGTATGTCACATGCACCAAGTGTTTTTAAAAATAATTTTACTGTAAAATTACCGAAATATTTTTAAAATCCACCATTATGCACACGAACCACTAGATGCAAGATTTGTGCGCCAGACAGGTACTCAAAACCACCAGATTTAGTGAAAACCACTAACTTGGCAGCACGTTAGCACCTGAGATCGTAAACACTGTGTTGGCCAAGACTATTATACGCAAAGATGTCATACTCCATCCTCATTCTACACATTAAGTAATAACTACGTTAAAATAACTGTAATAGAGCACTTGTTACGAGACAGTACGAAAATGTATTAATTATGACAGCTTAGAACAGGGGTGTCCAACTTTTTATCTTACCCGGGCCACATTCGAGAAGAGGATTGTTTTTGGGCCGCCAACAATAGCCGACGAGCGCAAAAAAGGAAAAGAAAAAAAAAGAAACGGGGATGACTAATGAGAGAATAAAATAACATAGTGTGGCGGGTGTTTCAAACTGAAAATGTTCAGTTTTTCATAACTTTATATACACGGAATCTTGGATTTTTTACACCGGTCTTGTGATTGATGCCCACTTCTTGGACCTCATTGATATTTGCTTTGTTCTCTGGATCAGAGCAATAGTAAAATTAGAAATGCAGCCTGAAGAGCAGCAATGCTAACACCAATTGGCCCACACAACAAAACAGAAGGACATAACTTATGATTCAGATACAACGTTACGTCCCTGATCTACTACTGAGTGACTTAATACTATCCCTGAATAGTATACACTCTTCCATCCATCGCGTACTGGCTATGTATCAAATAAGGTAGGAGTATCGTAAAACGTGTCTGCTGTGTCGTAAATTAACAAACAACTCAGTGAATGAAGACCAAAAAATGTCGACTGGGGCAAGGATTCGTGTTTTCGAATTTTTGTACACTGGTGGTAGGGGGAGTGTATGAATAACATACTAAATTACAAAATTAAACTGCATTAAATTTCTTACAAAAAAGTTCTATTATTTTTTTCTCTAGACTTATAGTTTTCGAGCTGTAGAGGATGGGAAAATAAAAAATTATTAACAATTGTGTTTTAATAGTATAAAATTGCTGTTTATTGTTAAAATCGTGTTCTGGGGATGTAACAGGGGGAAAGGTGGAGGTGGAAGTTTGAAGTGTGAGCCAAGGTAGGTCTCCGGATTGTGGTCACGCACTTACCTCCTTACCAGGTCTGCAAAATGAAGAGCGAGTTGGCTGTTCCCTACTGTCTCTACTCCACTACCTCACAAAAACAACTACATAGTGTTTCACAAAATTGTGTCGACCCTTCCGCAGCTCGTCTTACAAATGATTAAGTGCCCGGCCGACGGTTCATCGAGCCACTTTCACGCCATTTCTCCACCGTTCCACTCACGAACAGCGCGACGGAAAAATGAACACTTAAATCTTTCCTTGGGGACTGATTTTTCTTACTTTATTACAATGATCATTTCTGAGTATGTCTCACTGGATGTCAATGAAAGACTTTCACATTCCGAGTAGTACGCTGGAGGCTGAACTTTCATTAATGGATCTCGCCGCAACGAAAACCGACTTTGTTTTAATGACTTCCGCCCCATCTTGCGTATCATATCCGTGACACTCTCTTCCTTATTTCACGATAATACAAAAGCAGTCGCTCTTCTCTGAACTTCTTCGATGTCCTCCGTCAATCCTTTATGGTAAGGACCCCATACTGCACAACAGTACCCTAGCACAGGATGGACAAGCATAGTGTAAGCAGTCTCTTTAGCAGACCTGTTGCTCTTCCAAGTGACCTGCCAAAAAATCACCAGTTTTTGGTTTACTCCCCCCACAACATTATCTACGTGTTTAAGTTGCTCGTAATTGCAATTTATTCCTAGGTGTTTAGTTGAACTGACAGCCTTTAGATTTGTGTGATTTATCATGTAACCAAAATTTAACGGACTCCTTTTAGCACTCACCTGGCTGACCTCACTTTTCAATATCAAACGTCAATTTCCGCTTTTGGCACCTTACATATCTCTGACCTAAATCACTCTGTAATTGGTTTTGATCTTCTGATGACTTAACTAGGTGGTAACGACGGCATCATCTGCAAACGACGTAAGATGGCTGCTTAGATTGTGTGGTAAATCATGTATATGGACTAGAAACAGCAGAGGGTCCATAACATTTCCTTATATTACTTCTCTTTTACTCAATGACTGTCCGTCAATTAATATGAGCTGTAACCTTTCTCACAGGAAATCACGAATCCAGTCACTCACGTGAGGCGATACTCCATAGGCACGTAATGTGATTAGAAGCCATTTGTGAGGAGCGACATCAAAAACATTTTGGAAATCCAGATATATGGAATCAATTTGAGATCTTCTGTCGATAGTATTCATTACTTCGGGAGAACAAAGAGCTGTATGTGTTTCACAAGAACTATATTTTCTGAATTCATGCTGACTGTGTGTCAATAGCTCGTTTTCCTCGAGGTAATTCTTAATGTTCCAACACAGTATATGATCCAAAATCCTACTGCAAATCGAAGTCAGTGACGAGTGTTTGTGTTTCATAGAATTACTCCTACCTCCTTTTCAGATAATAAACAGACGCAGCTGTGACAAGCCGACGTAGAGCTGCGTAGTCCATAAGTGCACACACGTGAATTGTAAGCACTTAAACCACAACAAAAAAATTTAGATATCAGTAACTTTTTAATAACTTGCAGTTCATACCGATAGTTGAACTGTCGCACATGTTTAACTGTTACACACAAGCGACTAGCAGAGGAAATAAAATCAAGGCGGTGTATAATGTTACATTACAGGGTTCAGTTAGCTGGGACTTTGACTTGTTCATTTTAAATATTTTACAATAATTCCTGTAGCATAGTTCTTATGATAATTTTTTAAATATTATACATTTTGTTATCAATGAAACAGTTCCTTCTTTTATTCCCTTTGTTCATCACAAAAGTGTGTTCTTTTATTCCCTCTATTCGTCACAAAAATGTGAAGTGTCTACTGGATGAGGGAAACAAATATTTTCCCTACGCCAGGCTCACCTGATAGCAGAAAAATTAATGCATTCAGGCACATCACAATAATTACTAATGTTTCATTTCGATAGAACTGAAATGGAGTACGAAATGGTCATGGTCGTTGCTCTGCAAGTTGTGCTGAGTGCTAGGCATATTTAATCAAATTCGTAAAAAGTGGTAACGCAACTGACAGTGCAGAAATGACTGTAGTTTTACAATACTGTTCCGCTGATAGATCTGAAATAACGAGGAGTTTTCGGAAATTATACTGTCCGACAATTTTCTAAAAAATGCTTTACACCGTCGAAATTTTTTGTTTTTTCATCGAGAGGCTAAATCACTCTATTAGCTCCATGTGGAATTCGAACTGTATTTCGTTGTCCTCTTAAAGACAAAGGTGTCGTTATGGCCAGCCAAGAGTCCAACGAAAACAGTGAATTATTTTCTGCAAATGTTTCTGATGTAACATTGAAAATTATTCTCTCACATTTTTCCATTTTTTGCTTCGCCGATTACAAGACTTTTGCAAGTAAACAGTCCTTTTTCTTAATTTTTGGCCCTAATTTGCTTTGATACTCCTAAAGCCAGAGATAAAGCTGTGGAAACAATAACCCACTGATACTTGTCACTGGCATTGTTGTATACGAATGTGTCGTAGTATTCATCGACTGCACAAGCGACTCTATTTTTCGTTCTAAATAATAAAGTGCGGTTTGCACGAAATCTAAGTGATTGGATTTATATACGGCTTTTAGGGGATAACAAGGAGCTTCATCTTCAGTCAGTTACGAATTTCTCTGAAGCATTACCTATTAATAAAATATCCTAAGCACGCTTACTTGCAATAAACGTCGTAATTTTGCGACTGCCTTTCGCCTATAATCTCCTGAATCTGTTTAACCAGGTTGAAGAAGCATAGGAATCAGTAATGTTCATCTCACTTACAATTGAGAGTGCCCAGTCTTCTAGATAACCCTCGGTAACGGTGCAATGACTCTCACGAGCAGTTCTAAATCTTCTAAATAGTTTTCCATTCACATTTTTGCGAATTTCATTTGGACGCATATTTCGTACTTCGTGTAAATCTCTCTGCCATTTTTACAGTTCACGTTCGGATTTTAAGAAACGAAAGCGGCTTTGCACACTGCTTAAATGCTTTCTCCCGCCTTCGTTGAACCAAAGAAGTTACAGTTTCTTGTTTCTCACTGAACGCTGTTACTGTGCGTATTTTCTTTGGGCTCGGAAGGTACCCCGATTTTATTCTGGGCGTTAATTAGCACAACAATTATCGTTCGAACCTCAATCCAGGAAACTGTCCAAGTTATTTCCTGTTTCTTCCGATGTTTCCACAATTGTTAATGAAATGTCGATAACAATGGAAAGAATACTCACTGATAATACGGGGGCTGTCCAGAAAGTAAGTTACGATCGGTCGCGAAATGGAAACCACTGGGAAAATCCGGCAAAGCTTCGCACAAATGTGTTGGTCAGTGTCTCTAGTATGCCCGTCAATCCTTTCGCTACGCTCTTTTCAGTTTTGAGTGAACAGTGAGCACGTAAAGATGCGTAGGGAATAGCGTCTCCCGCCAAGCATGAGGGCCCGGTTAGCGATTTCGCCTGTGTCATGCAGCCCACATAACACAACTGTCGAGCAGTTCCTTCTTCAAGCCAATTCTCGGTCGCACCCTGCAGGGGCAATGAAGATGCTCCTGCAGTGTTTCCGATGAGAAGTGCCTGATCACCCACAATACAGTCCGTAATTGGCTCCCCCTGAGTCTCATTTCTGCTCACAAAAACCGATGGCCATGAAGACAAAATTTTTCGACAGACAACGAGCTGCAGACCTGGCCGGAAACACAGGCGGCTGCTTTCTATGACGAGGATATTGGAAAGTTGATACAACACTACGACAAAACTCGAAGTTGGAGGGGCGACTATGTAGAGAATTAGGTGGAAGGTGTACCTAACTGTTGCAAATAAAATGTTTCTGGTTTTCACTGTGGTTTCCGTTTCGCGACCGATCGTAACTTACTTTCTGGACAGCCCTCATAAATGTCACATATACATAGGTCTTCAGGATAAGGAGACGATTAAGACATACATAAGTTTTCAGAAGAAGTAGGTAATTTCTATTCCATACCGGTACCTTCTATATATTGCATGTTTTCAAGGTTAAAAACATTAATTGGATTCCACATTACTGTGAAACTCTGAAAACTTCTCAAAGTCAGAAGCTATTAGCAGGCATATTCTAAGAAATGTATACGTCACCAGTTGCTGGCGAGCTACGAATCTGGTAAATTTCAACATTTTTCTGAAAATTTCTAGTGTTTCTAAGCAGCTAAAATTTTGACGTTGTGTTTCTTTTGGTGTATTCTTCCCGTGTAAAAAAATCATACAGCAGGTTTCTACATGCCAGAGTGGACAGTTCCTTTGTAAGTTAGCCACCTTGGTAGTTGTTCTTGATTCAGTTTTTGGAATATTTATTTCTCCTCCTTAGGCGAAGGAATTTTGGAAAACCGTGTTTAGTAACTTTGCTTTAGTGACACTGTCATCAGTAACATTACCATTGCTATTGTGCAGTGAAGGTGTTGACTGTGTAGCGCCACTGGTTTTCTTTTTTCTCTTTGGATTTTTTGCCAGATATTGAGACACAGTCTCGTTGTGGAAATTTAGTAATCTTCTCGCATTAAAGTCTGCACTAAAACTTGGCCTACCTAGGAGAGTTTGCGTTCTTTTACCTTTGGTATGCGTTTTTCGTTGCTTCTTCTACAGTGTTCTGACCTGTCTTGTGTACAATCGGGGGTTAGACCCGTCTCTTATTAATTTATTTGGTACAAATCTCTCCACTGCTGTCCGCAGCATTTCTTTTAAATTTAAACCACATCTGGTCTACGCTGAAATAGTTAGTTGGGAAGGAATGGAGGCTGTCTCTTAGGAATCGAATTTTATAGGGGTTTTTTAAATAATATATTTTGGGTTTATTTTTGGTGGGTTTGGCTGTTGCGGTATTCAGTCTCTCTACAAAGACCTTGTGGTCACCAATCCCTGTGTCCGTCATAATGCACCTTATTTGCTCGGGATCATTTGTTTCGAAGAGGTCGAGTGTGTATTCGCAAACATTTACAATTCGAATGGGCTTCTGAACTAGCTGTTCGAAACAGTTTTTAGGGCGAGCATTGCATAGGGGCTTAATTAAATAAAAGATTGAAAATATTTTTAGATTTTTAGTAGCTGTTATGTCCGATTACGCTGTGTCTCGTAATCGGTTGGCCCTGACTATTATTATTACGCAATCTGACTGCTTAGAACAACAACAAAGAATGAAATGAAAATTTTCGTTAACACAATTAATTAATTAAGTCCCCAGCAACTATAAAACCTACGAAACCAATAAGCACAAGAGTAACTGTTCTGTGTGTGGGAGTGTGACTCAACGTACACATCTGGCACGGTTCTTCTTCAACAAGACAAGAAATTTTAAATACCATTTATACTGAAGTAACTAAAGGAAATAAAAATACCATAATTACTCAAAAAAACCAGAATTACACTCTAATACAAGAACACAAGCCAGATGCTTTGTTGACTGAACCTGTAATGACGCATTATTTAAAACATGGAAATAATGAAAAAACACGCAATATTTTACCTTCATATATATTGACGAAAAGCACTCTGATCGTTACAGTATTTCCATTCGAACCATCTGCTGTCTATCCCATCAAACAACTGCATAAAACATGGAACAAGCACTCCTTACTACAACATCTCGACAAGCCCACTAGCACATCTCGACAAGCACTGTCTTCTACGAGCTCTGCCCACGCACTGACTACTACGAGCTCTCAACAAGCACTGTGGAGGCGGCTTAATAATACTCTTTGGCGCAATCTCTGGCGCAGTGGCTCAGTGTAGCCACCTTTCATATGCCCCTCCTCCACAGGCCAGAATTTGATGGTATTTTTGCCAGCATTGGTGGTGAAAATACCACCAAATTCGTCCACAAAAATACAAACAAAACAAAAGATAATATTAATACCTAAATATCACATAATTAGTTAAAATTTTGGCTTTGCACTGACCTTTCACTAACCTAATATATGAAATACAGTAGGCAATACAAATTCCTTTCATACATGTGGCTTTACATAATAGTTTGCACAATACACAAAAAATCAGTTTATACAAATGTTCACATAAAATGCTTTCAGTGATTAGTTTATACAAAAAAAAAACATCAACAGGTGACATCTTTTCAGTAGAAGCAGTCCATCAGTGGCACCCAGTAAAGTTTAGCAGGTACGCCCAGCAACAAGTCACATTAGTTCAGCAGAAGCAATCCATCAGAGGCACCCAGCAATGTTGAGAGCAGGTGCAGACACCAACAAGTGACATCATTTCAGTAGAAGCAGTCCATCAGTTGCACCCAGCAATGTTGAGCAGGTGCAGACACCGACAAGTGACATCATTTCAGTAGAAGCAGTTCCATCTGTGGCACCCAGTAAAGTTGAGCAGGTGCACACAGCAACAAGTCACATTAGTTCAGTAGAAGCAATCCATCAGTGGCACCCAGCAATGTTGAGTAGGTGCAGACAGCAAGAAGTGACTTCATTTCCATACAAGTAGTCCATCAGTTGCACCCAGCAATGTTGACCAGGTGCAGACACCAACAAGTGACATCATTTCAGCAGAAACAGTCCATCAGTTGCACCTAGCAATGTTGAGTAGGTGCAGACAGCAACAAGTGACTTCATTTCGGTAGAAACAGTTCATCAGTGGCACCTAGCAATGTTCAAGAGGTACACACAGCAACAAGTCACATTAGCTCTGTAGAAACAGTTCATCAGTGGCACCCAGCAATGTTGAGTAGGTGCAGACAGCAAGAAGTGACTTCATTTCCATACAAGTAGTCCATCAGTTGCACCCAGCAATGTTGACCAGGTGCAGACACCAACAAGTGACATCATTTCAGCAGAAACAGTCCATCAGTTGCACCTAGCAATGTTGAGTAGGTGCAGACAGCAACAAGTGACTTCATTTCGGTAGAAACAGTTCATCAGTGGCACCTAGCAATGTTCAAGAGGTACACACAGCAACAAGTCACATTAGTTCTGTAGAAACAGTTCATCAGTGGCACCCAGCAATGTTGAGTAGGTGCAGACAGCAAGAAGTGACTTCATTTCCATACAAGTGGTCCATCAGTTGCACCCAGCAATGTTGACCAGATGCAGACACCAACAAGTGACATCATTTCAGCAGAAACAGTCCATCAGTTGCACCTAGCAATGTTGAGTAGGTGCAGACAGCAACAAGTGACTTCATTTCGGTAGAAACAGTTCATCAGTGGCACCTAGCAATGTTCAAGAGGTACACACAGCAACAAGTCACATTAGTTCTGTAGAAACAGTTCATCAGTGGCACCCAGCAATGTTGAGTAGGTGCAGACAGCAAGAAGTGACTTCATTTCCATACAAGTGGTCCATCAGTTGCACCTAGCAATGATGAGCAGGTACAGAGAGCAGTCCATAATATTCACTATCACTGATCACACAGTTCAAGCATGAACAATGGTTTGAATACACATACTAATCACACTGTTCGTCAGCAGAAATTAAACATGTCCTAGTGGCACCAATCATGTAGAGAAAGTACAAGTAACAGTCCATAATATTCACTATCACTGATCACACAGTTCATCAGCAGAAATTAATCATCCTAAGTGTCACACATTACGTTGAAAAAGTGCAGGTAACAGTTCATAATATTTACCATCACTAATCAGACAGTTCAGGCACGAACAATAGTTTGAATGCACATACAAATGCTTTTACAATGCTCTTACACTAAACATACAAATTCTAATAAACACACAAATGATATCAGATAATTGTCATATTAACTATTACAAATACACAAATATCAGTAAACCTATAATATTTATGAGTGTCAGTGCAAGCCACTACAAACAAATAAAATAATATTCAGGAGATAGGTGGGTAGGATTAGGAAAGGAAAACACACAAAACACACTCACTCATCTTTCATCCACATTAAGTACTACTGTGTAATTGAATAGTGTTAACTGTGTAAATGTAATTCTGTCAAAATCTGATGTTCATCATGTGTATCAAGTAGTAGTGGCAGCAATGTATAACAGTCAATAATAGTTAAGTCAACGTCATAGTCATCATGTCAAGACCAATGTTTGCCAAGCCAGATCAAATGTACTGTTGTTGAACAACTGTCAGTGAGCCAAGATATGCAAATACTTCCTCTCTTCAAAAAAAAGTATATACTGCTTCGTGATTTAACAAAGTGTGTATAGACTATCTTCCTTCTACTTTAGTGTTTTAGTCTGCTTCATCCTCCTTGTTCCATAAGACCAACAAAAAAAATTGCTCCTCACTTACTTTACCTCTTATACACCAAAACTACAATAATCATCAGCATCACATAATCTCAATAATACCTCAATAATACCTCTTCAATACGTCGATACATATAAACCTTATTGCCAATATATGCTCCTCACTTACTTTACCTCTTATCCACCAAAACTCCAATAATCATCAACTTCACATAATCTCAATAATACCTCAATAATACCTCTTCAGTGCGTCGATACATATAAACCTTATTACCAATATCATTTCACTTCCATAACAACTCTCTCCTCTAGTCAGTCTCCTCGAACAAGTACAGATAAAATCCTAATACAAACCTCATCATCCCATACAATCCGAAGAGACATTGCCAACACACAACCTCTGTGTAATCCGTCTGACCCAAATCTTCTACTCATTATGAATTATAAACAAAAGAAATGCATACATGACCTCTAACAGACTTAGTTCGAATAACTCTCAGTAATTAAGTACGATTACGGAGTGTGAATGATCATAATATTTCACAGTGTGTACACCACTTCAAGAATTATGGCAAACAGAAGCAAACATGTGGAGTATTTCTTGTGTCAAGTGTCACTTCCTATTTCAATTGCTCACGAAAAATGCAGTGTAATAACTGTCAATGGTCTAAACCTAGTGTTGGTATGTCATGTCGTTAGCTTCCTTCCTGTTAACATAAATTTATACAGCTTCCATAAAACCTCAGCTTATGTGACTTCTATGAAGTTTCTTGTACTAATGTCGTTCGTCGGATTATAGCAGCTCATTTTCTTATCTTAAAAATATAACGCACTTAGCGTAAGCAAAACAAGCACTAACGAGTAAATATACCAGTAGAGAACAGAATGTCAACAACTGGATGCAGCACAATTCTTACAACGAGGCTCTGCCAAGCGAACAATCTGTAACCTATACCATAGTGTAACCTAAACTCTATATTCGTACACTGTACATCAGCATTTCTATACACCAAATTAAAGAGTAGTTATGACAACAACAGATATGTATAAATATGCAATCCATACGCATAGCAGCAAACATATGTTATCTAACATAATAAACAGGTCATTAGCATCATATCAGCATAAGCAAATAAATGTTCATATGTAATCTTAATAAGTAAACATGAAGGCGCAAGCAGATAAATCACAAAGTATAGCTTACATACCTAACCACATCAGCACAATTAATCAGGTGACAATTATAATTTAAATAAATAAGCACAGCAGGCACATAATAAAAAAATATGACATCAGTGAAAAAGCAGTGTAGCCAAGCGATGCATAATATACACACGTTACAACCAAGTTCATTAATAATCATTGTCAAAATCAGTTAACGTACGCAAGCACGTCGCTTCACAAGTAATTTCATAGAACATGAAATTTAGCACAAAGTATGAATCACGTAATCGCGAGCAGCAAATTACGTCTTAAGTACGTACCTAAGTGGAAATATGTTACCTGAAAAATAAACTCAATTAATAGTTACCTTTTTGGTTTATTAGTTTCTTCTTGGAAATTACATTCTTCCTGAAAATTTCTCAATAGCAAGTCGTCTTAACGTCGGACACGCACAGAATTTACCTGAAGGTCTTAAATATTTTATAGAACCGTATCCTGAAAAATACTGAATGTTAATAACAGAATTCATCAAGTCACTATAGCTTTATACTGAATTTAAACGGAGAAATTAAACTGTGTATTTGTTTACGGCTGTCAGTGCATTCGCACTGAGCGCTCGATCAGCTGTAGGCGCGTGACGTAGGAAGCAATTGTTTGCGGTCAACGACTGCCTTGTGCGGCGCGCAGACTGGACTGTTGCTTTGATTATATGCCGCCGCCAAAACACAGCGCGGTATCCTTGTACTCTCCGCATGTTTACATGTAGCTGTTAGTTTCTCTAAATTATGTCATTCCACAAAAATTTTTACGTTTGATATATGATGTATTCCTTTAGAGCGTCGTGATTTAAGAGTTTCTACTTCAACAGTGTTATCATGTATAATTTTGCGAATTCTATATGGACCGTTATAAAGCAGAAAAAATTTGCGACACAAGCCTTTTCCTTTGTGCGACAAACGATGGGACTTAATTAACACCTTCTGACCAACTGACAAGATTTTTGAACGACCAGGACGCTTAGCTGATTTCTCTCTTCTAGCAGCCGCTAATGCAATATTTCGCAGAGCCAGGTTGACAACTTCAGAATGCCGCAGTTTCCGTGAAGGCGGAAAAGGAACGATTTCAGAAATGCAATTTGTCGGTGCTTTATTTTTTAATACCAGTATAGGCGGTAAAGAAGTTGAATCATTAGAGAGTTTATTCAGAATGTTTTGAAAAATATGAAGATACTGATCCCACGTTCTGTGATTCTGATGACAATAAAGTCGACACAATTTATTGATTTCCTTCATCCATCTCTCTGAAGCGTTAGATTGAGGGTGAAAAAGTGAAATGAAAATTGGTTTAATTTTACGACCCTGTAGAGTACGAAGCCAAATTTTAGAACGAAACTGTGATCCATTATCTGATATAACCTCTTATCAACATGACCAACTTCTTTAAGAAAATGTTTGATGAAAGCGTTAGATACTGAACGAGCTGTTGCTTTGCGTAACAGTGTAAAACACACATATTTTGACGTCAGTTCCACTGCTACGAAAATTTACGAAAAACCATTAGTAGAACGAACCACTGGACCGAATAAATCGACTGCAGCCATCTCCTTTAATTTCGCTGGAATGATAGGAAACAACGGTGCTCTGTGAGAAACTGTTGGCGGCTTAGCCTTTTGACATAATTTGCATTTGGCCAGAACAGATCGAATACGTTTTTCCATATTACTGAAGTAGCAATTTTCTCGTAATTTATGAAAACATTTTCTGGGACCAAAGTGTGCATAACTGAAATGCGTATACCAAATCAATTTATTGACCCACTCATCAGGAATACAAACTAACCAAACAGAGTTGTCGACCGATTTTCGTTTAAAAAGAATATCATTGCGAACTAAATAATGCTGTCTAATCGCTACGCTTTCCTTTCTCCTCCACTTCTCCTTAATGTCCTTCCAGATTGGATCCTTATTTTGCTCCTTAGCGATGTCCTGGAGCGAAGACGAAATAAAGTTCTCAAACGCAACACCTTGAATATACATCAAACAATAATTGTTTTCTATGCAGTCCTCTTCAGCACTTTGTTTCAAACCCATAGGTGCACGTGATAAAGCATCAGCAACAATATTTGAAGAACCCTGTATGTAAACAATACTAAAATCAAACTCCTGTAGGTACAACGCCCATCGTGACAATCTGCCATGAGTTAATTTTGTTGACATAAGAAATTCCAGAGCTCGATGATCGGTGTAAACCTTAGTATGTCTACCAAACAAAAATGTGCGAAATTTCGTGAAAGCCCATACAACAGCTAAAGCTTCAAGTTCCGTTATCGAATAATTCTTTTCTGATTTAGAGAGAACACGACTTCCAAATGCAATAGTTTTCTGTACTACAACGCCGTTTTCTTCTATCTCTTGAAATAAATGTGCACCTAGGCCCTTGTATGATGAGTCCGTCGCCAAACAAAATTCTTTGGATAAATCCGGATGTGAAAGAAGTGGAGCAGCAACTAAAGCATTACGAAGTTGTTCAAATTCTGATTGAGCTTCCTCATCCCAACACCAATTAGATTTCTTTCCGGATAGTTCACATAAACGAGGTGTGGCCAAATCGTCCAATTTAACAAAGCGTCGAAGAAAATTACAGACACCAAGGAAACTACGAACATCACATTTTGTAGTAGGAACAGCATAATTACGAATAGCATCTAATTTTTCTGGATCAGGAAGAATACCTTCTGTAGAAATAATGTGACCGAGAAATTTCACCTGAGAACGACCAAATTCAGATTTTTCCAAGTTTACTGTAATGCCAACTCTTGCAAAGACACGTAACAATGAATCCAAAATTTTGTTGTGCTCACTCCAAGAACGTTTAGCAATAAGAATATCGTCAACATACGAAGTAATGTTGTCACGAAGATAAACAGGTAAAATTTCATTTAAACTACGAATGAATGCTGCTGAAGATACAGTAAGTCCAAACGGTAATTTCCGAAATTGGTAACAGTTACCAAAGGCTAAAAAGGCAGTGTATTTTCTACAGTCAGGGTGGAGTTCTATTTGCCAAAAACTTGCGCGCATTATCAATCGTGGATAAAACTTTGATTCCATGGAAATGTTGAAGAAGTTCATCTAAATTTTGTGGGCGGTCAGTTTCAGGAATGATGATATTATTTATCTGTCTGGAATCCAGAACCAAACGAATTGACCCATCCTTTTTAAGAACAACGTGTAATGGGCTGGTATAAGGACTGACTGCAGGCTCAATAACGCCCTGATCTAACATGTACTGAAGTTCTTTCTTAACCTTGTCTCTGTAAGCCAAAGGAATAGCGTACGTTTTCCCGAGAAATGGTGTGTGTTCTTTTACTTTAAATAAATATTGTAAGCCTTGTATAGTTCCTGTGTGATGTCTAAACACTGTAGCATGTGAAGTCAAAATGTGGTGCAGCTCTTTTCTTGCAACGTCATCTGGCACTTCAGCTTTCTTAACCTTTTCATTAATTAATTCTTCGCTATTAATTATATCATCCATCGCGTCCCTGTATCTATTGTCATTATCATGAATAAACACACTGTCGTCATAATGCTCAACGAAAACATCAGAAGTAAGAAACCTTAAACATTTTCTATCTGACTCAGATCTTGTTAAACACTCGAAAAATTTCAAACTTTTCGGCATTCCGGCAACAGTCAAATTCACACTTCCTTCCTTAAAGTTCAAAATTGCCTTATGTGCGTTAAGAAACTCCATACCTAATATAATTTGTGTACTGAGTAATGGAACAATAATAAAATTAGCAGAAAATTCGTATCCTTGACAAATGAAATTTAAATTGGTCTGTTGTTTGACTTCCACACTTTTTCCAGAAATCGCACCTCGAATTGTAGTTTTAGAAATAGGTAACACAGGACAACCAATAGTTCTTACACATATACGAAAAACTGATTCACTAATGACATTCAATGGGCTCCCAGAATCTAATACTGCAGTGAACTTATTCTTACCCACACATACTTCAATAACAGGATGTAAAAATGCGTCTACATTATTTTCCTTTTCGTCTAACAAAATGTCTCTCATGTCATCCAGGCGTACGTAGTGTAAAGTCGTAGTGTCATTACTTTCTGAACCGTCTATATTGCTGCCAGAAGCCGAAGCTGCAAGTCATTGTCGATTGTTTGCGTCACGTCTTTGAGTATTCGCGTCGTTTCGCGGATCAATTTCTACTATTTGCACCTGTCTCTCTGAAGTTCTGTCACGTGGAGGATGCCAATTAGATGCAAATTCTTGGTTGTGTCTGTTATTAAAATTTCTGTTTTCCTGTCTGTCTGCATAACTACTTCTTGTGTAATTTCGACTGTCACTTCTGAAATTATTGTTGTATCTACTACCCTGGTTATTTCTGTAGTAAGAATTTCTATTACTGTATGAATAATTTCTGTCCTGATGATACCGATTACTGTTTCCGTATGATTGATCATTCCGGTACGAATTACCGTTATTGTAATTGTCTGTGTAATTTCTGTTGGAACGTCTGTTATTGTCATAGGGCTGGTATCCATTGTCCTATCTGTTACGTCTGTCATTCTCAACATTACCCATATAACGCCCGTTCCGATCACTATCTCTTTTCTCTGAAAATCTATTATAATAACTGTTACTGAAAAAATTACAGGAAGTCCCATCGTCGTTGTCATACTCGAGTTCTTGCAACAAAGTCTTAAAAGTCTCAAGTCGTCTTTACATCTTCCGGCTAAAGCAATTTGTCTTATGGATTGTGGCAGCTTAGTTAAACAAATACGAATTAATTCAGTCGGGCTATAAGGGTTGGAAAGGAACTGATTCTTTCGAATCATGTCTTCAAAATATTCTGCTGGCGTGCGGAACTCAGACTGTTTGAAATTACGCTGCATAATAAGACTGTGTTTGACTCTGTCTTGCGTGTTTTCGGACCAATATGCCGATAGAAATGCATGATAAAAATCATTTAGATTATTACAATCTCTAATGAGTGCGCGCATCCGCGTCGCCGGTTCGTTTTCTAAATATCCACACATAAATTCCAGTTTGTGACTTAATGGCCAATTTGGTGGAAGTGCGTACATAAATTGATCTAACCATGCACATGGATGTATGTCATTCTTAGAGTTGCGGAAGATCTTAAATTTCCGAACAGTCAAAAAGTGTTTATAATCAAAGTTTTCGCCTCGTGGCGACAAAGACCTACCGCGTCTGTCCCAGTCCGAATGTCGATTATTATCAAGTTCGCGCGCCTGGCGCTCTCTTGTTGCTTCTCGAAAATGAAATAAATTACTTTCTTCATACCCCTCTGCTATCTGTGATTCCAAATTTCTTTTGCTGTCTTTTCCTACAACTTCGCCCTCAATCTGTTTGACTTGCTTTTTTAAAGCCTCAAATTCCCTTTTCACGCGTTCATTAAATTTTCCCTGATTTTCAACATGTTTATTTATGTTCTGGTACTCTTCGGTTTCTGCGAATGGTAATGGAGCTGTATCATCCGAATCTCTGTCCCCATGTAAACTAAGACTTGTCAGTTTATTTGAAATCTCCTCAACTCTTTCCGATAAATCACCTATTTGTTCTTTCTGTTTATTTACGTCTTCCGTAAGTGTCGCGACTCGGGTTTCAGTATTAACACATTTGGTAGTTAACTGTTCATATTGTTGTGTTAGGTTATTTAATCTGTCATTTGGCACTGATTCCTCGATTCTCTCAAATATTTCTTTCTTATCGTGTGCACGTTGTAAATTTAACTCTGAAAATTTTTGTACTATCACGCGATCTCTTTCTTCCTGTTCTCTATCCTGTTCCCTTTGTCTAATCTCTACTGCAATTAATCTATTATTGTGAGAATTCAAAATCGGTTGTACTTCTTCTCTGATTTCTTTCTTTAATTCATCTTTCATATTTTTGAAACATGTAATTATTCGTGAATCTAACCGTGTTTCCAAAGTTCCCATCTCAGTTTTAATTGTTCCTATTTGTGATTCCACTGAGTCTAACCCTGTTTTTAATTCAGATCGTAACTGTGATCCAAGTGAGTCTAACCGTGTTTCCATTGTTCCCATCTGTGTTTTTAATTCAGATCTAAACTGTGTTTCCATTGTTCTATCTGTTTTTAATTCAGATCGTAAATTTAATATTGCATTCATCAACTGCTCCGTACTAACTTGTTCGAAATTCTTTTCGCCCCTAACATTTCCCACAAAACCAACTTCCTTTGTCATAGCTGTAAGGCTATCTGTGTTCGATACTATTTCAGAATCTTCTATCGTTAATCTCGTATTCTATGAATTTTCTAATTGAGAAAAATTTTGAAATGGTTCCGGACTGTCTTCCCGACTTATTAAATTGTTTTCAACTCCATTATTCATCATACTGTTGTCCTGTGTTGGCGAGTTCGCCATGTCAACAATTTCGTCATTCTCACTATTCATCATTTTTGCCTTTTTCATCGATCGCGTAATCATTTACAAAACATACAAAAAAATTCGTCACTGTACGAAAATTACACACGGTGACTCTTTATCTCAACAATACCATTCACATGCAATGACTCCCTCAAACACGATCAATCGAACAATTGAAATAATTGCACTAAATTGTCAAACCCGTTGACAAGACAACAAATTTAAATAAATTTTGAAAAATACCATTAGAAGAATGCCAATTACCAAATCTACACATGCAATATAAACTACAATTACTAAACTCAAATTACTACAACAATACTACGGTCTACTATTTTTACAATCAGAAGATTCCAAGGGACGATCCGAAGCAGCGGTCGCCACGTGCATGGGGGCTTAATTAAATAAAAGATTGAAAATATTTTTAGATTTTTAGTAGCTGTTATGTCCGATTACGCTGTGTCTCGTAATCGGTTGGCCCTGACTATTATTATTACGCAATCTGACTGCTTAGAACAACAACAAAGAATGAAATGAAAATTTTCGTTAACACAATTAATTAATTAAGTCCCCAGCAACTATAAAACCTACGAAACCAATAAGCACAAGAGTAACTGTTCTGTGTGTGGGAGTGTGACTCAACGTACACATCTGGCACGGTTCTTCTTCAACAAGACAAGAAATTTTAAATACCATTTATACTGAAGTAACTAAAGGAAATAAAAATACCATAATTACTCAAAAAAACCAGAATTACACTCTAATACAAGAACACAAGCCAGATGCTTTGTTGACTGAACCTGTAATGACGCATTATTTAAAACATGGAAATAATGAAAAAACACGCAATATTTTACCTTCATATATATTGACGAAAAGCACTCTGATCGTTACAGTATTTCCATTCGAACCATCTGCTGTCTATCCCATCAAACAACTGCATAAAACATGGAACAAGCACTCCTTACTACAACATCTCGACAAGCCGTACCCACTAGCACATCTCGACAAGCACTGTCTTCTACGAGCTCTGCCCACGCACTGACTACTACGAGCTCTCAACAAGCACTGTGGAGGCGGCTTAATAATACTCTTTGGCGCAATCTCTGGCGCAGTGGCTCAGTGTAGCCACCTTTCAGCTTTTAGAACGATTGCGGACAACGTGTTATGCCTACCGCCGACTTTAAATATGTATTTTCGCCAATATATAGAGGGTACAGTGAAGTCATCACCAAGTACAATTGTGTAAGTTGGGTACGTATTTGAAATGTAGTCAAGTCTTCTTTGAACTGTTCAGCGACGATATCATCTAAGTCGGGAGGGCTTTAAGGGAAAAAGGTTACTAATTTATTGCAGTTGTCAAGTGTAGCCTCTACCCATATTTTCTCACAGGAAGTATCTACTTAAATTTCGCTGCAGGGTAGATTACTTCTAACAGCAAAAACACGCCACCACCAACTGTATTTAATCTTTCCTTCCTGGAGACCGTCATGTCCTCTGTAAAAATTTCGGCGGAACTTATCTCCGGCCAATGACCCTCTACCCTGGGGCGCAAGTCAAGGAGTCTCAGCCTACACGGTTGCAGAACCGTCTGAGCCTCTGATTCATACTGCCCACTCTGTTCTTACAAAGGTCCACAGTCGGTCCTGTCGACGATGGTACAGATGATGAGCTCTGCCTTCACTTGCAAACATGACTGGCAGTCTTTACTAATTCAGACAGCAGCTGGAAACTTGACAAAATCTCTTCCGATCCAAAGCCGACATGAGCCAACACTTGCAACTGCGCCCTTCGTAGCATCCAAAAGGACACGTTATACTTCTGGGATGGCTCCCCACCCCCGTATGCTCACAGATAGCACTCTGGATTCCTTCCCATCCTTGGCAGCCATGTCCCTAAAGGCCACTTATGCGCCTTACATTGGAGTTCCCAACTTCCAACAATCCCTCCCTCTGTGGCTGCCCTATCTTGCACGCTGAGAGGCTTCCTCTATGACAGGACTAGTGAGTGCATCTGGCTGAGGTTCTTTATGAGCCATAGAAGCGCCTTAAACCTGTTTACCAGGTGAACCAAAGATTCCTTTCGATCGGCGCCTTGATGAATTTTCCGCTGCCTGCTACACCTTGGGACGACTTCCCAGTTTTCATTGGTGTGGGCTCAACGTCAGTGCAGACAGTAGCCGGGACAGCCGCAGTAGTGGACCAATCTGGGGACACGTGGGACGTGTTGGGCGTCCCTCAGACCCACACGTCCGGCCACCCACAGTGATGAAACAGCTTCAGGCTGCGTGACTGAAGCCAGCACCATCTGGAGCTGCAAGTGGAGCGCCACCGTACATCCGAACACAGAGGTCACAGTCCTTATATGTGCCAAAGACGGTGGAATTCTACACTACAAGGCTATTAAAAACGCTAGACTGTGCTTGGCAAGCACACAAACACACAATAAATTTAAGAATTAAACCACTTGGGACACAGGTAACTGAAAGTAGTCGTTCATGTTTGGAACTCGTAAAAATAATCCACAAACGAACGCTGTACCCGCCTATGCTGTAGCAGGGACGGAAAAAGCCGCTTTATTCACTGCCTAATCGACACTGAACTATTCTAACCAAAACAAACAAACGCCTCTGCCGGTACAAGTGGCGGGGCTCTGCACTAAACAGATATTAAAACACTAGACTGTACCTAGCAAGCGCAAAAAAAACGCAAGAAAACTGTACAGTTGTTATAGCGTTCTTCTGGAAAAGGCGACTTCCTCCGCCACGAGCGCTACTGGCTATTCAGGTTACAGACAGACTATAAGTGCCCAGTATTTCCTGTCCATTTCTCTTATGTACGTAGACAAAATAACTTCACTGAGCTCGAGTTTACATAGTGGAGTTATTTTCAGGTAGTTAAGTGAGTACTTATTTGCAGTTGTTAAGTGATCTTAGAAGTACTTAATTTGTAAGTTTGGTGTTGTTCGTCACGTATGTAGTGCTGGTGGCAAAGGGACTGGATTGGTAAATGTGGCATCATGCTGTTATATGCCGTTAAAAGCATAATGTAAAGCCTCGTAACCGTGTTGTAGTCACTTGTTGGTGAATTAATGAATGGCCATTGTGTTACTGGAAGTCTGTTTAACTGCCTTCCATTCAGGTACTTGTAGAGGGGCTCTTAGTGCAGTCAGTTGCCACACATCGAGAGTGCATCTTGCAAGGTGGGTGTGAATGCGACTGGTCATATTCATGCCTAGAACAGTAAGCTGTTGTAATGTATTGCTTGATTTAAGCTGAAATAGCTGACTTTTCATAACACCTAGGTGACCTACTTCTGATGCAGAGGGAGCCAATTTAAGCCTCTGGGCCTCTTCAGATGTAGAACGAGCTGAGGATGTGGGTGATGCATTTGATATCCTCAGGCTGCGAAAAGTATTCTTGCCATTGACAATGGAGACAATGAAGTCGATATTATGTAATACATATTGACAGCAGGTTACAGCTGTGGCAGGTTCTTCAATGTGGCAGCTAGTTGAAAACTCCAGCTGTCTGGTTTTTTTTTTTTTTTCAACATAATACCTCATTTAAAACTTCAAATAAATACTCACTTAATAAACTAAAGATAACTCCACTACATAAACACGAGTTACGTGAAGTTACTTTGTCCACTCACATGAGAGAACTGGTTAGGAAATGCTGGGGGAGGTATAGTTTGTAAGGCGAGCAGTATTCTTGGTTGAGGAAGCTGCCTTACCCGTAAGAACGTTTCAGTGGCCGTACGGGATGACTAAGAATCAGTTTCCCTTTAGCATTGTACAAGAATGTGCACAGATTTACGTAGATTCTATGCCTATGCTTTTCCTGCATTTGTAATATTAGCAACTCATATCAGTGTTCCATGTAGTGATAACGCACTTTGTGGAAAATAAACACCACCGGACACGTCAGCACACTGCGTTCTGTAATCCATTTAAATTCTCATTTACTATATTTGCATCGGTAGCTGATGAAGCTAGAACTCCGAAAACAATGCATGTTTGCTTACTGCTACTGACGCTTACTCATTACATTTTCAGTTTCCAAATCATATACACAACTTGTTGAATGTTCACGTTTGCAAAAAAATTACGTGTCAACAAAGTGAAAGGTTCTTGCAAATCGCAAGGAACAGAACTGCATAACTGCATGAAGGTATGCCTCCATGCAGAATAGAGTTCTTATTTTATTAGACTGTCAGTGTGTCAGTATCATTGTGGTTTACACATCTTCTCGCTTTGAAATCTTACCTATTATATGTCCTTCAGTTTGTGGCTAACAATAGCAAAAAACGATAAATTAATTTTTGAAAGCATGTTACAGCTTGGAATTCAATCATCGCCACCAGTTCTTATGGTATTAATGAGCATTGAAATTAATACCTCCCACATTAGTCAGTGCAAAAGATCGCATGTGAATAAAGAATTGTTCTCAATAACAGAGACCCTGTAAAATGAATATTTTGCTTCAAAGGTATCTAACTCATTTTTTAAAAGTACTAACCATTGTAACATGTGCATGTTTCTTAAACTGTTGTTTTTCATATATTTTAATAAAGATCTAATCAACAGCATTAGTTTCACTTCTGGTTTTCACATTAAATGTTACCGAGCGAGATGGCGCAGTAGTTACGATACTGGACTCGCATACGCGAGGACGGCGGTTCAAACCCGCGTCCAGCCATCCTGATTTAAGTTTCCCGTGATTTCCCTAAATCGCTTCAGGCAAATGCCGGGATGGTTCCTTTGAAAGGGGAAAGGGTACGGCCGACTTCCTTCCCAATCCATCGCTAATCCGATGGGATCGATGACCTTGCTGTTTGCTTCCCTCCCCCGAATCAACCAACCAACCATTAAATGTTGTATCTTTCTGACAGCAGCCCATTTGATACATTTCCCAGAATATTTCTTGCCACGATCTCTGTGTTGGTTTCTCAGGAATAACCTGCTTGATTTCACTTTTTTATTTCGTTTTGAGGTTTTCTAAGTACATAAGTCTACTCCAAGTTTTGTAATGAACGAATAATAACACTAGGATGCCATGCAATTACAGCTTTTATTTATTCATGAATTCATCCATCCATCATACGGGACATCAAATTTGGTACAACGTATTTGTCAGATGCAGTCGTGAATGTACTTGTGCATAATATAAATATTATGGATATATGAAGGGTATACGGGAATTATACTCAAGGTCCATCAAAACTTAAAATTTAGTTCATAGTGCCATCTTATAGAGGAAAGAAAATACTATAATGCGGCAAGGTCTGTTTTTTGCAAGCGATCGAGGTGCTCGAAAAACTGTGCTAAAGTTTTGATGAACTTGAGAAAAACGATCAATGTGCCCTCGGTGCTGAATAAAAACGACCAAGATCCATTTTCTACTTAGACACTTTTTCTTCTCCTTTTATGTTTCGTCTAATAATTCTGTTGTCTCATGTTACTGGCTTTCCAACAACATTTATCAGTCATTCACATATTGTAAACTAAGTTCGAACTGTTACACTGCTTACTAAAAAACGCAAATACCGATATAAAACTGTGCCACTTTGTGCATCCAAAGTTGGCTGGAAAAGAAATTTTACTCTGTAACTTTCTCCTTTTATGTTTCATCTTATAATTCTGTAGTTTCATGTTACTGGCTTTCCATCAATAATTGTCAGTCCCTCACACATTGTACACAAAATTACACTGTTTAGCAATAACGCGAAGACCGATATAAAATAGTGTTATACTGTGCATCCAAAGTAGGCTCGAAAAACAATTTTTCTCGGTAAGTTGAGCTGAAACACTCATGTGTTACTATTACCGATATTGTGCGTAACGTTATTTCTTAAGTGAAATGAAGGCATCGAGAATGTCGGAGAATGAAGATAGTCATTCAATCCTATGCATAACACAAGTGGAAGGAAAGGGAAGTGTTGGGGCGCATTTCTGATTCTTCATAACGATTACGTGGCATGAGCTACGTTATAGATACTGCAACTGGTTGAGATCTTTTCAGAACGTTCTGTTTACAGAAAGAAATACATTAACGAAGAGATCCAGTCAAATGGCTTCTTGCGATACATAAAACTCACGTGACTGGACGTAACAGCGTGAACCCTTTGACGAACTGAAAAGTCCAGATGAAGCTGCGTGTCATGATTTTTTCCTGTAACGTGCGTATTAATAGAGATGGGCAAATACAGGATGTACAAATATAATAACCAGCATTCTTGGCGTTGTATGGCATCACCAACAGAAATCGTATTACGCTTAAAAAAGCATTGTCTACTACAGGGAAAGCACCAGAGGGAAACATAACACTAGACCAGACAAACTTAAAGGAGAAACGATGTCTACAGTATATCAACGTATAAAGTCACTGAGAGGCCGCAAATCACAATCTCTCTTCATGACAACAAACGGTTATATTTAACAGAACTTAATATTCGTAAGTTACACCTGTTATATTCAGAGAAAATCCCCCAAACCCTGTATCATACCAACAACATTGATTGATTTTTGTAACTAACTACAACTAAGTTTTGGATAAACAAAAATTTACACATGTTCAGTATTTGACAAATTCAGAGCCGACTGTTTTAAACTTGCATTACAGATAAACAACGAGAAACCTGCAACTCAAATACAAACTTCGAACAAGAAGGATCAACATCTAACGACTTGAAGTATACTACATAAGAAAAAGCAGACAAGTTTTACGAGCATTTGAAGTCCGGAAAATCCGTGATTAGAAATCAACCTATATGGATTACCAGAACAATCTTCCGCTTTCTAATATTTCAACCAATGAAGCGTATCACCGCAGTTAGTTGTTATTTCATTCATTCGTTATTAACGACGCAAGGTGTCAGTTTTGATTAAACAGCTTTCACGACTCGAAACAAAACTCCTAATGGTAATTTTATGCGGCAACTAAGATCGCCATCTTGGCTTCAAGCTTTTCACGTAATGACAACACCCGTTATTTTTGTCTCCATGGTTCAAGGCCCTTGTTAGGATACGAAAACAGAGAGTTACAGCTGCGCTCCAAGTCGCCCTGCAGTGAACTATAAATAACAGAAAATATAATGCGTCTTTTTAATTCAGAATAGGCGATTGAAATTGCACTATAGTAGTGAAATACATGACTGGAAAATGTAAGGTTTTTGAGAGTTTGCAAACTACTAAACTCGAGAAATCTGAATCAAAAACTAGGATTAATTCCTCGTAGCTGAGTTCACAGTCATATAAAATTTTGTAAATGACACTGAGGTGCCTTAGTTTGGACTATAAAATTATTTATTTGTTAAACCCAATGTTGAAGCTTCGACCGCGTGGCCATTATCAAGTGGTACTAAATGCGCCTTAGCACACGTCAAAATCACAAAATCATCTGACAGGACGTGACACAGAAACCGATTTTGTCGCATTGTGTTCCTGTTTACTACTTCTTGGGTGTATTGCACTTTTTGAATTGCATTGTGAATATGTTACTCACACCCAAACCTCCAGATGTCAGTCAGTCAGATAGGTACCATTCGTTGTGTGTCGATATGGTATCAACCAAAACTCCAATTTAGTTAGTACTGTGTGGTGTCATCCAGCAGAATGAGCGTAAACGTTGATTAAAAGCATAATCAGAACTACGGGGCATAGGAAAAGCATAACTGTAACGAATACGCTTAGCTTCCGTCGGGAAGTTGGTAGAGCGTTACATCGGCGTACGGTCCTGGTCCATACCCCAATGATGTCAATTGTTTTACTGTATTATGCGTGAAAGTGTTATATGGGACTATTAACACTTTCGCACGTGTGATGCAATTGTTTCTTTATTCTACTGTTCCGATTGTTAATGTTTATTCTGTGGAGCTACAAACGCACTACAGTTTGGCCACGATAACTTGACGATTTCGCTGGTTTTGCCAGAAGTGGAGAGATTCAGGCACTACTTGAAAAATATTCATTAGTTAGAACGCTGCCATCGCCAAGCTGCCCCTACATGCAAAGAGTTACAAAAGGCTTGAGTCCACTAGCAAACAACTTCTGTAAGCAACTTCTGAGGTGTTTATATTAGAACAAAAACGTACTCAAGATTCCTTCTTCAAGTCATTGGATAAGTTCATTTCAGGAGCTCGCAGCAAGAACATGCTAAGAGAATGCAGTTATTCTTAAAAATGGGAGCAGTCACCGCTGAGGTTGCCTTATTATTAATGAATAAAGACTAAAAACAAAAATAAAAAAAACAATACCAGAGGTTCAAATGGCTCTGAGCACTATGGGACTTAACATCTAGGTCATCAATCCCCTAGAACTTAGAACTACTTAAACCTAACTAACCTAAGGACATCACACACGTCCATGCCCGAGCCAGGATTCGAACCTGCGACCGTAGCGGTCGCGCGGTTCCAGACTGAAGCGCCTAGAACCGCTCGGCTACACCGGCCGGCAATACCAGAGGAGTATATATTGATGTAACCAAGAAACACTATTCAATTAGTTATATCAGAGGACTCCAGTCAGATTAAAAACTTTGAGGCTGTCGAATGCAAATTCCAAACTCTCTTGTCTATCGCATAATTATGTATTTAATAACATGAAACAAAAAATGCGGCGCAGTACCTGACCAAGAGACTGCATTTTAATTACTCTTCGATATTTGTAAGCAGTATTTATTACTTTTATCACAAATGTAATGCATTTACGTTTACGGTAACATTAAAAAATCAGCTAAAATTTAAAGACATATGTACTGCCGTTCTACTTACAATTAACCTTCTGGTGAAATAATTTGATACGCAAACTCATTTCGTAGTTATTTGACTGATGGTGCCAATTGTGTTTAGGGATTCCAACAGAATATTTGTATCGGCTCATCTATATTTGTGCCATTCTTCTTTTTGACAATGATACTGTCGTACCGCTACTGAACACGTGCATCTTCCGTAAGTTTGAGAAGAACTACTACGAAAAGACGAAATCGGCGAGCACTTGCAGCAAGATGCAAGAAACTAGAACGAATTTTTACCGCACAGCGGAGTGTGTGCTGCTTTAAAACTTCCTTACAAACTGAAACTGTGTGCCAGGGTCGAGATTCGAATCTGGGAACCGTGTCCGACACACAGTTTTGTCAGGAAGTTTCATGCAAGAAACTGTTTCTACTAACTTGGCGAATTTCTTGAATTTGAAAATAGCGCACGTAGATGGGACGGGTTTGCTGATATGGTCGTTCGTAACATTTCATCCAATTCTGTGATTGTATCGATAATGCACGATACCATAGCACGAAGTTCGACAGAATGACTAATAAATATTATTTCGGGTTTACGATGTTAGAGTGGTTGCAAGATGGGCAAATTAACTGCAACGACTCAATTATCAAGGCTGAACTGTTATCTACAACGAAGGAAAACAAACCAGCCGTTCAAGTGTACGTCGTCGATAAAATCGCTGAGAGCAGAGACCACAAAGTGGTGCCTTTATCGTCCTACAATTACGATCTAAATTCGATAGAATTGACATAGGACAAAATAAAACACAATTTCAGGGAGAACAATGTCGCTGGTGATACGTCGAAGGAAAGACTGGATAATCTTAATGCTACTTTCTCTCAGTTACTGCACGGATTGTCATGGTTACTGCAAGAGTGTGCAGCAGTTGGAGCAAGAGTATTGGACACAAGCTGGAATAATGGAAATGGCCATAGATGAAGTTATCATCAATACTATCCCCTCAAGCGATGATGATGATAATCATGATCTTCAAACAAAGACAAATGACAGTTATCTTTAGTGAGCATCATTTTGACAGTTCTTTCAGGAACAACTAATTATACTTTGTAGACATCACTGCTGCCTGCGTTTCATAAACGCAATGTGCAACCAGATTCCAAAAAGCAGTTTTTTACTTTCGATTCATAGTGTTGTAAATCGCACATTCATTTTTCATTGTTTTCGACACACAAATAAGACACAAGTTATAGGTAAAACTTTCGTGAATGAATATGTCAACAAGTAGATGATTTGCGATCCGAAAGAAATGTCACTTAAGCGAGCAATACTCCCACGAGTGCCGTCTGCGCTCAAAACACGGGCAGTGTTGCCAACACCAATGCAAGCAGCCGACGCTGCCTTCCACTCAAGAGTGGCGTCTGTTCTGCCGCCCATGTCCGATAGACCACCACACCTATCTATACATATGTACTCTACAGTTTGCTACTTTCAACTAACGAAGCAAAAGCTGAATACCAAAAGAGCTTCGGTACAAACTCCGAAAAGTTCTTTTACGTATCAGAAAAACTGATCTCTCATACAACAGTTTCACGCGTAAACAGTGAAAACAAATTGTCACGAGTGGGCTTTGACGACCTCACGTTCTACCACTTCACAAACGCGAGAGTTATAGAATTACAGATGCGCCTTTCCTGTGCTCCGTAATTCTGGTGCTACTTTTAATTGTCGTTTACGCATGTTCTACTCGACGACAGCACATAGCACGAACTAAATCGGTGTCTTGGTTGATACTCTATCTACATGCAACGTTTGGTGCCGATCTGAGTGTTTAACATCTGGAGGATTGGGTGTCAAGAGGACAGCTAAAACTGCTGCGAGTAAAACGAGGAGCAATAATATTTATATTCTTTATTGTCATGAAGCTGAGAGCAGCTCCTTCAGTTGTCGATATTGCACGTGACTCACGTTTGCAGAAAATCTTGTGAAATGAGTATTATCCTCATTTTTGTATGCATCCTTAGGGAATAATGCGTGGGGTATATGATTCCGCATATGATTTTTGTTTCATGAAAAACAGGCTCTGGTTTCGTCACCTAGTGTTCTATGGCCACTTGTTCCTGACAACGAACTGCACTATTTAAATATGTTACGTATATTGTCTGTAGTCTGCTTTATTTTCATTTGCATACGTGTTTCGTACTTTCCCGTATTTAATGGAGAACTCCATTTTAGTATCTTTTGACACAACTGGTATTCAGCCGGATTACATATTATCACTTATACGTATTTCTGCTTTGAATGGTGTTGCTTCATGTCACTGAGTATGCTTTGTAGTCTTAGTAACTAAGGTAGTCTTCCTTGCAAACGCTAAAAATGCGACAATAGTGATGGAAATTTGTTTATACGTTGTTAAAATCTGCTGAAAACAATAAATTTTAGTATTAATCAATTTACTACAATCATCTTGCAATTCCAAAACAAATTTAAATACCACACACTCTCCTGCTTTCATAATTGGATTTACCAGTGAATTCTGTAAAACTAAAGTTTACTGAATGCAGTGACATTCATCAAACTACACCACATAATCCCGTGCACGAATATGCACTTTTTTGTATAATATTTTTGTTGCATAAGAATACCTGGCACAATACCACGTATGCTGTCACTAATACTACAAAGCATACACAATGGAAAGAAGCAACACCTTTCACAGCAGAAATACAGATACATACTCATTCTACGGTAGGGCGTAATGAAGTTGAATACAAATTCTGTCAAAAGATGCTAAGATAGATTTCTTCATTAAATGCGACAAATTACGATAAACTAACGCGAACTAAAATAAAGTAAACTACGAACAATATACTTACACGGCATTTAAACCGAGCAGTTCGCACACGGATTCATAGGCAGATACAAAAAGCCAGAGAACACTATGAGACATAATCAGCTTATATTTTATACAAAACAAAAACAAAAATGGAATCATTTACTCCACACAATATTATGGATGAGAGCAAAAATGAAGCAGAATTCGAGCAACATATTCATTTACAGCGCAATCCAAAAAGTGGAATACACACACAAAGATGTAATCAGGAACATGCTATGAAATAAGCTTCTATTTTGAACAAGACCAGAATAGATATCGATGACTTTAAATCATCCAAGAAACCGAGATGATGGATTCATTCGAGCATTTCCTACTTGAGATGAAACTCGTATTCGTGATCCTATTTGGCCACAATTTTAAGCTCCCATGAATGTATAAAACATCGAAGCTTTCACTCACTATCTTCAGTGATGTTATTAAAAACTGACGTTCTATTATCTTCTGGACCACACGGCTGACAACGGTTTTTTGAGTCATCAGTCTTCTGACTGGCTTGACGCGACCCGCCAGGAATCCATTTCACCTGCCAACCTCTTCATGTCAGAATTGCTCTTGCGCCAAACGTCCTCAATTGTTTGTTGGACGTACTCCAATCCCTATCTTCCTCGACAGTTTTTATCGTCTACAGCTCCCTCAAGTTCGTGGGAAGTTATTTCCTGCTGGCTTAACACACCTCTTTCTCTTGTCGGTGTTTTCCATATGTTCTTTTCTTCCCTATCTTATCAGTTCACCTAATTTACATCATTCTTGTGTAGCACCAAATCTCAGACGCTTCGCTTCTTTTCTGTTCCAGTTCTTCCAGTATCCACAATCGCTACCATTCAATGCTCTGCTCAAAACGTACATTCTCGTAAATCCCTCCCTCAAATCAAGGTCTATGTTAGATACTTATAGGCGTCTCTTGCCCAGGACGCCCTCTTTCCCTAAGAAGCTTGCTTTTATGTGCACCTTGTTTCGTCCATAATGGGTTATTCTGCTGCCTTAACTTTGTCTATTTGGTGACCACCAATTTTGACCACCAATTTTGATATGAAGCTTCTCGCTATTTTCGTTTCTGCTGCTTCTTTCGTCTTTCTTCGGTTTACTCTAAATCCCTATTCGGTAATCACTAGATTGTTCATTTCATTCAACGTTTT